>NW_027273859.1:17740000-18002500 GCF_046630095.1 Trachinotus anak | reverse complement strand
GACAGGTTTACAAATGGAATTTAGTGTAAAGGAAATTGTTGAATACTTTTCTTGCAGCTGCATCAGAGCAAAGTCTTTTTCCAGATGTTTTTATCCTGTAGCAGAGAAACAAAGACCAGTTAATAATGAAACGTACCATCTATATATTGTTTGTCACGATGTGTGTTTTTTGTTGATTTAATGCTTCACAAAACCATTTCTGCTAATCCAAGGCAAGCTGCATACTTCAATAATTACTGATGATGTGATTAAATGAATTTTAACACACACACACACACACACACACAAAACACAACTTTTTATAGCTCTTTTGATGCTGTGATATGCTTCCCTCATTACTGGGATTAACAGCGGTGCAGTTCAAAAGTGCATCTACAATCACAAAAGCATAAAACAACACTTTCTGGTGTCTCCTGTCTCCACTTCCTGGTGATTTTATTTCGCTGCACTGACGCAGCTTCTGAAACACTGCAACATCACAACCCGCCATTAAAGCTGTTAGCTCTGATGTATCAGCTCGATGACATTCACAAAAATAACCAGGTATGTAGCAAAATTGATTTTATGCATATTTCAAAAAGTAATGAGTAGCACAACCTTCTTAAAATAAACAATAAAAAAAAGAAGTGAAGAAAGAAAACAAGAATAAGAAAAAAAATGTAAAAAAAAAAAGCTGAGAACAGGCAACACAAAATCCTGCAGAGATAAAGAAAAAGAAGATGAAGGGGAGAAGAAAGAGCTAGATGACATGAATATCTCTTGTAACAACTTATGCTGCTAAGATTAAATTAGAAAATGATCGATAATATGGTTAATGGTATGATACTGCTGCTGCACATTTGGTCCAGTTGCGTCTTTGTTCCCAGTGTCTGTACTGCGTTTCTGTTCCTCTTTTCAGGCAGACCTCTCTAATTAAAGCTGATAGCATCTGACACACAGACACAAACACACAGAGAGGTGGGTGGGTGGGGGGGGGCAGGTAAGTTGTCAGCAGCACCTGCTCCTGGTCTCGACAATATGTGGTCATTATTTATGAGTCTGCCCTGAAAAGAAATGTGTAGGGCAGGAATCCAGATAAAACCATGACACTGTATTGGTTCCCTGTTTGTTTACATTATTTTTGAACACAAAGGGAAAGGGTTTTTTGTCTTATAAAACCTATAAAGACAAACATTGCCAATCTTCTACCACTTCAAACGCAAGGTATTTGTGTAAAGCAGGGGTCTTTGCAACTTGTTTGATGCTAGAGCTAGCAGATATGTAACAAAAGAAAACAAATCCAGAGAGGATGTTTAGTAATAGAAATGTTTTGTGAATCATGGGGGCATTCTCTGCACAACAGCCCATGGATCTCAACAAAATCACACAGAAACTGCCTGTCTGACTTAAGCAGAGTGAGCAGCAGCAATATGTGTGTCCTCCTCAGGTTACATGCTCCAACAGATCCCTGTCTAAGTAGGAAAGGAAATAAATAAATCAGATGTCAGGCTGAAATCAAAATGCTAAGATAGCAAATCATATGCATGAACACCTCTTACTCCAGTGAATTTAATGCTTTCCAGTTCATTTTTACCTTTAAGGTGGGAGAGAGTAAAGGCTGAACAGGTTGTTATAAAACCTGAATCAAACCTCATGCTACCTAAATCTATTGTTTTTCTATATATTCAAATATATTATTTATAAAAATTTAAATGAGCACACCACATTATTCATCTCAATGAACTCATCAGGGATTTCTTAGATTGGACTTGAGAGACATGAGGTGTGAGTTTTGAATTATGTTGACATTTAGGGAATTAGGGAGGGGCTAATGAAAGACTATCCAGTTGCATTATGGGAAATGTAGGATCCTGTGTTTTTGGGGCTAAACCCCAGGGTCTTCAAGTCAGGACATCTCTGCTGCTTTGATTTTGACCATTACTTTTCTTAATCTGCCTCTGCCCTCAGAATCTCTCAACTTTATAGAAATGCAACCTTCTCTGACAAGCTTGATTTACTTGCCTATCTTCTTTAATTATTTATTTATAGCCTTTTACGTCATATTGCAAACCAAGAAAAACATCAAAAACATAACATAACCCCAAATACTAATGTCAATACACACTGATTTCTACAGTACACCTAAAAAAACACCAAAGGAGCAAAAAACTAGACAAATATACAATACAAAATGCAATTAAATGGGGAGCAAAAAGTGTTAGTGCATCAGTCTTAGATGATAAGTTTTTGTTAAAACCCTCGAATAAGCCTTCACCTCTCTGGACCGTGTCAAGCAAGTTGATATCAAGGGTGAACACGTAAGATACTAAGAGTGAGGGAATTTGAGAAAAACAAGGGCGCAGAACAGAAAACAGATGAGTTGTCCACATAGGAAGCAGAGATACGAGAGTGTAAAACAGAAACAGGCAGAAAAAGATACGTGAGGAGAGAAAAGGTGGGCCGAGAAACTGACACCCTGACACACACGGAGATAAACAGACATGAAAAAGAAAGGGAGACAGGAGTAAAAGACAGTTTAAGGGACGAGGGAGGAAAACAGGTCTCAGAACTGACATGGTTATCTTGCCATGTGTGCACCAACAGCTCTCTCTGAAAAGGACCAGCTGTGTCTAAATGCCAACACAGCCTGGAGCAGTGAGGATACACACTGAATAAGGTATGCCGAAGAGACATGTGAGACGGACACAGACTGAGACAGGGCAGAAGGGTCATTTACATCAATGGACATTATTAATGCAACAGCAGGAGTACAGCTATTGATCACACATAGAGCAGATAATTGAAACTCCAACACAAGTAACAAGTTACATGAAAGTTTTGTTAATTTTAAATAGCCAAATAATTGTTGATATGAGATTCTTCAATCTCTGAAACATAAAAAAAATCATATTATGTTAAAAAACAGACTCAGAATGCATTCATGCATTTTTTCATTCATGTATAAATATAATAACTCAATGACAAAATATGTCCTTCTATCTTCTACTACCTCAGCAGAGCGCACATATTAGGTGTTTCTTTCTAGTTTATACTTCAAATTTAGAGCGTGTTCTCTACCACCACCTGCAGGATTTTCTTTTGTACTGCAACTAGACATACACCAGCAAAAACCCATGATACAGTCTTCTAATGCAGCTGAATTATTGTTGTTTGGGATTTGATTATTACATGACTGGGACAAGGGGGAAGAATGAGGTTGATGCATAGCTGGTTTGAATCATTTATGAAAAAGGTAAAGGGATAATTGAAGTCTGAATTAGACTAATGGTTGAAATCTGTTGTATCTACAATCTGATCAGTAGGTGGCCCAGCCTTTAATCTGTGCTGTGTGATGATTGATGACTATGACACGCCTTGACATGAGTTTATAATTTAATCTATCTCTTTGAGGCTTATGTAAAAAGGACACTCCTATCTTCTGTATGTGCCCAACTAAAAGGCCTCTTTATCAGCAGAGTCAGGAGGTAAGAGAGAGATAACCCCTGTGGTTCTCGTTCAGTGTAATGCTCTGAGTGTACCCCATGTACCAGAGTCCTCCTGCAAAAAATAACCCATCTGAAGTTAGGAAGGTGTTTTTGGCACAGAGCTTGACATGACTGGTTTTTTCTCCACTTCATTTCAGAAGGACACATAATAATATGTGTTCAACTGCTAGTATGTCCTATCTATACAGACTTAATCTTGAATTACAAAAGGTTAAAAAAGACAAAGAAAAAAAACACTGAAAACAAGGCAACACAAGGATGTATAACTTCACCAAACTCCAAATTATTGTGAAATGTTCACCTTTTTAATTTAGAAACATAATAAACACAGCCAAAGTCAAACTATATAGAACTGTAACTTAATGAAATACAGTTAACTGACCATATCATTATATATATATATATATACTGTACTCATTCATTCAGTTGGCTATAAATATTGCAATCCTAAATGAGGAATTAAACTGCTGTTGTTTTGTTCACAATCACAAAAAGCTTAATATATAGTTTGTACTCCTACATTATAGCACGATACAGATAATAATGTTTTTTAAAAGAATATCTACATGATGCAGCAGAATGAGAAGGCTCAGCAAGATTTACAAGTGAAAGTCTCAATGTCCAAAAATAATTTTCTTTTCCGGCACCTCTTCTCTCCTGTGATGTCACGGCAGCCGCACGTGGTTCACAGGCATGCATTTTAAACAGGTGGGTGCTTCAAAAGAGTAAGTCTTCCAGCAAGCTAAATCCAACAGGGATAAGCGTTTCCTTTCATTTAATTACTATGTGTCATTGTCATATGTGTTATGTCAAAGAGGGCCACAGCTCGGTTGTAACAGTACAGAAACCTTTGGCAGCTCGACCAAAATAGAAATCTTGTCATAACAATCTCCAGAGGGAAATTAAGACAATCACTCAAAATTCAAAGTCACATTTATGTCAATCTCATCTGAGAAGTGGTGTTACAATGACATGAGTTTGCCACTTGTGGGTATAATTTAAATAAATCAGTGTATTTATGTGTAATTGTATACAGAATGTTTGAACTGGAAGTCTTAGAATAAGGATGTCTGCCATTATCAAGTGGTCAGCAAACCTAATGGACTGAAATGCAGGGAGGTGGTGGGTGGTTTCAGGGGTGTGTTTCAGGCATAGAGAGGCTGGTAGCCACTCCTCAGGGTGCCAGTTCTACAGGTGATCACACATACGCTCAGCATCCCAAAGAACTGCAACAGAAAGAGTAAAGGTAATCAGACACAAGCTCTTAAAATGTATTTTCTGAAGCAGCGTAGGTTATCTGAACAGATAAGCTCTGGAGTGGAATGATAAGGGTTACAAGTACTTTAACTGCTGTATTTGAGTAGGTTAGGATCAAGGACTGCACTCAATCACTGTGAAAGAACAAGAATTACTGTCTATGGGACAATGAAGAGGACGTCCCACTCAGATATTTTCCCCTTGTAAGGCCTCGTAATCTCTGAGTTCAGCTTTCGTAGAAAGACTCAAAAGCATAATTGAATCAGTGAAGTGTAGGAATTCTGAGACGGCTGACAGGATGCCACATTGCACATTTTCTGTTTCATTGTTCTTTCACATGTGTGGATTTGAAGACAGATAATCCTCTATTAGATTCTCAATCAACAGTACTTCATCTTGTCAGTCACCCCTGATAAGCTCTGCTCGGTTAGGAAATCCATGCACTTGGAAGGTGCAACAAAGCATATAGAGAAGTATAATATGTGGCCTACTGCTATTTCTCCAAAACAATACACCATCTGTTGCACTGACTGGTGTGTATCTCCAATATCAGTTGACTCAACAGCTAACTAGCACATATTTAGCAGTTGTGAAAACCCATTACTGTATAAGTATCTGTTCTGTCATGGTGACTGCGCCTGTCCTTACCTTGATGATTGCAAAGCCCAGAATCACCAACATGGCATAACCCCACACATCCTGTAGGAGGCGTGTCAGCTTAGGCTCACAACCCTGGAACACATGCACAAGTGCAGTGATTATACACATGTACTCATCGCACCTCGGAAAAGTCTGTCTGAACATATCTGGGAGATAATTTGGTTTTGCAGACTTTCAAATTAAAAATCATTCAGTGTAAGATAATTCCTTCCAAATCACAGTTGGAGAAGCAGTCAAAAGAATTTATGAAGCAACACCAAATGAACAGCCTGCAGTCCCGGGCACAACGATGACATAAACATGTGTAACCATATGTACACTGACACAGTAAAAGAATGAAGTGTGATTCTGTATGATTTACCTCTATGTTGAGCAGGTCTAGTTGATCCAGTCTGCCTGTGCACTGTGCAGTGATGTTTTTACAGCAGGACCGAGGCACCGTGTTGTTGTGGCTGGTAAACCAGGTCGTGTTGGACCAGCTGGTGTAATTTTTAACTCCACAGCACTGCAACTGCACAGAGTCAAAGAGAGAACGGACAGGTGATAAGACAGGAGAAAAAGTTTTTTTTTTTTAAATGATTAAAAGAAAGGGAAAAGTAGAGGCTATATGAGAGAGAGTTACGGGAAATGTTCACCTTCTTACATTACCATCAATCTACATGAGTATAGTGAGTGAGTTATGGTACAGAAAGTTATTTTTGGATGTGTTAAGTCTTGTATATCTTTTGACCTTGCACGCTCTCCATCAGTCTGCTTTAACTTCTACCTCAGTGAGCAACTTCCTGCCTTTCCCACAATGACATGTGACAGACCCAGAGGTGTGAATCTGGTGCATCAAAGCACGTATTGTTGATTGTGTACGTAGTAGGGCTTTATGGGCATGATTTTTATTTGTTTGTACAGCTGAACAATAAATCAGTTTTGACCTTATTCATTGTCATTGATATACAGTATATCAGCAAACTGCAAAAGTAAAGTGTGACTTTAAAGTCATTAAAGTTTTTGACAGAGAAAATTGTTCGTTATGTGTTAAGGACGAGGGTTGAGTCAGTTTGGCCAGTTGTTCAAAGAAATAATAATAAATACATCACCAGCAAAATTTACAGTATATTGTGTTTTAGCTGTGGCTGTTTCAAGATGGCTTCTTTTTCTCCAAAAGTCAAGAGAGAGAAAGGCAGACTGAGAGCAAAATAAAAGAACAAGAGAGGGAAATGAAAGTAAGCAAGCGAGAGAGAAAGCAGGTGAAGCAGAAGAGATGAAAGTACAACTGAGAAAACGAAGCCAGACAAACTATTCATATGCAGATATACAGTAGAACATAACGCCGACCTGTTGCTGCAGGTAGTCCACACCTTTGGTCTCAGTGCCCTGTCCATCATACTTTGCAAAGGTCTGATTCATAGAGCGCTCCAAATCTCCGCTTATCTGGACAGAAAAGAAGAAGAAAAAAAAAAAAACACACACACACACATAATGTATGCAGTCAGGTGCTTTACTAAAAGGCTCACACAGTATACAAGTGTGCCAAAGCAGATTTAAAATGGAAAATGGTGGAGATTAAATATATGCTAATATAGGCCTGCAACAAACATTGTGTGTGAGAGAATATGGGACTGTGACTCACCTTGCCTTGGTAGATGAAGCTAAATACCAAAGCAGCTACTTCAGCGGCAAAGATCACCATGATGATCAGGAAGAACTGGACAGAAAGAAGTTGTTAAAAAATTTTGTGATTAAAATAAGAGTGAAAACAAAAGTTCATAAATGAAACATAAATGTTGACACCTAAAATGGCAACTGAAAATAAATGTTTGCGGTTGCATTTTCACCTTCGGATTGGCAAATGCCAAGGAACTGACTGAAGCACAAATTATAGCCTACACCTCACCTCTCCTGCCGCTCTGTCACACACACAGACACACACACTTACAAAGCTGAGGCCGAATTTGGACTCCCGGAGTGTAGAGCAGCATCCCACCAGACCAAAGATGAACATCACCACACCGATGCCGATGATGATAGCCGCTGGTACAAGTGTGTACTTGTCCTGGATGAAACTGTCAAAGTTGTCATAGCTCTTGATCACATAGACGCCAACATAGGTCAATGCCGCTCCTGCAGCCTGCAGGGAGAAACATCAACATCACGTGTTACACTTCCACAATTACCATGTGTGCATACAGATCAGAATGCTTTTAATTTTGCATTTATAATCAGTAATGAATTATACGATTATAACATAAAGAGTACACGCAAAGAAAACTCATTTTTAAAAATGATCATTATTGGACAGTACTTCCCTTTATGTTTGTCATAGTTGGTATTCTGGGAATGAACACAAAAATAAGGATCCCACTGAGATTAACACTATTGAACTGTGTACACCTTTATCTGCTGACACTGTTTAATTACACAACTAAGCTCTAGCTACGGAGTTGAGAGCTAAATTATGACACAATCTCCTAATTTTGACTGTTTCTGCTCCACTTGTATAGATCTGTGCTAAACAGTCAACAACCAGAAAATAATGGATCTTCAGCTTCTCCAGAAAACCTCAAAAATACCTGCATTAAACAAAGTTAAGTACTGCAGCAACAAACACACACCGATACGAGTGAAGGGACTTGTCACATGATGTTTTTTCTCTCTTTGTTGTAGTTGAAAGGGTCATGCTCATATTCTGTACAAAGGTGTTTTTTATGTGAAAATGATGTAGTTAAAACATAGTAAGTTGAATAACATGGGCTTTATTGAATTATAACATTTCAGCCTCTTTTCTTTTTTTTTTACAAATGGTAATAATAACCTGCCTATAATCATGAATACCAGTGAATATATAATGAGAACAACACTAAAAACACTTCAAACACTTTTAGATAGAGCACAGAGGGATTTCTAATTTAATTATCTGATATGACCTCATATGATGAACACAGGGTATAAGGTCCCTGGTGGTCAGTCCCTGTGGAGTCAGATGAAGATTAGGCATTAAGTCACACCATCATCATGACTTTTCATGACTATTCAAGTCATGCTCCAGTGGTGAACTCACCGGTCATAAGACTACAATTTTGTGCATCCACAGTACAGACTGCAATTGCAGCGTTATACATGATTTATCGTTTTATTGTAAAAATGACTGTGTACAATTACTTTGTTTATTCTGCTCTTTTTATCTGTTTAGCCATCTGGCCTAAAAGCTCAAAAGTCTAGAGGGTCCAGGCCACAAAGACTTCAAGAACAGAGGTAACAGTTGAGAAAACAATGGCTGTTATATGTTTATCTCATGATCAGCACTCCTAACTTCCTTTTGCCCTTTGACACTCATTGTGTCAGAGTTGATTCACCTCCAGTTGGCAAAAAAACGAAACAAAAAAGAGCAAAAAGGCTCAGCGATGGAAGCTAGATAAATAACACTTCAGAATCTAAACTGCAAATTAAATTAAGCTCAAATATAGCTGTTTTATTTCCTGGTAGCACAGCAGGAATATGAGAATAAGAAAATATGTGACCAGCTGAATTTCCAGTTGGAAAGTTTGTGGCAAAAATATGACGCTTTATAACATTAAAAAAAGGGAAGAAAAAATTATTGGAAATCCCCTTCATGTGTGTCTGTGTATTTGTGTCATGTTCAGTATTACTTCCCCTATAATGACATGACTTACACCTGGTGTGGTTGTGTTTTTTTCATGTGAAAATGTGTGTTTTGAGTGGCCTCACAATCATTCATCCCTCAGTTCAACCTCATGACTCACTTGTCTTAATCACTCCATAGTCACGGGATCCCAGTGGAGTAGTGAGTCTACCCCCCCTGTGGCTCACCCCTAATCTTTCCAGAAACTCTGATCTTGTGCCTAAGAAGCAGCACAAAGACGCTTACACAACATATAGCACCCATGCATGGTGCCACCTCTCTGGAATGTGAGAAACCTCTGGGCCGAAGTTTCTCAGTCTGTGGCCATGATTTTAGCGGGTCCCTGCACAGCAAATGTTCTGTAACCACACTGTACCGAGGAACCAGGTTCAAGGGGCAGACATGATGTAAGTTCAGCCAACCGGGAACAAATGACGCTTCAGCTCATGTGATTCCACACATTAAGAACACAACCTTTTAAACTTTTGATTTTCCCCCTAAATTAGCCAATTTATTTAGAAAAACAGTTTTATTACAGAATTGGACACATTCACTGATTCAATTTTAGAAAACAAAGAAACTATGTTTTATCACAGCACCATTACATCAGTTGTAAAGTGGATCATTTTATACACACTGTCGCTTAATTCACTACAATGTATCTGCCGTCCTTTGGAAGTTTGGGATCTTCAAAATACTTCAGATAAACTTTTTTGGGTTTGTTCTGTGTTTTCCCGCATAATATGTTTTGTTAAAGACAGACCTAGTGGTGGTATAGGCAGAGTGTAAAAGGATAAGCTGATGTTTTGGTCGAATTATGATTTCTTTTTGTCTTTAATAACATCTTTTCAGCATCTCTCCTATGTCCTCATTTCAGTTAGTCTTATTTATCAAAAATGTGCAGTTTCTCATCATCTAACTCACACAGCTACTTAAGACTCTTGGCCTGGTGAATCAGTAGAAAAAAATCAAAGATGGATGATTAGTGTTTTGCTCCACTACATGGACTTGTTTTGTTTAAGCAATTGACTGTTGGCCAAACAAAGTTTGTCTCATATTCTTTATAAACAGTTAACCGGCATGACAGACTACACAACTGAGATGTAGCTGTTAGGAGAAACGGGATGAACCTCATATGGGTGATCTTTAGAGATATGTTGTGTGTAAGGCCTCGCTGGTGAGAAATAAGGAAAGACTAACTTTGGAATACGGTGAAGGACAGAGGCCTGCAATAAACCCTATACACATTATAAATGGTTCAGCACAGACTCATCATGACTCAAATGAACATCACATTAGAAATTGGAAAATGGCAAGCATGAAACTCAAGGGGGAAGGTAAAGCATTAGATTGGGAGGAAGACAGAGAAAGAATAGGGGAGTTAAAAAAAAAATAAAAGTATGTGAATATTTGAATTGAAAAGATAAACCATGTTTGTGGTTTCCCTTACAAATAAACACACAGGACAGTTTTATCTCACAGTAATCTAATAACAGACATCAGCCGCAAACAGGCAGGGAAGTCTAGTCGGTCCCTTCAAAACCCATTTGCTCTGAGAGAAAGGGAGGACAACCGGCAACTGTTTGCCAGGGAGGCCAAATGAGGAGAGACATGGTGAATTATAAACCAGAGATATACAAATCCAGAGTTTACTTTGACAAAAAGCCAGATATGAACTCCTGTCAGACTCTGGTCACGAGTCACTCATAAGCAGCCCACTCACTTCCTTACTTTTCAGTACAAGTCCCTAAACTCTAGTTTACAGTATAAGCACTATAGACAAACACAAGTCTAAGACAGATGGAGTAGGACCTCTTGGGTCACACGGGATGGGTGACCCAGTAAATCACTGTTCCCCTGAACGCAGTTTGACCTCCGTTCACATTATTGAGAAATGTCACTCAAAGACCTCTAGGAATCACTCGGCCTTTCTTAAAATGAATTGCGCCAATGTGACTGAGGAACAGTTAAAATGAGGAAGAAGCCTGCAGTGTGGTGGTAAGGATGCAGGCCATCAGGGTGGTTATCAAGTCGTAACCCTGATTTTTTTTTTTTTTTTTTTTTTTAATCTAAACCTGAGAGTACACAGGGCTCACAGACCACAACCGAACAAGTGAGGATGATTTACAGAAAAAAGGCACCAAACACATCTCTGCTCTCGTCTCTCCAGCTGCGAGGAGACCTTCCCAGGTGAAGAAATGACACCACGACTTACCCAAAATATCAAGCTGAGGAAGAGGAGGATGGTCTTGGACGTTAAGATCCCGCAGTCCATGCTGGCTGACCGAGGTGAGGACAGTGAAGGAAGAACTGTGAAGTCGCTGGGCTCCGGTTTTTATTCTCGCCGACCCTCCGCGTCAATACTGCCGCTGCTCGCTTGGTCACAAGTTCTCTCACTCAGCCCGGCTGCAGTGAATGTGATCACATGGTCACATGCTCCGGGGAGGAGAGCGATGTAACAGCAGGTCCAACAGCCCCTCAGCTGGAGAGCCGTGTCACATCACACAGGGCTCTCAGAGGAGAGCGGAAAAACCCGCAGAGACGCAGGACACAAAAGTAAAACTGAGGCTAGTGTGTCATTTTGGGGAAACATTTCTATACAGAACAGAGAAATGCACTTTAATCTTGATTTGATATGCCATAGGGTCACCTTTGATCTACATATTTGTGTGTCTGTTTAAAAAAAACAAAAAACACACACACACACACACACACACACACACACACACACACAAACGCAGCGGCGCTCAGCCTCTTTTTTTCATTTTCATACGTTATTCATAACAACTACACCACAAACTACTATACTCACTTATGTATATGACTGGATGACTGGGACTCTTCTGCTCAATGACATGAATTACTCAGACATTAGAAAAAGAGAGAGGCCTGGGGGAAAAACACTACATCAACATAGGGGTTGGGGGTCTTCTGTTGGCTGAGGTGAATGCCTGAGTTACTTCACAGTGGCACTGGTAGGTGGGCTGAATTTGGGTGATTTAATCCATTGACTCATTTAGCTCACGGAAACTTGAGGGAGCACAACATAAGGTAACAGCTGCTCTTCTGACTGTGACACAAATAACTCCTAACACTTTTCAAACAACAGCACATAACCTAAAGGGAGTCACTTACAAGTACAAAACACCTTACGTTTTCATTAAAAGCCCCTGTAGACAAACTCGTAAAAGTTTTGGTTTAATGATTATGGTGATAACACGTTGGTTACACTGTCAAAATCAAATCCAAGCTACATACAGTAAAAACATGACATTAATGGGCCTGTTTCTGTTCCTCTGGTCCAACTTCATCTGATCTGGGATCATCCTCTGTTCTCCACTTCAGTCCGTGTTGATTTGAAGGTTTCTATATGCTCATCCCCAGCAGATAGTCATTTAATCCAAAAAAAACTCTGTGGCACAGACGGGCCATCAAAAAACAGAACTGTGTTTTTGTTAAATTTCATCTGAGTTTATCGCAACACAAATTGTGTGTTTGTGTGTGTATTTGTGTGTAACAGAAGGAGGCGCTATCAGTGCACTACAGAGGGTACACTACATTTGCCAATCTTTTCCCTCCAGACACATACACTTTATCTCTGTGGTTCAAGCAGTTTATTTGAGTATTTTTGAAACAGTTAAGATTACTGATATTCCAGTCCATTTGTCTAATAATCATTTCCAGGAAAAACAAAATAGAGTAATCCAGATGTTGGATCAGGTTCATGTCATGCAAATGCAATTCAAACTAATAAAACAAACCCATGTTTTCTACTGTTGTTAAAGCTTTCTTCTCATCAGTAACATTTGTAAACACACAATCAAGCAGACCTCAATATATAATATTAATGTGAGAATTACAAAAAATACTGATTTTCAATCAATGAATTATATAATCTATCTGAATATACCTGTAATTTGGTCAAAATTAAATTTCTCACTACCATGTAAAAGAACACAAAATGGTTACAAATAATAAAAAAAAATGCATTTTATGTCTGAAATCTGACTGAACATCATAGTTCAAATAGTCTTCAGTACGATAATAACCTACTCCGCTGTACATTAAAGCATGTTTATGCTGTTCATCAACCAACAGACTGAAGAAAGGCCATCAGAGGAATATTCAGTGTAGTGTGATATATGGCTTCAGTGATTCTTTTGCACTTGCTTTAACCAGTCTATGTATATGCAGAGGACACAGCAGGTTAAAAGCTTAAAATTGAATCAATCCCTTTTTTATGGCATCATGTTCTAGATAAAATGATTAAACTGGTTATCAAACTATGGATTGTCACTTTAATGGGAAAGAATCTGGTTTTAAATGTACAGACATGCACACTAATGTGAATGCCTAGCTCACTGGTTGTTTCATAAAGAGAATAAAGTTCAAAAAGACCCGGGAAATTAATCTTAAATTCGTTTCTCTGGCTGCCCCTCCTCATAGGCTGATAACTCCTATTCTGGCTGAGTTCCAGCTCCCGTCACAAAGACATACAGTAGCCTACAGTAATATTTTCAGCACATAAATGTGATAATATAAAACTTCATTTCTGTAATCTAATTTTTCACTTCTCACTTCTCACTTCATGCTTTCATTAAAACTGCCCTTGCTTCTGAATTTCAGGAATTAATATCTATGTTGAGGTCACTCTCTGATGGGTCTGCAAGGCAACTGTGTTTCTTTGGTCATATTTAAATGAATTTAATTACCAAAAACAGATGAAATAAAACTAAGTTTTGAAGCCAGTATAACAGACACATTACTATTTAACCTTATTTAATCTTAAAAGTCTGTACTTGATTATTTTGAGTGTGTGATCTTGTTAAAATGTTCAAAATACATGCCTCAAATTACACTTTACCACAGCTAACTACTAACTGCACAACAAACATTTATTAAATCCCTGAATATAAAAATATAAAGAGACAGTTAAGATCATGCTGATTCTTATGATGTGCTTTCTATATGGATATTCATCATTTTATGCAGGATTTTTACAGAATAATCCAGCTGGAGAAAACACAAACTTTATCAAGTTTGAGTGGGAGAGAAGAGGCGCACTGTGGTGGCGGGTCTCACTCTACACGGTTCTCATCAGGGCTTTATCAACCCTGAACGCGTCAAGAGGGCAAGCAGAGATATCACTCTGTCCTAGTCTCTCTGTGAACCTCACTCATCCGATCCAAGCAGTGGTGCCATTACAATGTCTTCTGCGGTGATTGCTTTGCCCTCAACGGCTCCGGCCAAATCTCCAAAGAAGAGAGCCAAGTCTCAGAGGAAGAAGACAGGTCCCACAGTTTCAGACCTGATACTTAAAGCCATGTCTGCGTCCACCGAGCGCGGTGGCATGTCCCTGGCAGCCCTGAAGAAGGCTCTGAAGGCTGGAGGATACGACGTGGTGAAGAACAAAGCCAGAATCCTCATCGCCATCAGACGATTGGTGGCCAACAAATCCCTCATCCAAACCAAGGGTACTGGGGCCTCAGGTTCCTTCAAGCTGAACAAGAAGCCCCCCACACCTCGAAAGAAGAAGGTGGTGAAAAAGAAGAAGCCAAAGGCGAAAAAGGTCAAGAAGACCAGAGCCAAGAAAGCAACCGCAGGTGGCACTCCAGCCAAGAAGTCACCTAAGAAGAAGAGGAAGGCAAAGAGTCCTAAGAAAGCCAAGAGGCCTGCTGGAGCCAAGAAGCCCAAGACGCCGAAGAGTCCCAAGAAGGCCAAGCGCAGGGTCACCAAGTCTACCAGGACCAGGGCTGCTGCCAAGAAGTGAAGCCTCTCTCTGAACACTAAATGCTGCCCAAAAGTGTTTATAGTGGCATTTAACTCTGGCATTAACTGTGTGGACTCAACTTCTGCATTGATTCCAAGAACATGAGTTTGTTTGAGCTATTTTACAGCTTTTCTATAGGAGAAAATACTGACCCTGCTTTTTTTACACACCTTTTCTTGCCACAATGCGCTGTGGCTTACAATGAATTGAACTGCTATTGTTGGAATTAATAAACCTATTACTTTTTTTTAATTTACAGAGCGTGATGTGTGATTTTATCAGTTTTGAACAACAAAAATGACTCAGACAAACTGGATATAAAGCAGATTTTATCTTCTCTGTCTGCACAAGAAGAGTTTCAGTCGATATTTACACTTATGACTAAGGGCATTATTTAGTTCTGAATATTTCTTTGTCATTCGGTGCCATCGAGTTCATTATAGAAAAAGAAAGAGTTGCTTCTGTTGATGATTTTATCACTACTTACAGAACATGTTTGTTGTGAATTGGCAGACGGCACATGCAGCTATTGCAGTCACATATTAGCATGAAAAAAAAAAGACTTCTCACATCTCTGTTGAATTTGTTAAGAAGTAACTTTGTAACGATGTTGTTTGTTTGCGCTTATTTCAAGTGAAGGGGTGGGACCGCGCTGGTCATAGAGCAGCAGCTGCTGACAATCTCCAGCTGCTTGCAAACGCAGCTGATCATCTCTGACAACAGCGAGGCTGGATGGGCGGGACAGGACGTGTTCGTTGAGGCTCCTCTTATCTCCGGCAGGAAAAACACGGCAGGGTTTCAGTGGGGCTGAAGCGATAGTGATGTCCGCCATTTCTTCCTCATCCAAGATCATGAGGGGATTTAGAAAGCAGATTCAATTATCTCATAAAAAAGAAAGAACGGCGAACGGCGTTGGGATTTCAACTAGTACTGAGGTCAATGTTAAAAAAAAAAAAAAAAAAAAAAAAGACAAAATGATATGATTCATATTCACACACAACTAATAGTGTTTTGGTGCTTGGGGCTGGAGCAGGGAGGCCCTGAACCCGCACAGTGAAGGCGCCTCTTAACATCGTTCCGTGTCGCCATCTACTGGACGATTTCAGGAACAGCTCATTCACTGAAGAGGAAGCCACTGGTACTGACAGACTGCTGGCTGGTGAGGTTCATCACAGCTCAGTTTTAAATCATTTTAACAAGTCGTTTCTGTAAAATGATATTCTGCTCACATTGAACTCGGCGTTTTCCATATTTAGAGTCCTACAGAAACTCTCATCTGGAATTAGATGTTTAACTGTTAATAGAAGAAAAAAAAACTATTCATATAAACTAACTAAGATTTAGTTTTGTGTATTCATTCCAATAAAAAAATAAATGTGCAGTCAATTGAAATAAGTTAGCTCTAAAAGTCAGTGAGCAAAGCAGTATAAAGTAGTATGTAGTCAAACAAATGGAATTGGCATTAATTAACAAATAACCCCCAAACATATAGAACATATGAATGTATTTTACCGTTTCTAAAAACGTAATCTCTCATAATCTCTCACATCTCTCTTTTTTTTTTTATTGATTATGAAGTAATTTTACACCAGTAATTCAATCACTTGAAAGATGGGCAGCCAGTAATCTTTTTTTCCACCCATGTGTTCTCCTTTATGATGTAGATAAGCTTAAATATGGGGAAGGTTGCACTGTGTATTTCCGAGTCCTATTACCTGTGACCCTGTTAGTGTTCCTGTTTTTTCAGAGATGTGTTGTGATGGAAGCAGATAATCAGAGATAATATTAGATAATTTGTAATGTAATGATTAATTTGCCACTACATATTAACCTAAAATAAACAATGAGAAAAAAAAAAAGGAAAATTCCCTGTTGGTGGTATAAAACATAACATTCACTTTTTTTTTGTTATATTGTTAGAAATATATATTTCATTTTATTGAAATGCTGCTGGTTGTTCCAACATTGGTAGTTTGCCAGACATTAGAGCTTTGGTCTGATTGCTGGGTGGTGACTCAGGCTCTCAGGGCATTTCCAGTGACATGCACTCATGTGACTCTTGCACATGCAAACACATGCAAACACGGCAACTTGCTTACAATAGAGTTTGTTTTCATATCTGCTTTCTCTTCCTTTTGAGAGGAGGAAGTCCCCTAACAATTTTAACTTCACATAGGGCCAATAAAGAACAGTGTATCTACATACTTATGCAGTGTACCTGGTTCATTTAACCTCTGGTCTGTTGGGTTTAGATCAAATATAAGGTCTAGTTTCCCTTTTTTTCTCACTTAACACCTCCTTTGTGGAAACTCAATCATTTTTCTTTCAACAGGTAACGGTTTGTGTGTTTTTGGTGGGAGTCATCATAACTTGTGCATATTACTCTCAAGTTTATTCCAGCACTATTTTATAACCTAAGCCTATTTCACCTGTATTTTCCATTTTATCCTCATTGTTTATTTTAGGTTAATGTGTAGCAGCATATTAATCATTACATTACAAAGCATTTATTTTGTAATCTTTTAATTATTTGAATGATAAAATAGCACAAATGACAGTAATTGCAGGATCTAAATCACAGTATATAGCTTAACAACACAATTCTGCTACAGGTTTTATGATATTGCCATGGTTATATTATGCTGTTTATTTTTCTGTTATAGAAAATAATCTTTACTTAGCACTTAGTCATAACTTAGGAAGAGTATTCAGGTTAAAGTCTTAGTTCTAGATCAATAAGTAGCTTACAGAATATGTTTTGGCACATAGAGAAATGCAGACTTGCATATGAAAGTAAGACCTTATCCACCCACGCCAGTGGTTAAACAAGATCTTCCTGTTTGTCATATGATAAACTGCATAAGAAAAGGAGGAACTTGGCTTAGATGATATACAGTATTCAACCATCTTGACCCTCATTTCTGACACAGACAGCATGAAGACAGCAGCGGTTCTCCTGGCTCTCTCTCTCCTTCATGTCTGCTCTCCTATCCCAATCAGTCGCCCAACCAACTGGCTCAGACAATGTCGTGCCTCCACCAACCTCTCCATCACAGCACTGGAGGTGCTGCCAGGTGGAGGCTGGGACAACCTCCGGAACATGGATATGGGTCGAGTTATGAACCTCAGCTACTTCCAGTGCCAGACCACTGAGGACGGGGTCTACCTCATCCCAGATGAGGTGTTTGTCATTCCCCACAAAGAGACGGGTGTGGAGACCAACTCAGAGATAATTGACTCCTGGCTGGAGCAGAAAAGCACGACAGCTCACACCATAAATGCAGACATATCCTTCTTCTCTGTGCTGAATGGCAAATTTTCTACTGAGAGCCAGAGGATGAAAACGCATCAAGTCAAAGACTCTTCAACTACAGCCAGAGTGCAGGTACGAGTTTATATTGCTTTAGTTTAGATGTACAAAATAAAAAAGCACTAAAAATAAAGAGCAGTTTATTGACCAAGAGCTAAAATCGAAGCTATTTTGTTTAAGCCTACTCTAACTTTGACTGCTTATAAATTTGGCTGAAAATTGTTCAGTGCCTTAAGTATTCAATTTATTTATTGCTCAATTTAACATGGGCAGACTGGATTAAAAACACTGTTAGTCAGAAGGCTATTTTTCATCACTGGACACATTTTACAGTCATTTTAAAACACAAAAAAAAAAAAAAAACAAAAAAAAAATGACACAACATTTCATGTTATACTCCTTTCTTTCAAAGGTTCGTAATTTCATCTACACAGTTAAGGCTTATCCAGACTTCACTCTGGACACACGCTTTGCTCAACAAGCCAAAGAGATAGCTGATGCAATTGAAAACAACCAGACAAGGAATGCAGACTATCTCTCAGAGAAGATGGTGCTGGACTATGGAACTCATGTTATTACTAGCGTCGATGCTGGGGCTTCTTTGGTGCAGGAAGACTACCTCCGTTCTACATATGTGTCGGACAGCGTATCACAAAGTTCCTCTGTCACAGCTCTGGCTGGCTTCAACTTTTTTGACAAACTCAAGTTCGACATAAGCAGTAAAAATACCGAACAGAGTTCATCACTTCAAACATATCAGTCCAACATTCAGTACTCTCTTATTCAAAGCCATGGAGGTGGCACACCTTTCTATCCTGGCATCACTCTGCAGAAGTGGCAGGAAAGTACCAAAAACAACCTGGTTGCTATTGATCGCTCAGGATTTCCCCTACACTACTTTATAAACACAAACACCATCCCTGATCTGCCACAGCCTACAGTTGGCAAAGTGGCTCTTAGAGTGAGTCAAGCCATAGAACGATACTACAAGGTCAACACCCGCCCTGGCTGTGTTGACATCAGCTCCAAGAACTTTAACTTCCAGGCCAATGTGGATGATAATTCCTGTGAGGGCCCTGCTACAAACCTTAGTTTTGGTGGTGTCTATCAAGAGTGTATACAACTCAGCCAAGACGCAGGTCCACTTTGTGATTCCCTGGCCCAGAAAAACCCTGATACAGGTGGGTTCTCCTGTCGTTCACCTTACTCCCCAACTTTACTGAGATCAGAAGTGAGACAGCAGGGTTACAGGGCTCGCCACTGTTATGACGAAAGCTATGACTGTGGATTTTTATGGTTGGACACTTGTTATAAATCACATTGTCAGGACATCTACTATGTTCGCTCCGCTCGCATCAACACCTACTGGTGCTCTGTAAATGGACAGGCTCCGGACAACACAGGTTATCTGTTTGGAGGCTTATACAGCCCCTCTCTCCTGAACCCCCTCACCAAAACTAAAAGCTGCCCGCAAAACTTCATTTCAGTCAAGTTTCTCTCGGATGGCCAAGTGATCTGTGTGAGTAATGACTATGAAACCGGTGCCAGATACGCAGTACCGTTCGGAGGCCTCTTCAGCTGTCAGTCAAACAACCCGCTGGCCGGAGGCCAACGACGCTGCCCTCCCAAGTTCAGTCAGCACCTTGCTACAGTGAGCGATGGCTGTGAAATTCTTTACTGTGTCCAGTCAGGACTGTTCACAGGTGGGCAGCTGCTGCCAGTCCATCTTCCACCTTTCACTAAACCTCCACTTATCAGCATGCAAGCCACCAACACTGTAATGGTTATGACTGAAGGGGAAAATAGCTGGGTTAGAGTGGGGCAGACCAAGACATGGAAACTTGCCAAGCCAGAGGAAATCAGGGAAATTGCACGTAAGCTTAACCCAGAATTTAGTCAGATGTCTAGCGGAGAAAAGGCAGGTGTAGCCTTTGGGGTGATGGGCATGATGGCACTGGTTGTCATTGGGGTAGTAGTCTTGGTGAAGAGAAGGAGAAGGCTGTCTGGGTTTAGCATGACTAGAGGCTATCAGGAGATACGTGGAGAGGTTGGGCCTGACGAAGGAGAGAGGGAGACACTGCAAGATGAGGCTTAAGAAAACCAAAACTTTGAGGCTTGGCACACAGAGACAGGTTAATCTACTGTGACAAATTCTGTTCTTAAATTTTCAATTTCTCCTCAGAAATCACTTTCACATGTCTAATGGGAATGGAAAAGTTTCACATTTGAGTAAAAGATAGTAAATGTAATAGTTTTAATTATAGATTAATAGGTAGAGATTTTTGTGTAATATCATGATGTGTACTTTAGGCTGTTGTTTAGCATTGATTAACTTTCCATTTTGCATTTACTAACTTAAGACAATATCATACTCCATTAAATAAGATCTAAGACACAAATTACTCTAAAGTGTTCTGTCTTTAAAATCACGAATGGTAAACTGAAAACAGAGCACAAGTGATTTCCAAAAGCCATAGTGAACCAATACTGCCCCCATGAGGCCAAGACACTCATTGCCATTTAGTACATAAACATTTTTATACTTGGTACAGAAATTGAATGCTTTTTATGACTTTGTTTGAATATACCATTCATCAAACATGATGTTTAGAAAAATTATTTTTTTTGTCTGACTAAAACAAGCATTAGATTTAGGATATATTTTTGTACTGTATTTTCTTTAATCATGCAACTAAAATCAAGAGTATTTGTAAATGTATGTAAATCAAACTCTTCTGCACTGCTCTTAAGTATTAATTAAAGCCATTTAAAACAATTTCATGGATCTGTATCTTCATTTTTATATTCTAATATTATATTTTTATATTTATGTCTCTGGTCATTTAAAACTTTAGAAACATCTGAAATTCTCTAAAATAAACCATTGGTAAGTGGTCACTTGCACAAAGTCATTGGCCTGATAACAGGTCTGCATGATGTTTATAATATATCTAAATGTGTAATTATGCGTAAGTATTATGTAAATTTTAGTACAAACACACAGCGGTGCCAGTTGAAGTGAAGTCACACTAAATAGGCATGCATAAGTCTGTAAACGTGGCACCAAAGCACATATTGGTTCTCTAAATATAACATCAAAACTGGGTTGGAAAATAAATCTTTTCTCCATCTCATGCTGAATGAAACATCTTGCACAGAGCGACACTTTTATCTGCCCTGACCTCACTGAGAAAACCACTAACATTCCACCCACATCCATAAATAGACAAAGGCGAAGCTGACTTCATGGTTTTGGTCAGGTTATCAGTACACAGACAGGCTGGCTCAGACATTATATAGACAAAAACACACTCAGTAACACACACAGACATACACACATGTACTGTACACTCACATGCATGTACATATACATGCACACATCCATTTCCCGTAAAGAGTGCTCAGACCAATGTGCATCTTTTCTCTCGTGACTATACAGAAATCTCCCTCCCCCACACATGCACGTGCACACACACACACACGCAGCTGTGAGGGATTCATAAAGCTTGGTCTTGAACATGAAAACAAACCCACTCATGCTGAGGAAATTGGTAAGGCCTTAGGGGGAGAGAGAGAGAGAGAGAGAGAGAGAGAGAGAGAGAGAGAGAGAGAGAGGAAGAGGGATAGAGAGACAGATACATAGCACTGAAGCAGGGGAACTCCCTCCTTGGTCTGTTTCATGAGGCGGAGGACAGACAAAAGAGTGCGCTCAGTAAGCTTTCAGTGTAGCCTGCCCGAGAAGCCAAAGCTCTCTCAGCCGTGATTTAAATTTCAGCAGGATCAAGACTTTAGCCAGTTTGCAGTTCATCATTTACAGTGAACTGTGCCATCGATGGGCTTTGGTGAAGAGGAAGCGTTAAATCAAGAGAGGCATTATAAAAGGGGAAGAAATCTACAGCCTGACAACTCCTAAAAGAAGACAAAGACACAAACTGAAGGACGGTAAAACAAACACATACAAGGTAAGAGTGCCGTGCTCTCTGATAATGTACTGTTTTTAGAGCATGCCTGTGGTGCACGTTTTTAATGTTGACACATCTGTGGCAGGATTACTCCAGTTTAAAAAGCAGAGAGGATTAGAAGCTCATCTGCCTTTACTGTGTAACAGACATAGTTCATCTCCTATTATAAGTCTGCTCACTGGTAAACCTGTGGAAATGTGTTTGAATTTAAAGGCAAATGAAACAACTATGAAAAATACTTTTACTGGGATTCATATGAGACATATTATAGGGAGTACCTTATGGCAAAATGTCCTTATACAAAGTAATTGTTAAAATCCAGAACTCACAGACTACTTTCTCAACCCCAGTGTGCTCTGTTACATTTAGGTAACCATGAAAGCAGCAGAATATCAACGGAGCAACTTCTTTCTGATGACATTGGCTCTGCCTGTTATGTTGGAGATCTGTGTGGTCCAGGGCTGTCGCACTGGCTCTGGGTCAGAGTGTGAGAAAGCTCCTTTTGTCCCTGGCCACAACCTGGCAGGAGAGGGTTTTGATGTGGTCCGGATGCGTCGAACAGGGGCGTATGTCATCAATGTCAAAGCTCATCTGGCTGACAACCACACCTGCACACTGTGTCCAAACCGCTTCCAAAATGGACAGGTGAAAGCTGTAAAAACTCACTGCTCAGCCCTGTCCTCTTAGTCTTCTTCATGGCATCTTCACTCAGTCTAAACTCTCTTCACTTATTTCCATTGAAAACAGAGTGCCTCCTCCTCTGTTTTTTCCACTTCCGTTAACTATTTTCTTCCTCCACCTGCATCCTCATGTATATCCTGTCATTTCTAACCTCCCCAGGTTCAGAGGCTCCCAGCAGCAGTGCTTGACTGGCGTCCCTTCAGCCGCTGCAATAAGCAGCTTTCTAGTGCCCTCCACCACTCTGTGGACTCCCTGCTGCGCAGCTCCAGCTCCCTGGTTAACAACAACTGGGATCTGGGTTTGAGCCTTGATAATATTGGCAAGGCAGTGCTAGGAGGAAGCCGCTCGGACCTAGCGAAGTTTGCTCGTTCGCAGCACAGCGTGGACAAAGCCACTTTTGCCATCCATGAAATCAGTTGCACCTACTACAGGTAAATAAGAACTAATGGAACATAAAAGAAACACGTTTTTTGCATAGTTACAATGGCTTAAAGTGAGACCTCTCTGTGAACACAGCTGTTTGTGTTTGCTACAGAAAATGTATTATTATAAATTATATTTTCATGATGTCCTGATTCAACTCCACATGGCTTTTGTTTTTTCAGCTACAGACTGGCTGACCATCCCCAGCTGAGTGCAGAGTTCACAAAGCATCTGAAGAGACTCCCGCAGAGTTTGAACACAAGCCAGAGCAGAGCCCTGTATAGACGGCTGATAGACACCTATGGAACACACTACATACACCAGGTCAGAGAAATGTGATGGATACACATGGTCTTCTTTCCATTTACTTGCCTTTTACGCTACAGAACGTCTTTTTGATATAGTTGTGCAAAATAATGCTGAAGATAATGACATAGATGGGTGATGAATCATGTTACTGGGGAGTTTCAACCTTCATTGAATTGTTTATTTCCTAGGTCCAGCTTGGTGGTAAAGTGAAGCGAATCACTGCCTTCAGGACCTGCCTGGCCACACTGAGGGGTTTCTCTGAGTCTGAGATCAAAAACTGCCTGAATGTTGAACTACGAATGGCTCTAGGTTTCCTTCCTGCTAATGTATCCTTCTCCAACAAGTGTGACAGCCTCTTGAAGGGAAATATGAGCATGGGCTTCTACCAAGGCTTCATGACCCATAAGATTGAGGTTATCGGAGGGGAGAGGTACTTCCCCGACATCCTCTACCAGCAGGACCCATCTGAAGCATACCACAGCTGGATGAACAGCCTCCACGACAACCCTGATGTGGTTTCTTATGCCATCTTCCCTCTGCATCATTTGGTGGAGGACTCACAGATCAGTGCTAATCTGAGAGGCATTGTCACTGAGTATATCAAAGAGAGCCAGCTGCAGGCCGATCAGCTCAAGAACTGTTCGCCAACTCCCAACCTGGACCATAACTGCTGCCCTTTAAGGGCTGGCAGAGGAACTCTGAGACTGGAGATCCACAGAGCTGCGGGTCTGAGGGCTGACACCTTCACAAAAACAGACGCCTATGTGAAAATCTTCTACAACGGCATGTACGAGGAGACTGAGACGGTAATGGACAACAATGACCCAGTGTGGAATGCCACTTATGACTTTGGCTCAGTTGAACTGGGTCAGGAGTTGAGGTTTGAAGTCTGGGACAGGGATGTGCTCTATAATGACAGAGCTGGGATATGTGTTGTATTTCCTGAGCGAGGAACTCACTCTCTCAGCTGTCAGCTCAGCAAAGGAGTTCTCTACTTCACTTACACCATTAAATGTGATGCTCACTTGACAGGCTTTAAGTGTGGACGATACTCACCAAATGCTGAGTAGATTAGATTACAATGTTTTAATATATATTTGAG
Source organism: Trachinotus anak (assembly GCF_046630095.1). Lineage (NCBI taxonomy): Eukaryota > Metazoa > Chordata > Actinopteri > Carangiformes > Carangidae > Trachinotus > Trachinotus anak. Next base: position 17,977,907 of record NW_027273859.1, on the reverse strand, counting down.
TGTTTTCTTGATAAATATTGTGACTTGTCACAATTTTTAACTAGAACTAGTAAACTGATTTCCCTTGCATTTTAACTGGAAACATTTAGAGGCCATGCCATTGTTAGAATAGAAAAATAATAGTAGCCAGTTGTCTTCTATGTAATGTTTTCTAATGTCTCAGTAAGAAATAACCATATCAATGTCCTTATACATCCATTGTACATACCAAAATAAAAAAGATTTCGATTTAGGAAACTGCCAGTTACATACAAGTAACCTTGAATTGTCCTAAACCTGATGCAATGACATATTGACCATGCACTGATAAGCTCAAGGACAAACACAAATTTCCTTGAAGTGGCAGAATACAATAATAGCCATAAAGCCATATACAGTAGCGAAAGCCACTGAGCAATGATTAGATGATTCAAGATTACCAGATTTGCATTTTTAGTATATATAGTGTACATTTATGACGCATTGAGTTTTGACATAATGATGACTTTTTTTGGAAGCAAGATTGGTGAAGTTTAAATCAGTTTTGATTGGGATCTTTGTAGAGTGCCATTTTAAAAAAGAAACTCAAAATGGTCTAAGTTTTCCACTACCTTCTTCTTACAAAACATAAATTTTTACAAATTTTATCCCATTTCAGTCAAATCCCATTCCAAATGTACGACACAGGCTTTGTTACCAAACATGGTATTAGGAAGGTTCAAGCCTTTCATCAGAATTGATACATGAACCTATAGACGGCTCCTCTGACTGAATCCCTGTAGGCACGACGATACAAATATTTATTCCAATATTTATTATTCAGTTCAAACAGGAACCTAAAAAACATACAAATGAGCTAGTAAAAGCTTTTACATTAACACTTGTACACTGACAACACATTAGCCACTTATACAGTACATGAATGCAGCAGCTTCCTCCTCAGATCATCTTCTGTGTCACTTGGCTCAAGATATTAAAAAACCCCAAAAAGAACAGCAAACGAATGAATTCAAGCACCATATTTATGTAAGACATTCCATGTTAAATTTTAAAACCCATCTTGGCTAAAAAAAAATGTCACTGATGGTAACAGAGTTTGACTTTTAAATATGACATCAGGATGAAATACGACACGTTACACTAACAGTGACAGAGAATATAATTTTCCTGATATGTGGCTGACTTTGATGGAACCACAACCGAACAGGAACGGCAGCAGAGGAAATCAATGAAAATGGCAATATTTTTGCTGCTGTTCAAATGGCACTGAGGATCACAGCAATAAAAACATTTGGATGTAAACAAATATTTTTTCATAAGAACTGGTAAGTACGACAGGTCAAATGGGACACTGCCTGGTATGAAGGATGGTAAAAGAAAATCTACTATTCTCTATGCACCACCTATTTCGGTATGTAATCACAATATCCATACAACAATTTTGAGTATTTCATCAGCATTCTCACTGTCCTTACCAGCATACAGTACACTCATCTAAATGTGAATAATACAAGGCTGCGTTCACATGGTTATGTGAACTTGAGTAAAAACTTACTGATACTTTCAGTCATAATATTTAGAGAATCACAAGTGAGAATATAGCCTACTCCAACACATGCTGCATTAATGACGGTTTGGTCTGAATTCTAAATACCCCAATCTTTCAAGTTTCTACAGCTCGGAGACTCTTTGTGTAACGTGTGGAGTGCATAATGTTTAAAGGGCAACATTTTTGTTTAGTCTTTATGTAACGGTCTCGTAGACAAAGTAAAAGCAAGAACTGTGTGCATGTAAAAATTGTGATTTAGGCACAGCTAGCTACACAGTCAGTCAGATGTCTTTATCAGAACGGTCTTTCGTGGCAGCATATGGTTCTCAGTAGTTTTCTGGTATAGACGCAAAAGTGGTTTGCTCAGTCAGAACACCAAAGTCTGCCCAGGATCACAGGAATGCCATCGAAAATGTATTTGTACGGCCTCACATTTCTTGAGTTTGCGTATCACAGTCCCAGTGAAGCTCTGAGCAAAGATGCCATATCTTCAGGTATGGTTCCCTCACCACCTAAAGAACAAACAATGCTTTATTTTTTTCATTTGTCATTAATTAAGAAGGTTAGGGTAAACGCAAGTCGACTAATTTAGACTCTGCATGCCATGACAATGCCTCAAGCTTTGCGCCTACTGCCTGCATGTGGCCCTGGAAACAAACTCTACATGTTTGATTATCAAAAGCTTTGAGTTGTTAACATAGAAATGCTTTGTTACACTGGTGTGTGAAAGAAATCTCATCCCATCTCATATGTGGATGTACTGAATCAACTATTCTCAGGCATTTCTTCTTTTTCTTTTACATTTTTATACCTTTAATGATTTATGAGACTTTCACCAGCAAATACTTGTTTATTGTTGGGGATTTTTTTTTTTTTTTTGCCTCTCTGCAGGTTTTAAAAAGCAGGAAATATTCATAAATGGCCTGGAGAGGTGGCAAACCCTCATTAACAGAGCTGGAAGTCACAAAGCAAGGTTAGAAGTGCTTATTCCCCACTTATCACACATTTATTGTTCATGTGTTAATGATGTGCAGAAGGCTGCTACTGAAGGAGTAACTACTCTCCGTCTTTTTCAAAGAACTACATGCATATTTACCGTGCTCTGTCAAAGAACACACAATGTTGACCGAAAAATGCATTGCTGAAAACTTTTGAAAAACTTTTGCATTGCTCACACTTTTTGTTTTATTATGATTCTCTAGTGTGCATAGAGCATAGAAGATATTTTTTGTTATAGCAATGCAACAATCCTTTAACTCATTTACATGGATGTCAATCAACCTCCTGAACTTAATCTACAGTTATTATCAGACAGGGTGTGCATGCATTTGAGAAAATATGTGTGTGTATACATCTCCTCACCCTCTTCAGCTGCAGTCATGTCCTGCTCCAGCTTCAGCTTCTTCTGGCCCAGCTGCAGGATGCAGTCCTCTATGCTGTCCTTACTAATCAGCTTAATCACCTTTACAGTCCTGAGACACAGCAACATTATTTACATTAGTCGCGACAGTAACTCAACACATAAAGCACTGTAACTGATAAATAAGAAGGAATTGCAATTACAAGACCTCATTGGGTGAAACTCAGAGCAATAGTAACAGAGTCCATCTTACTTGGTCTGGCCTACACGGTGACACCTGTCCTCTGCCTGTTTGTCATTGTAGGGATTGCAGTCAATGTCATGCAGAATGACAACATTAGCTGAAGTGAGGTTAATGCCCAGGCCACCAGCTCGTGTTGACAGCATGAACACAAATATGTCAGGGTCTGTGTTGAACTCATCAATCAACACAATCCTGCAGGACAAAGAAATCATTTTAGCTATTACATGTGACACATTTTAGGCCGTGCTAACAAAGAACATTCTTGAAAAAAAAAATTCTCAATGTGACAGAGACATTTTCATCCCAAAGTAACATATGTGCTAAACTTATCTAGGTTAACTAATATATAACTATAAATATATAATTTTAGCATCAAAATCAATGCATGCAAATAAAATAGTCCCATTGCGAAGGATGTTGCGTAATAAGGATAGTTAGGCTGGTTGAAGTCGGGGTGAACAAATAGGTTTTTCCAAGGTTTTGAATTAATAAATATGAATTATTGGTGACAGTGGATCTGACTTCAGTGTACTAAATCTGACACAACTCTGACCTGTCGGCTATGGGTGTAGATCCATCCAGTCTGACGTAACGATGCTTGAGATGTTTCAGCAGCACTTCCACAATGTCCAGCATCATGGTGAACTGACTGAATAATACCACTCTGTCTCCCTGTAGGATTAAAGGAAAGTTATGCTTTACTCCTTCATACATACAGTGTGCATTTCTCCTGCATGAACCACAGACACGATTCTGCACATTTGTGTTTACCTTGTTTTTAAGAGAGGTCAGCAGTTCTGTGAGGTGGTGGAATTTCCCAGAGTCAAGCAAGATATCGTTTTCAAGCTGGTAGGAGCTGATGGAGGAGTACTGCTGGCACAGACAATGTAGCTCAAAGTCAGACATGACTTCCATGTCCTCCTGGATCAGAGCAGCATCTGCATCAAAGTGAGTTGGCTCCTGAGGAGGGAAAGATTTAAACATTTAACATGAGGGGGCAAAGAAATACCCCAAAAATGTTGCAGATTAAGAAATCTTTGTAGTGGAATAAACAAATGATAGATTATACACAATGAAAATTATGGAAGCCATGAGAGGAAAGTGAAATATTTTCAATACTCATTTAAGCCATCTCTGTTTTGTTGTGTTGGAGTAAAGTTGGTACTAATGCTGTTGGGGTGAACATGATTTTGGGGTCAGAGGATTGTCAAGAAGATTCTTGACAAAAGATTTTAGATGCAGCAAAAAAAAAAAACAAAAACAAACAGAAATGACAAACAAGGGAGAGTCAAGGATTAGTACTGACCTTGAGCATGAGTTTGCTCATGGCTTTGAGCTTTTCTGTGGTGTAGTACTGTCTATGAAGCAGTGGATGGTTTGCCATCTTCCTCAGCTGCATCATCACATTACACAACTCACGCTCTGCAGAGAAAAGGCAATGATTTCATTTATTTGTTAAAAAAAAAAAAAAACAGTGACAATCGGGAGCAGTTAATGCAGCCATTTAAATGAGGCTTACTCTCGTTATTGGTGGAAGTCTTGAGTTTTTGAAAGAGGGTCTTGTAGAGAACCTGCTGTTTCTCACTCATTGAGCAGAACTTTATAATCTCTTCCTTTGCTGGCAGCTGCTTGAGGACCTGGAATAGGAAAAAAAAATTAATTATTTACAATACTTACAAAGGGTCTTAACTAATGATTTTCTTGTTATTGTCACTATTAAGCAAATGGTGTTGCCCAAGAAAATCTATTGTTTCTGCAAGTGTTCTTTGGTAGAAGAGTAACAAATGCTATGGAAATTACATTTGTTGTGTTTTTATGCAAGGTTTAATTACTCTTTGTTGAAGTATAACTTATAATTATAGCCAAATAATTGGATTCAACAAGTTTTAACACAGTCTGATGAAAGAAAAAAACAAAAAAACAAAACAAAACAGAAACTAAATATGTTAAATGTTTCATAAAACTGGGAGATTTTAATGCCAGCTTTTCATTCACAACATACTTGAAACACATGTAAAATGTACAAATTACAAATTAGCAATTTTGCCAGATCAACTCACCTCACTCTTGACTCTTCTGAGGATAAATGGTTTCATGATGAGTTTAGCCTGAGAAATACGGTCTCTCTCAAAACGGCTCTTCTCCTCATGGGATTTCTGACACATAAAACATTAAAACATTTTGGTTAGACTGGCCAAAAGTTAGATTAAAATTAAAATGATTTTTTACTGGTCTGGTTATGTAGCTTGCAAGACAAAACATTTTTGTTGTTGTTTTACACTTGAAACAAATAATTTCAGCAGACTAACGGACAGTGGAGGGCCAGGAAATATGATCAAGGTAAGACGTCAAAGTGAAGTTGTCTTCTGAAGTACCAGCAGTATTGCTATAATTTAAGCTGTATCTCAGCATTTCAAATCCAAGATTTCATACCAGAATATCTGACTGATTAATAACTCAGCACTGAATAAGGGCTGCCGCAATTAGTCACCATGATCTACAACGTCAACGCTGAAAATGCGTCGACATGAATGTTTTAAATTGACACATTGTTTCCCACATGGTGGCTAGCCACTATACAAACGTTAACCACCATATATTTATTTTCTATTTTATAATTTATGGTCACACTGCTTCTCTCCCCTCTGGGTGAGGCGGGGCTGCATACTCAGCGCGCGCACACACGCACACACGCACACCTATTACTGTACTTTATGTTATTATTAGTGCAATAAAACCGCATTGTTAGGAAAAGCTAAAACGAAAGCTGTCTGTGTGAAAGTCTAACTGATCTTAGTCAAATTAGTTCAAATTTGACAGTTGGATGACAGATTAATCATTAATAAAAATTGCTGTCAGTGGCAGCCCTACACTGAGTCAGTTTCAATATAAAGGAAGAGGACAGGCTTGTATTGCCAGGTGGTGTGTGTGCAGTTACTTGATGCCATCAATCTTCAAATGACATAGCTGCCATCTGTCCAAACAAACTGAGCCTACTGTCTCACATGTTCTCACACACGTACCATAGAAAACATTTTGGAGAGCTGTGTGGTGGAGCTGGAGAACATAGAAGGCATGATGAAGTTCAGGAGAGACATCAGCTCTAAGAGGTTGTTCTGTAAAGGAGTTCCTGTCAGTAGCAGGCGATGCTCAGCCTTCAGGGTCAGAGTGAGAGAGTGAAAGAGACATCACAAACTGTTATGTGCAGTACATCTGGATGTAAAAGATAGAAAGGTAAAGATTTCTATGACAGATATGAAGATAGCAAAGAAACGGTTGGACCGTTGTGTTAGAAAGGACATTACAAAGTGACAGGTAACTAACATTAATAGCCATAAGGTGGCGGTAGCGCAGGGCATTCATGTTCTTCAGCATGTGACCTTCGTCAAACACGGCATACTTCAGATGCAGCTTGCGGAAAAGGCTGCGATCATTATCATTCCCTATGGCCAAGTTGTACCTATGGAACAAAGCAAACACAAGCCAAGCAAAATAAAACAACAGTCGCTTTGTGATTTGTGCATGAAAAGTTGCTTCTTGATGGTTCGTACAGATGACACTAATTTGGTCTCCTAGTAGCACCTTTGCTGTAATGATCTGTAAAACATGGTGTGTGTTTACTCACGTGGTCACTATGACGTTGAAGTCAACATTTTCAATGAGGATATCGTATCTGAGGTAGCGGCGGTCCTCCACAGATCCTGTATAGATTACATGAGCACACACTCTGCTTTTGTCTCAAACTGAGAAAATATCATGTCCATCCAACAAATATACTGATCAAAGCAAGACCTTGTACATACAATAGCACAAAAGCACATGACCACACAGCAGTCACCGTTCCAGTGATGTACTGTAACATTTAGCTTTGTGTTAATTTACTGTTTACCTTGAAACAATCAACACGAAGGACCAAATTATATATTTCAAGAGGTGAACACCTAGCCTCAAAGGAACGATATTCCCGGTGCGGTAGCTCTGGTTTTTAATAAGTCTTCCTGAAATTGACTTTCTGGTGTATGTTTCATCTTCTACATGTTCCTCACCATCACAGCTTCTTGTTGGGTTTTTGCTACAGTGCAGCTGTTGTTCTGAACGTGGGTTAAGCATTACATTGAGTCCTCTTCATCTATCACTGTACATGTTTGATCACTGTGAACACTTGATGCACTTCATGGCAGGTCAATTACAGGATTTACATCAGGAACAACGTGAGAGATTTCAATGTGAAATGATGAATGAGCAGTCTTACCATAATATACTAAAACTTTGAGGCTTGGACACCACAGCTTCAGCTCTCTAACCCAGTTATCTACAAAACAGAGAGAATTAAATCGGATTTTTTTAAGTGTCAATTTCATAAAGACCACACCTTTTGCTCTTTTTCTGTTATGGAAACAACAATAATAAATATATAACTTATTTAAACTTTATTTATATAGCACCTTTCAGACAAGATGCAGCTTGGTTGTATTAATAGCTGCAGAAGTGTTACAACTATTAATTCTTTTTCTGTCCTCACAAAGTGCTTCTTCTTAATATAAATCCTACAGTATATGTAAACATTGCCTTAGATAACAATATGCTGAACATTATTATCTAAGGGTTCTTACATTATATCACATAATATGAAGCAAAGTGTGTGCATTTTTGGAGACTATTACCCAGTGTAGAAGATGGCACAACAATGAGATGAGGACCCTCTTCTCCATTCTGGTATAGCTGGGCCAGAAACGCTATCGCCTGGATAGTTTTTCCCAAACCCTGAGCAAAGGAGTGAAGGAGAGATACAGAGTCAGTTGGATATCAAACACTAACACAAAAAACAAACAAAGAGCCAGGTGGACAGACACAAAAAGATGTTTGAACATCTGTGTGTTAGATCACATATCACGAGTGTGAACAGCAAAAATCCTGACAGACTTCAACAACACTGCAGCAACTACACAAATCAAAGTTCTCACATCTCTCTCACCATCTTGGGGCTAAAACAACAAATGTAACTCTCTTCTGGTATTACTCTGTTTCTTTCTTCCCCTCCACTTTCTGTTTATTCACCTGCAGGATGGCAACCTTTCCACACAAAGCACTCTGTCTGACATAGTAACACTCGTGTTTACAGATAGGCTCTTTCATTTGTGTTTGACTTTGGTGTTGCTTCTTCCTACAGGTTCTGAGCTGGTTGCCTTACCATTTCATCAGCGAGGATACCACTCAGCTTGTGCTCATTCAGAAGCAGCAGCCACTTTAGACCAATCAGCTGATAGGGTTTCAGCTGGAACCTGAAAGAGAATCAATAACTGGCTGAGACCAAGAATCGGATCTTCCATTTTATAAAATCACATACTGGAAGTCTCTGATAAGTCTGAATAAATCATTTACGGAAACAAACACACAAAACTGACAGCAGCAAGTTTTCTGTATGGGCACAAATCACCTTGAGGACCCCCACTGCCCCATTGAGTGAACAGTTCTTGTAACACAAAGTAACAGAGTGTTTGCAAGCTCGACTAAAGAATAACTTATCAACCTGTATCCACAGGGAATAACATTTGAACTCACATCTCCTCTGAAGCTTGAAAACCCCAGGCTCATATTTTAATGAATGTTTTGTTTGTTTTGTGCATTGTAAATCCATAAGAAAAGGTTCCATGATAAAAGCAAGTTACAAAATACTAAAAAAAAAAAAGTTTGTTCATATTATATCTAATCGTTTTGTCCTTATGTTGCTGCCTCCTCAAATAAAATGACCAGTTTCTGAAACCGAGAAAACTGTCAGGCATTCAAGAACAATACATCCTCCAACTGTGGGCACATCTCTTTACAATCCATTGACCACTTTTTAAATAATTTATTAGTTTAACTATTTCATGGACCCTGAATTAATTACAGAATGTGCATATGTGCATTTTACTCACTGGCTGTTGAGTACGCTGGGCTGTTTCATGGACCCCGTGCCATTCTTCATCACTTGAGTGACCTGCTTTACCATTTTTGAGGAAATGGTCTCACATTTGGACATGAGCCCCAATACAACCTTTCGCTCTTTGAGGACAAGTTTGCAGCCCACCAGTAAGTCCTCTGAGAGTCCATTGTCCTTATGAAAGACTTCACCCTGAAAAGGACAGAACCATTACACTCATCACTACTGTACAACCTCTTAAAAAGTACACTGATAAATCATTTCATCACATGGCAGTGGACAGGGACTACATGATCTACAATGACAATCTACATGATCACAAAATGACTTCACTGACTGACCTGCCTTCCCAGGTTTCATATATCTATGTAGTATAGCTGTGTGACTATAAATGGTTTTAAAAACACCAAACACACTTAAAAATATATTAACAACACTGCCTTATTGTTCTGTTTGGTTTATACAAGGATATTAAATATTACGCTGCCCTATTGTTGCATTGTGCTTAGAACATTTACTCTATGATAACAGATAGATGTATGGAAAACTTTTGAAAGGCTGATTACATAGAGCATGAGATGAGATATGTCAGGAGGCGAAGAGTTCTGCAATTCAATAGATTTTGAGGAATGTCTTGTCTCTACACAGAAGACCTTGGTGTAGTGCGCTCATAAGTAAATACGGTGTGAATGAAACCTAACAGGTCACAAAGTCATTTCCCAGGTGTTTGGCAGTCTATGACTGCTGTACTGACTGTTGTTCTTTGTTTTTCACCTCTCCCCATTGATAGCTTCTGCAAACTGTTTGACATAAAGGAATCTGTCTATTTGATGTATTCGTTTAGAACCACACATGTTCTCTCACCAGGCTTTTCCAGCTATCAAAGGGTCTCAGTTCCACAATTTTCTGGGCCTTTTTCACAGAGCACCCAGCGATCAGCGAGAGCTCATCTATAGATGCACCCTGGAAGAAGGCGAGTATCTCCTTCTTGAGTTCTGTCATGCTGCCGTTGTTGTCCAGCTCATCATCTGAGTCTTCAAATTCACTGCTCACTGTGTCCTCTTCATCACCATCATCATTTTCCTCCTCAGAGCTGACATGCTCACTTGAGGCACGTGCCTTTCTCTTTCTCTCGGCGGCCTGCTTCTTAGCTATACTGGTCCCACTGGCAAATCTGGACAGCATCTGGGCAGCAGGGGAAGAGGAGTGTGTCTTCAGGGAGGAAAAGCTAGTTGTTTTCTTGACAGAGGAGGGTGAAGACACTGATTCAGACTTTTTCTTATGCCGTGTAGACTTTCTTCGTTTGGGACTTTTGTCGTCATCTGAGTCTGAATTATCTTCACTGTCCATTGTAGCTTCTGTATCATCCGCACTGCTCCCCTCTGTTTCACTGATATGACTGAGGTCTTCAGAGTCCTTACGATCATTCTGCCTTTTACTTTCTGCCTGATCTTTGTGGTGCTTTAACTCTTTGTGGTCCCTGCTATACTTGTCTTTGCTCTTTGATTTTCTGGATTTCTTTTCTTCTGACTCAGGTGAGCTGAAACTGGTATTATCTGACAACAGAGAAAAAAAAGCTTGAATAAGTATCAGAATCATCTGACAACATGAAAGTTAAAAGTACACACATATACATGAAGCCAGTGAAAAAAGTGGCTAGATTTAGATGACAGCTGTTGTGTTCACACCTGGATCTGAGAACATCTGCAGAGCCTGCAGAGCGTCCTCGGCTTTCCAGTCATGTTCCTGCAGCACCAGCCGCAGCTCCTACAACAAGAACAGACACCAGCAATCGTCAGAACTAAAACACAAAAATCCACTGTTTCCAGAAACAGCCATGAAAAAAAATCAGCCTACACTGTCTTCTTTTCTAATTGTGCAGTAAAGCCCTAGGATCAGTCATCATTGCAATAGCTGTAAAACAGTTTATGAACTAAGACCATCACTGGTTTTTGCTTCAAATGAAAGATAAGGCAGATGTTTTATAAATATGACAGAACAACAACTGTGTTTCTAAATGATTCACGGTTTACTGTGTTGTCCTAAGTGCCTTTGTTTACTGGTTGATAAAGAGGTTTGGATGTTGTGGGATGCTGCAAATCACATCACCTCAACACAGCTTACATATTCATTCATTCACTGAATAATTTAGTCTCTCACAGTTAAGGCTATGACAAACTGTAAACTCTTTTACTTTCCTCAACTTGATAGAACTTCTTCAAATTTGGTACAAACGTTCACTTGGACTCAAGGACAAACTGATAAGATTTTGGTGGTCAAAGGTCAAAGGTAATGATTGCTTTTTAGCCATGACTCAAGACTTCATACAGTAATAATGACAAAGTTTCAATAAAATGGTTAATATTTTTTATGACTCTGGATAAACAGGGATGTAATCTGAAACTAGTCTGAGTGGCGGCAGCAGACAACCACGATGCGGTAATTCTAGATTAAAGGCTATTGCTACTGTGTAAGGTAAAACAGAGGGGAGTAATACCTTTTCGTTACTCTGGAATGGTGGAACATCACATTATACTGTATCATGTAACATCAAAAACTCATAGGCTCAGTCACACAGAGCAAAGTTGTCAAGTTATGTTGATTATATACAGTTTGGGAGGGTAGAATCAGAATGGACTAACATGAATCTAAAACAAAATGGCTTAATGTGTTACAGAGAGGAACAGAGCGTCTGTGTGTTTTCACCTCCTTGTCCTGGTCAGGAAACTTTTTCTGCAGTCTTCTCACCATGGCCTCTTGCTTCTCAAAGCTTGGCTCTTTAACTTGATTATCCTCTTCATCTGAGACCTTGAGAAAAAAGAAAAGGTGCAAAGATCTTTAATAAACGACTGAGATGTGCAACTTGGGTCGGCACTGCATTTAAAACAGGCACAGTTCTATAGTGGAAATCCCTGCATGGGCTCAGGAACACTTCTGAAAACCGTTGTCTGTGAGTACAGTTCGTCGTTGCTCCACAAATGCAGGTTGAAACTCTACCATGCAAAGAAGAAACCATATCCAAACCAGATCCAGAAACGTTGCCAACTTCTCTGGGCCCGAGCTCATTTTTGGTGCATCATGAAATGAAAAATATGACAAAGGAGACCCCGAAATGTTGAGCAGTTGAAATCCTATATCAGGCAAGAATGGGACAACATTTCACTTTCAAAACTCTAGCAACTGATCTACTCAGTCCCCAAACTTTTACAGTGTGTTGTTAAAAGAAGAGGTGATGCAACACAGTGGTAAACATGCCCCTGTCCCAACTTTTTGGAAACATGTTGCTGGCATCAAATTCAAAGTGAGAATTTATTTTTCATTTAACAATAAAATCTCAGCATTTAAACATTTGGTATGTTGTCTTTGCTCTGTTTTCAATTGAATATGAGTTTACATGATTTGCACATTCTGTTTTCACTTACATTTTAAACAGTGTCCCAAATTTTTTAGAAACAGGGTTGTATATACTAGGATTAATTTATTTTAAATGTGTGTTATTTCAACTCTGAAGAATTTCCTGCCCTGACCGTGGGTTAGTTAGATTAGTAAGTGGGCTCTATATAGGAATTTTTCCCTCTTTAGCTATTTTTCCCTTAATATTAGGTCTGTAGGTCTCCATGAAGTAGAGGGTAATTCTCTACAGGTCACACACAGGTCCTTTACTGTAAGCAGTTTAGTATTGTTTCTTTCCAGCATAGCTGTTAGTGTCCAGATACCCACTCTTCTTTTGGCAGTTACCATAGTAACCAAGGTTGAGTACAGACCGTGGGAGATAAGACAAGGCATAGTCTCCGGTGAATAGTCATAACTCCGCATAACCATAACACAGTCAGTCTGATCATCCTTATGCAGTGCTTGCAACTGTGCAAGTCTATCGTGCTTACCATTACTATTGATGGTCTCCTCTTCTTGTTGGGTTGAATCTCGTCACTGCCCTGAGAACTGCTGGATCCATCCAACTTTCTCTTCTTGCCTTGATCTGGGGCTGAAAAGACAACATAACCAGCGTTCTCAAAAGTACCTCCTGATTAAGAGTTAGAAGTAGCCAGTTAGGCAGGTTTGTTTTTTGCTTTTACTGCAACAGTTTCCACATATTTGGAAATATTTAATTTCCTCCAAATGCACATGAAATTCAGATATACCATTTTGCATCAAGTTTTAAATTTGCTTTATGGCCCTGAGAATGAGCTTAACTAATTAACTAAATAACTTAACTATTAACTAATTACTGAAAACAAATCAACTACTTTCCTCCTTAAAAACGACTTATGGTGTTTTGGTAGGTCGTTCATTTCTCTCCAACTGTAAACTAAGCCTTCTTCGTACTTGAACGCCTCACAGGAAAGCGATAAACATAAGGATGTCATTATGTATAAAAAAAAGATTATTTACCTTTTTTATCACCAAACCTCAATAGGCAGGCGGATACCGCTCCATCAAATGTGCTTGTGCTCTTTATGACCTACAAACACAACACAAAAGGTACTTTGAAGAGTGCAAATTCAGTAAATCGAACAGTGTCCAGATCATAGCTGGCTGATATATTATATTATATATATTGTCTTATTTCATCGTAAGACATTTGGAATTTAGCATCCATAGAGTTAAACTAACTCTAGTGTTCTGTATTGATAAGTTGCAATGCCTGTGCTTTATCCTGACTCACCTCTATGACCTCCGCTCTCGTCAAATGAGGAAACATGTCCAGGAGTCTCTTAATTTTTTCCTCCAGTTCGTTGTCCTCATCATCCGTATGATCCAATACAAATTCTGTTGATTTTCCCACTGAATTTCTGTAGGAGTAAAACAAGAAGACTGTAAACCAGCATGAATCATTGTGAATGTGAAAAAAGTGGAAATGTTGTCATTTTAACAAGACTTGCTTGGATTTGCTCGTTGATGTTATCTTGGTCTGTGGTTCAGAGAGAACTTCATCCTCCTCTAAATCAATAGTAATGACTTCCTCAAAAACCACTCCTCGTGCATGGGACTTTGGTGAGGTTTTGACTGGTTTCATCTGAGCTGCAAAGTAAAATGATAAAAACAATAACAAGTTAGATGCATTTACAGCAATAATAGATAAGAGACAAGATGTCAGGGATGGACTCAAAGGAAAAGGTATGTTTTCTCATTTGTTTGCTAACTTCGCAGCTTCTTTGGTTTCTCGGTGCATGTCACTGTTCTTCTGCTTCTTGCCTGTTCATCGTACAAATGGGGTAATAACAAGGAGAGTGACACTTGAAAACAATGGTCATATTTTGCTATCAAACTCCAAAATGATGACCCAGTAGTGTAATTACACCACTACATCATTTTATTTGGAAGCCATCTAAACTCCTTCAAAGACCCCTGAAGGCAGAAATTAAAGATGGAGGACATGTAAGGACCCAGACCAGAATCTGTAATGGGCTCAGTGATCTTGAATCTTACCACACACACACCTACCTAAACTACAACACACTGACATGTAAGATCCCATCATAATATTGTGATGTAAATTGAGTGGGATGTTATTCCGGTCTTGGAGCATTAAGTAATCTTATCTCCAAGCCTTATTTCATAAATACCTTCACAGTATTGGTGCTGACATACTGTCATCATGGTGTTCAAACGAACTGTCCAGCTACAAGACTGGCATATAACCTCACTCAATAAAAAAGAAATAATAATATAATGACACGACGGTTTTTCAGACAGTGTGTTAACAATCGTATTACTTAACTACTGCTAATGATAGCATGCTTCCCACATCTGGCTACCATCAATGTAAGCTAGTTTTAACACATGCTAGTTACCTGGCTTGTTTTCCTTCTCAGACTCTGGACTTTTGGAGCCGCTACCCTGGTCTTTGTCCCTTGCTGTCGCTGCCTTTTTCTCAAAACGAAAACGGTCAAGATTGAACAAGCTCATTTTAACAGCCTACTTCGTACCGCACAGCGGCTGCCCTTTGTCTCTACCTAGTAGTATTTTCTCTGTCCAGTCGTATGAAGCAGCGCTCCTGCTAGCCAATGTAACTACCTAGCTAACGACCGTCGGATGTTAGCATAGCAGCCAGGGCAGCGGTCGTGCTGGACAGCTTTTTACGCTGTGTCGCTGTGCCGTTTGTAGCCGTGACAATTTAAAATGCATCGATTGAAGACACGCCGGCTTCCTACAGAAAGAGGTTGTTTAATCTCCAGTAAAATGATGCTTATTGTATCCTACGGTTGGATCCCGACTGCGGCTGGTTTCCCGCGAACTCCGGCGGCCCTGGAGGTTGGTGTGCCGATCGCGCTCATTGGTCAGAGGAAGAGGTGGGCGTGAACTCACCGGCGGGTCAAGAGTTACACTGCAGCGCACTTCCGGTTCGGCTTAAAGTATTTTTTTTACAGGCTAAAACGTAAATATAGAGCAAACCATGGATGTATGGATGACACATTTGTATCTTCCCCTTCCTCTCCCCTCTTGAATTTTTATTACCTAATTTATACGGTGTATTATGCTCCTATCGCGTCACGGCGTGGCAATTGGTGTTTTCCACGACTGTGACTACGAGTGGGAGGTGAACTATCTTGATGACAGTCGGTCCAATGTCGCTTATGAAACCGAAGATGTGGTGATGTGAGTAGAGAACGCGTGTAAAACGCGTGTAAACCAAACACTGCGTATTAGCATAGTGACCCCCAATGTAACAAAAGTATTTGTGTGGATGGTTCACTCACTGTGTGCCTGAAAATAATGTGCATCCTTCTCAAAGTGTAGGACTTTAGGGCTTTCCGTTTCCAAATCCATAGAGTGCAAACAATCTTAATTGGACATTATAATGTATTGCATGATTTACAGTTTCTATATTTACGATTACATAGAGATAGAAAACCCTGAAGTCAACATAGTATAAATATCTAAAATAAAACCACCTAGTGTAACATTACAGGCAGTGAAAAAAGGGGGGAAAAGAGTTATCTGTTTTTCTGTGTTTAGAATGAATATTGGCACTTTCCTATAAAACTAATCAAGTAAATTACAATAATCCTTCAGACAAAAGAAAGTGGGTTTTCAGCCCTGAAGCTATATTTAGCAAAATCTGTGGAGTCTGTATAATTTTTTTTCAGCAGGACCCAATAGGCCCAACTTCTAGATAAAGTTGTAGAATACCACACAGAATTAAGATTTGGTTGCAAGAAAGAGAAAACTAGTGGAGATATTATTTTTTGAAAATTAAAGGTTGTTGGTCTGGGCAGTGGCGGTTCTAGGTTGTATGATGACCTGGGCGAACCCCCCCTTCAGCGTCCCCGCTCCAGTAGGGAGACCTGAGGTCCAGAGGTGAACCTACCCCCCCCCCCCCCCCCTTCCTCTTCTTCCACAACCTTCTCAGCAGCGAGCAGACACTCCTGCACAAAATAGAGGGCGCCCAGTCCCCATATGATTGACTTGATGTGCGAATGAGCGATAGAAAACCGGGTTGCGCAAATGAAAGAAATAAATATTCAGGGTTTTTTTTTTTCGCCTTCTAAGACAACTATCTACATGAATACAAGGTATCCATATTGATTATTACAAATTTCAACCCAAGCCAGAAAAAATAAGAAATTGATGAAATTATGAAATTTAGTTCCAAGGGTCAAACTTCAAAAACTGATAACTAAACAAGTATTCGGAGAAGAGCTACAGGATTTAAAACCAATGAACCCCTTTTCTTTGCACTGGTGTACTTTTACCCCTCCCTAAATGACCAAACTCACTCTCAGCTAGGCTGTGGTATGTTTACTTCTGCTCTAAATGGCAACTCTCAACTCTCAGTCAACTCTGAGCCACTAGATCATCCACAGAATTAGTGATTATCAAAATAATTGTTTGCAGCATTACATTCAAGTGCACTTCTGTCTTACAGTAACAGGTGCCCTTTTTACCATAAATCCAGACCAAGGTTACTCTAATTCAAACACAGTTCACAAGTACAACCAAATGTGATCCACAAATCATTTCCAGTTGAATTTGTTAATTAGAATATTAAATAAAGAAGTTATTTTTAATTTGTATCTTGAAATATTGATACAGGTGTAAAGTTTTAATTCTACAGTGTAATGTTTATATAAGAATTTTTTTGGCCACCTGCTGCAAAATTTCACTACTTCACAGTGATTTTTAACACAAGTCTTATCTTATGTCAATAAAAGATTTACAGTTTACATATTTTAAAATGAAGAATTACACAATGTTAACCTACGTTTAGAGACAGAAAATGCATTGATTTTGACAGTTTATTAATTTATTAAAACACACAATTTCACAGATTCCTTTCACAACACTGGGCTTTTGCAAAGTTGTTTATGTGTAAATGGTTTTTTAAAAAAATATATTATTATTATTATTATTTATATCCTTAGAGGGAGTGACTGGTATTGTTAAGGGAATCAAGTCAGTTGCATTCAAGTTTTCTCTTTGGGTGCCAAAGTAAACATAACTTGGACAACAATAAAATAGTAATGACATTATATATAAATTACATCTTCTTAATATTTTTTGTCAGAATATCCACCATGAGAAAGTTTAATGAGAAATAAAACAGATTTTTTAAAATTCAAATTTCAATTTAAAATTAGTCAAATTCTCTCGTTTCTGCATGCTGCCCGCTAGATGTCACACTAATTTGGAAAACCATATCTTCCTGATGAGTCAAAGACTGTCATATATTTACTGATCAAAAGGGGGCAGCAGATACATATTCTCTGAAATGGGAGACGTCTATGTGACGAGGTTTACCTGCAAGTGTTGAATAATACTACCCATTTGCAACGTCCTCATCCCTGTGGTGTGTTTTGTGTCCTTTAATGCAGACATTTCTGTGAGGACAACATCGTTTTTACTTATTTGAACAAGTTTAACGACATACTTCCTCTGACAGCTTGCTCTTACAGAGAAATCTGTATGTGCTGGGTCTCTGTGTCCCATTGTAAGTTACAACCAATTCTAAAGTGTCATAAAGAGCTTACTAGAGTGAACTAGACACCAGCAGGATAGAAAAGAACGGAGTATGATTTGGTCAAACATCATTGATACTGATTAGGATTAGGACAAAGACAGTTTAGGAAGCCAGTCCCTCTTAATTTGGAAATGATCCAATGAGAGCTGTCCAAAGTCTATTTTAAAGTTTACTGTAACAGTGGCAGTAAAATCTGTGACACAAACTGGGCCCAATTTGTTCCATTAAGAGGAGTTTGTTGATATTTGAATTGTTAAAAAAAAGGAGCAACTTCATACTCTGACCCTCTAGGTTTTCTGGCTCGAGTTGTGCATATTCAATAACAGATATGGTGTAAGAATATAAAATGTTAGATTGAATGGCATTCTGTTACTCAGAGTTGTACCAGACTTACAGTACAATCATAAGAGAGTTTATTGGCACCATCACTTCTTCCATATACCACACACACACACACACACACACACACACACACACACACACACACACACACACACACACACTTAGTCTGTCCTGTACTGTGAATGTTACATTTAAAATAACAAATAGAAATACAGAAAACCTTTATTTTTATAAAAAACTTTTCTCCAATTAATATAAGTCAAATCATAGTAATTTATACAGTGCTTTAAATACAAAATACAAATGAACTGTACTGCATATATCACATTCATTGTATGAGCCTCGAATGTTGCCCCAATCCACTTTTCACAGCTGTGAATACACTTGATCATATACTGTGTCTACACCTGCAGATCTTGCTCAGATACAGTGAATGTATTATGATGATTAGATCAGGTCCTCTCATCAGAGCACCCCAACAGTCCATACAGCGCCATCCTGCCGCCTTACTGTCGCCCCCACCATCGTCATGGAGACCATGTAAGTTATAGCATTGCGTGTGTGTATGTGTGTGTTTTTGCTCTACCCAGGGCACAATAGGCAGACTGACACAGAGTCTGATAGGGGTCATGACCCCTCACAGCAGGAAGCTCAAACTGTGGCTCCTTGCCTTCTCCTGTCTTCCTGGTCAAGGTTTTTGTGTGTATATATGTGTGTGTGTGTGTGTGTGTGTGTGCGCGTGTGTGTGGGTGGGTGTGTGCATGTATGTGGGTGTGTGCGTGCATGTGTGCATCTTGCATCTGAATTAGGATAGATGTTTATCATTTTTCCTTTGTTTGTTTTGTTTTGTCAGGATTTTTGTGTATGCCTCTGTCTACTATATAGATGTCTATGCGTATATGGAAAATGCACACACAAACATGCACAGACAAGCAGACGCACATGCAGCAACACTGAAATATAAATCACCACGCCATCCCAACACTGAGGCAAGTCATTAACATGTGCGCGCACGTGCACACACACACACACACACACACACACACACACACACACACACACACACACACACACACACAGATAGCATCAACAAAAATAGATGAGTACTGTGGATGTTTTAATGGATGTTTTGGCTTGAGGCGATATCTGAGATAAAAGCCTGGAATCATTCCAACTACAAAAGGGAAGTAGGTGATATGACATTCTACCGCTTTTGAAAGCAAATTTCAATTTAATTTAAATTATAAATTGTCACACAAAATGCATGTAGACATTAGACATGTCAGCATGCATACATACACACACAAGAAGCATCCTGTAGGTGTGTGTGCTTCTCAAACTGTACATGTAATGTAAAAAGTTTGTGTCTGCATATTTTAGTTGCTACTTAGGCTATGTGTGCTTCAGTTTTGCGTATTTATGTGTCAAGTGCATGTGTAAGTGTGCGCATTGCATGTATGTCTGCATATGCATGTGTTTTTAAGGTTGACCCAACCATGGTGTCCCAGTGGACTCGTCACAAAGTCTGTCACCACCCAGTCACCATGGCGCCCAACTTGGCCGAGACCCGACGGCGGCAGGGAGCACCTTGTCACCGTGGTAACACGTCTGGGATGTAAACCCCCCCACCACCACCAAGAAATACACACACCACCCCATATGAAAGCTCTTTCTGAGGGCAGAACACATTTCATGTTAAACATAATGATAGCCAGTGAGTAACTCATACGGCTTTGAGATGAGAGAGAAAGAGACAAAGAAATTAACTGTGAGATAGACAGAACATGGGGGCTGCTTCATTTTTTGTGCTATTGCTATTGGCTGCTATTGAATAGTTTATGACTCATTTCAAACCAGTTTGGTAGCTCCACTTCACTTCTTCATTTATGCCAAGTTTATCCTACACCACATCACAGGCCCAGGGGCATGTCATTAGTTTCTGCACAGTATAATTTCTACAGATTAATTTGTTATGGCTTGTGTGTCAGCACAGGGATAAATCAAACAAGATATCATAGAAATAAAGTGAAACATGAGTTTTCATTTGCCCAGTTTGAATATTGAAAGTTCCAAATATATAGCAGCACGCATTGCTGGAAAACACAGAGGAATAATAACTTGATAAACCAGAGTACGTTGTGAGTGTGTTATGCTAATGGAGATCATGTGGCCTGTTGAAGAGTCCCTGAGAAAGACAGCACTGGTGGTGCTTGACTGTTCCTGGACCTGCACAGGGAACAAAGAACTTGAGATAAAGAGCGAAAAACATTATTATTGTTGTTATGCCACAGTCGGTTGAGCCACAGGAATGTAGTTTGTCAACCAATGCTGCCCGACTTCAGACTTTTTATGTTTTCATCTAGTGGTGTGATGATACACAGATGAGTGACTCACAATAATACAGATTTTAGAGATTGTTGTTTGAGTATCACTTTAACAACCTCATCACTTTCAGCTTTGGCAAACAGTATCGTGATGGAGCATAACTCAAGCGTAGTTTATGCAAAGCTAACCCATGACTGATGATGATTTAATGCAAAAACTGATATGTTAATCATCATCAATAATTTCTTAATGAATTTCCTAATAGATCATTATTTTATGTTTATTAACTATAGATTATTTACATGTTGTACACTAGAGTATAGAGAGAGTATATGTGTGAACAAAGGGTTGAAGAGTTTGATGCATGTTTCAATATACCACACATATAGTTGATCGAAGCAGCAAAAGTTAATTTGGATTGCTCCATATTTTAGACATCTCCACTGGATATCATTAAAATACTCTCAAATCGTTTTCCATATCTGCTGTCAGATAACTTATCAAACACTAATTTGACTTCTTTTGTACTGCTTTTGTTTAGTCATCACTCATATAACCACTCTCTCTCTCTGCAGGCAAAGAGAAACAGCAGCAGGGGAGAATTCCCATGTTGCTGGAGGTGATGCAGCCGAGACAACCCACCAATCACAGAGAGACAATGACTGATCTTCCTGGCTGACTTACAGAACATCAGTCAAACTGAGCTTTGTTAGCGCTGCATTCCTCTGTATTGTCCTGTTTGCACTCCTTAATCAACCAATTTTAATTTCATTTCTTTCACATGTTCTTTTTTTGACACTAAAACTGTTCACTTGTTTTATCATAATAGCATCCTTTGCTGTGATTGTGGATTATTATTGACTGTTTTGTGCACACACCCCAACTTTTCTTACAGGTGCAGTTCAACTCAGAGGTTGCCCTTTGTTTTTCACTCTTTTCTATGACAGCAGAAGTCAGTGGCAGGAGTCAACTTTGTATGGGTCTGTCACATTAACACAGTGTTTTAATTAAACAGAAGGAGACGTGCAGAAAGACAGGGGGACAATGACTGATCCCCAGGCTGCCTTACAGAACGTTGTTCAGACAGACCTTTGTTGGCGCTGCATGCCTTTGAATTGTCCTCCTGTCTACAATTGTTTAATCAGTTGACGCCAATTATATCTCTGTCATTTAGACATTTAATATTATGAGCTATATGATTAATTATTTGTCTTTGTCATGGGATTTAAGTAGTTTGTAAGAAATATAGGCCTTGTTAATAGTGCCAAGCAGTGGGTGTCCTCTGGATTGCTTGTTATTATGTTCAAAATATAGAGAGTCAATATCTACTCCTAGAAAATGACACCTATTTCCTCTTTAGCATTTGTCACTACATCTCATTGATGTGCTTTCTCTGGAAAACAAGAAGACAAGACCTACTTGAAATTTTACCAGTGGACTAACAAAATGTGCTTTGTGAGTTTCCGAAGGACATTTGAAGCACCGGCAGTGTGGTAAACATTATTTTTGGCTTTGAGTGCACAAACTGACCGGCCAAACCCTTTTCACAAATTAACTGCTTGGTTTATAGCCCTTCAATGCACCATTTCCTGCAGTTGTTCACCAATGACAAGTGATTGCTATTTATCATGGTCTTACGTTTAGTGCGTATGTATTGGTGCTTTTAGGTGGAATCACAGAGTATTGTGACATTTGCTTGCAGTATCATTTGACAGCATTTGACAGAGTTCATAAACTTTTGTTAGTAGTTCACTTTCAGCCTGATGCACATGAAGATGCAAACTGTTTCAACCAAGATGCATTATGCAGATGCACACAAACATGCATGTACAACGTGTAGCAAAACTTTTAAACTCAGTTACAAAGTAGTAAGAAAAGAGAGCCTAGACAGGAAGAGATGAAAAACTTGTTAAGCTGTTCCTTTTGCTGGCAGACAACTGTGACTGTGTGTGTGTCCTGGCCTCTACTGTGTAAACTGGCAGGGAGGTTGAGACGGCTGAGATGGGAATGTCAGCACAGGATCAGCACCCCTGCTGGTGGACACCAGTTGGGGGTCTGTCTCCTCTGGGACGCCCCAGCATCTAAATGTGTGCGTTTGATAAGACATGTGAGTGGGAGTGTATGTGAGTGTACGTGCATTTTGACTTATGTGTGTACATCATAAATATGTGCGCGTCTATGTGAATGTTAGGGGCCAGTGTCTGGGCCTTTTCTGGGGGGAAGGGAGGTTAGAATGGTGACAGGCTCAGCTGTGTTGAATTGTGGGAGAAAAGAGCTGACGCGACGGGAGTTGATGTCTGACATGACCCCTCTCAGCAGGCACACCGCAGGGAGCTGGGAGCTGCTGCTGACTGTGTGTGTTTGTGTGTCTGTGTATGCGTGTGTGTAAGGAAAGTGAAGGAGAGAGATGGAGTCAGAAAGTGAAGAAGAACAACAACAACAAAAGCAACAAAACAGGACTTTTCTTTCAGTGTTCTGGTACATTTTCACGACAAATCCTGATTTCTGGGACATTCACAGCAGAGTCACCCTCCATGCGAAACACCACCATGATGGACGTGACACAGGACTTCTCCTCCTGTGTAACCCAATCTTCTCCGGTCCTTTCCTTCCTCCACCTTCCATTTTCTCTCCCTCCAGATCATATACCCCTCCTTGACCTTCTCGCTCTTTGTTGGTGTCCCTGTACTCCCTCCTTCCCTCTCTTTCTCTCGTGCTCAGTCTCACCCGAGGGTGCATTCAGTTTGGTAAAGTGATCTACAGGGTGCTATGCTGCTGCTTCATGTGCTTTCCATTCTTCTTCATACTCTTTTTGCACTTCACAGTTTCTTGTCTCATCTTTATTTGTATCGTCCTTCTAATCTTTCATTGCTCATTCTCTTCTACATCCCCAGTCAAACATGCACACACAGACACACATACACTCGCACACACCTCCATCCCTCTTTTTATTCACTGTCTCTGGGTCCAGTGCTTTGCCATCAGTCTCTGATAAGTGCCCACAAAGCCCCCACTGTCTAGTGTGACCCTCTATTCTTCCCCCATCCCCTCTCTCACTCTCCTTCTCCCTCCATCCTGAAGCAGTCAAGCGTGAGGTAAAGAGGAGGGGCTGTTAATTTTGTGCACACACCCCAACTTGTTTTACCTTCACCCCTTTTTCTTTCCTTTTTTTCCTCCATCATACTTTTTGTTTCTACTCACTTTATGTTCCAGCCATAACCTCAGACTTTTTTTTTTTTTTTTTTAACTTTCTGTCGATCTCTATCTTGCTCCTCTCTCTTTTTCGTCTAACTTCCCTCGGCTTGCAGGGAAACCTTGCCCCCGTGCACTCACAATGGATGCTGATGCTTTTAATGTGGGACAATGGGGCAGATCTGAAAGGTTAGCCAGCCCTTTGCACTGTATCCCCATGCACTCTCCACCCTCCAGTGATCCTTCTCTTTCTTCCCACCACCACCTACACCTGCCTTTCTTCTCTGCACAACCCCTTGATCTTTTAAATTCTTGTAAAAATGTTATATATGGTATTTCTCATTATTGCGCATTTCAGATAGATTTGATCTTGTTTCAGGGATGCAGCCAGATGAGCTTGCAAGCAAGCCTCGTGTCATGATACATTTTGCTCATAACAGACATCTGTTAACAAAATGAAAAACACCTAAACTCAGGCTGTTTCACACCAGTACGAGCATTGCATCAAAACTGTGGCTCCTTTCTTCATTAAACCATCTTTTACCACGGCGGCAATGTAGCATCACATGGACCAATTGTATATTATATAATACGTACAAGCAAGGGCACATTTATGATATTATTATGATATTAAATATAATAACAACAAAGTTGAACTGCTCACAGTTGCTCGATGAAATAATAGTTACTCTGATATCTTTGTAGAGTTGTACATTTCAGTTTCATACCTGTGCAGTGCAGCAGTGTGTGATTAGCCTTAAAACTGCTTACTAGAGCTCATGTTCTCTCTTTATATATCAACAACAGTGAACATTAAACACGTTTTACACATGTTTCGAAAAGTAACTTTTCCTCACCTCTGTCACAGCCTTTAAAATTACTCTCTCTTTTTTTTACTACTTCTCCCTTTCAGCTCCTGCCCACTCCTGTCAATAACCAAGCTAATCAGTCAGTCAGTCTGTCACCATCACTCTGAAAGTTTAAGTACCACTAATGGGTCTTGTTAGCCACTTAACTGCCTACCCTGCTCTCCCTCACTTTCTGTCTGTATGAATAGAATAACCCTAATGGTACTTGTTTGCGACTTCACTGCTCCCCCTTATCCTCCTATGGCTTTATCATAGCTGATCAGTGTAGTCTACCTGGAGATAAGTCTCTGTGTGAGTGTGCGGTATCCTCTTCCTTGAGCTTTTATCAGTCCTGATCAGTGTACCCGGAGTTCTCTGTTAGAGACCCCGCCTGAGAAGGTCATGTTTTCATTCGCCCCAATCGGCTCACAGACCGATAAGACAATTTGTCAGGTGGAAATCAGAGAGGCCTTTTCTTGGTCGTTTGGGGGAGACAGGTGGAGGAGGGAGGAGACTGAGAGGTGGAGACAGGGAAGATGTGACATGAGGTGAAAAGAAGTATAGCGTGTAGAAAGTGAGGTAGGTATGGTTATCATTGCTAAAGGGAAATGTTGATCTCAACAGCTAAGACCTCTTATTTATTTATTTTTTTCAGAGACACTGCGTCTGAAGAGGAAGCTTTTTGTAGTATGGAGATCTCTTTGTAAGTGCTGATATGACTATGTCGCTTCAGGTGTACAACTGATTGTTTGCGAAACGGCTCCCTCAAACAGCAACGGTCCAGTCTTATCTTATCAACCTGTACTGAGGCATGACAGAGGTTGGAGGGTTATGTCTTTTTCTCATCTTTTCAAATGCACAACAGAATTGTAAAGAAGGATTTAAGAGTGTATATCTTCTCTAATGTAAACTGCTAACATTAGCCATGCCTGGCTAACTGGCATATTCACAATGGGAATTGGTTTAGCACTGGTCTCTGAGGCTCGCAAAGCAAAATCAAAGTTGAGGGTGAAGTTTGTCTCAGTCTGTCCTCCTCCTGGAGCCTGTTCTGTTGTAAAAATGAAACAGTACAAAGACTGAAAGCATAAATCTGACATATCTCACAAAATCTTTCAGATTTGTAATGTAATGAATACTGCTTAGTCATTTGAAGCTGCTCGATCAGTTCAGCTTCAGTGTCTGCCATGTTTAATCACTACTGTATGCATAGCAGCAACCCTTTTTACTCTTCTTCTGGTATAATGCTGTTTGTTAGCACTAACACTGAAGACCTGTGACAGCAGTCTGGTAGATCATGCACAGTTTAAATATGTGTTTATTACACCAGGTTATTGAAAGTGGTTCTTACCTAAGAGTTGAAGATGTGAACTGTCTGAGGGACAAACACAATATTTCAGTCTGATCAGCATCCTGTGCCACTCTTCTCCACGATATTGCTTGTTGCTGTAAGGACAGTGTAAAATAATGAGGAATTGTAATGTCTGCCATTCTCATCAATCTATACTTACTCTCCATCCTTGATATAATTGTATTGTATCAGAATATCAATGATCATTTTTTTTGTTCCTGAATCAACCAACCACTGCTCTTATCAAATTTTGCCTGGGTTTAACATTAAGGTAAATAATTAGTCGTAAATATTTTACAACAAAAACAGTATCTCACGAATCACTGCATTGTTTCCTGTGCCTTGTAATGTTTTTGAAATGAAACAAAGCAAATATTGAATGTGGCAAAAAGTGTTACTTTTCGAGTGGTTACTTCTGGACCTTCTCATCAGTATTCACTCCCTCTCCCTCAAGCTTCCCACTCCGGCCCTCACTAATCTAATCACCTCCTCCACAGAGTCACACAAAGCCTCCAATAGTCCAGCCATGGCCCTTTAATCGACACGTTATTGCCCACAATCACATTTACAGCACAGAGGCAAATCTGCACAGATGAGATTCTGTCAGCTGTTAATCCAATAAGACCCCGCTCACTTTTCTTTTACTCGGCATCTTTCATCTACAAAAACAAGGTGACAGTGTTTTAATTTTCATTCTTGGGTTACTCTCCATCAATTTGGCTCACAGTGTGTGGTGGAGTTTATGGACTGAGACACATGTAGGTGCTGGTTATTGTACAAGCTTTTATTTCTCTCCTGTGGGAAAATGAAGAGCAGGGATTTCGGTTTAGATGTGATTAAAACAGGAGCTTTCTGTTATTGTTTATTCACAGAAGCAGTGTCCATTGGATCATACTGGTGAGATCTGTTCAAGCCGAGCAGTTTGGTGCTGATTATTTGGCTTTGATAACTGATGTCGGTCAGTGAGGTCAAAATGTTTTTCAGAAGGCAAAGACCCTACTTCTCTGTTGTGGTGGGAAAGCTAACCAGCCTTTGTACTCTAGAGAAGAAAACAGGGCGATAAACATGGTGGGGATATTAAACTATTAGGAAAGAAAATCAAAATATGACACAGATCATTTCCATTTAAAATAGTAAAATCTCACCTTACCTAGGCACCTGGACAGTGAGAGCATCTGGTCACCGTAGGGGAAAGGTCTTTTTAACATGTGATCTTCTGTACTTGTTGTAGTCATAATATGTTTATGCTCAAGAGCTGAAGGACTGTACATTTGAGGACAAGAGAAGAATCAGAACCAGTTGAGGACAAGAGAAAACCTGGATGTTTCATCTGCTAACCAAATAGGGCATCATATTGTTGTTATAATGTAATAAAATGTACATGGTTAGAAGATCTGCTTCTTTAAACCTGAATATAGTGTAATTATTGTGGGCCACAGGATTTATTTATCTTGGCTGGTACAAATTCTATTCTACCGTGAGGATGAAGCATCACCAGCACATCATTTGCATCTAAGAAGCCTGTTCTCTAGAAAAAACATTCTTGAATTTAATATTCACTGATATTCAGTAATGTATTGTCTCATCTTATTTGCCAGATTTAAAGAAGCTGCTTAGAACAATCAATCAGAAAGAGACACAGACTGACAAGAGACAAACACACAAGCTGACTTAACCAGGCACTGAAACACCGCAGTGTGTTACACTGGGTTATTTTCTGCCCCCCTGCCTCCAGTGGTCTGACAGAAACGACCCTATCCAGGGGTGTCCATTGTGCTGCCTGCAGGATTACTCGATCTCCCATGGGTCCTGCCTGCCCCCCCTCCCCTCCCCCCACAGAGACAAGCAACCATTTTAGCTTATTAGCTAGATCAACGTGGTATGCATACATTACAGTGCTTTCTCTGTAGAAATATACTTTCCAATGGGGAAGTGGTCTCTGCTGTATAAAAAACATAGTTCTACTTGTATGGTTACCAAATACACCAAATACGTTCATGTTCATTATGAATTGCAAAAAATGATCACTCTTGAAATCAGTGCAAAATATTTCCACATACAGTGTAGGATTACAAATAACATATACAAACTGAGAAAAGACAAGAAAAAATTTTTAATATTCTCTATTTTATCATGGTGGGATAGCACTCGAAATTAATGCTGTAATTAGCAAAGACAGTGTGCGCACATACAAACAAAAAGATACACACATACAGTTACCACATCATTGTCAGCAAAGTGATAAGTCAGGTGGCCAATGGACCGTCCATGTAAGGACATGGGTGGACCACTCTAGTGTCTGGGGTAAGAATGTGTGCGCATGTGTGTGTGTTTGTGTGTATGTGTGTATGTGTGTGACCCAACCCCAGGTCTCCAGGTCAGAGTTCCTGACACACACACACACCCAGCGGGGTGACGAAATAATTAACTCTGACTATGATTGACAGACAGTTCATCACACTGACACACACACACACACACTCAAACACACAAACAGGGGGCATTCCTTTCCCATAATAAGCAGTATAGACAAGATAGATGATGTGTGTACTTCTTTGTGTTTCTCACAGTTAAAATATAGAAAATGACTCAACTAAACACTTCAAAGATAATAAAAATAAATGATTTTTAGTCCAGGGTGTGGGCACAACTTAAAACAGTTGTAGTTTATCTTCTGACTATATGGACATCTTAACACCAGCACCTCTGGTTCTACAGTAAATGCCACGAAGTGCCTAACCTATTATTATATTATATTATTATACATTTTAGACATTTAACAATGCATTTACTGTTGATGCATATAATGATTAGCTATCACTTTTATTTTTGACCTGGGAGTGTTAATCGCAAAATTTTTGAATTACCTAGAAAGCAGTGGGATGACTCACAACCTCATCATCATCTTGTTATACAAATGTCACATGTGATCACTTACTCATAACTTTTCTTATGCTTTTACTATTGTGATACTTTTGTGTCAACCTGTCACGTTATATATCTGTTAAAGTCCTGGTGGATTCTGTATTATTCTCTTCTAGAGTAAGTCCAGCCTAACTCCACTCTGATAGTATATTTTGATATAATCAAGACATCCACAAAAGTAAATGGTTTAATGTCTGAAGTGAGTAAAGAGCCAATAAAAGTGGGTTAAGGGGAAAAGAAATAACAGAGAGGAAAAGAGAATGAGTATCTTGTTCTTGGAGATACTGTAACACAGACAGCTCTGTTTTAGATAGCATGTTCACCTTTGAAGGGTGCACTTAAAAGTGTGGGTGTATGTGGGGTGGAGAGGAGGCGGTAAAAGTGGGTCTGGGTGGGTGGGGGGGGGTAGGGGGGGTAACCTGTGGATTGAAATGGTGTGCCTCCCTCTGCCCGCCCTCCATCCCCTTGATTCTGAGAGGCCGTTTTTCTCTATGGCCACAAAGGGAGAGGGGTCAGATTGCGCCGGCACATTCACTGGCCCACTTTGTTTTCAAATGGTTTTGTTTAGTTGTGACACTTTAGACACCCAACACCTTCCAAGAATCCCAACTCTTGTGTGGGGGAGTACAGAGGGCAGGTGGGTGGTGTGCAGGCATGAGGGGGAAAGGTGGAGTGAAAAGGTAGTGGAGAGGACGTATGAAGGGATCAGAGAGGAGGACATTTCGGGGGGTTGGAATTTGTTTTATGGGAATCTGGATGCAGCTACAGCATCATCTCTCGCTTCTGCCACATGTGTTCTCTTAATGGCTTTCTGTTCTGAATCCTCACAAAGTGATGTGTGTTTTATCTTCTGCCACCCCTGCCTGGCCTGACTCCTGTGCCCCACCCTGTTCAATACTGCTCCTAACCCCTGCCCTCTCCTCCAGCACTGCCTGCACTCCCTCATGCCTCAAGGCATTCATACTTTTTAATCTTTTCCACCTCTGAGGGTTTAAGCAGCTTAACAAAGCAGGATCTGAACTGCTCAGCCTAGAGTAGGCTGATGCTTGACAGCTAATACAGGACTAATTCTAGGCTTTTTACATGGTACTTTCTGCCAGTCTATTGATGTATGCAATGCCTTACATGTATAAGCATGTGCATGAATGATACCAATACAGGAGAGCCTACACTCCAAGACACACACCACTCATTCCCCTCTAAGAAAATCAGTCAACCTTACCACACTGAATTATTTCATTCAGTTGTTTTCAAATGTTCTTTTTATAATTTTTCAGGGCAGTTTATGCCATCAGATAGAAATAGTACAGAGATAACAGGAAAAAGGAGGAGAGATATACAACAAATGGCCCCAGCTACATTTGAAGTGGAGATGTTGTGGCGGCATTAAGCCATTGGGATACCCGTCGTGGGGTAGTGGCACTGCAGGTGGACGATGTAATTCTTAAAAGTGAAGGGAGGGTGAAATGCATTCAGTAAAGTAATTCAAAAGTCATACTGTTTTAAGTCCTCTTTTGAAAATGTAGCTTCCCAAAAGTGACATTAAATGAGGTGATATTTCACTTGCATTCTGTTCTGCTCTACTCTACTCTGAACCTTGAAATAAAGCCTGACTGTCTATTCCAATAAATATTATCTAGGATAAAAACTTTTATCCTAACATTTTTTATTTGTGAAAAACAATTTACTTATTTTGAGATGCAGGAGTTTGTCTGTGTAGTAATGAATTATATTCAATAATCCGCTCACTATTAAAATGGAAAACATCATTCCATATGAAGTGATATACAGGGACAGTCTTTGTAAATGCTTCATGACATGCTTGACGAGGCAGCACTACCTGAGCTCACAGGGGCCATGGAGTCAATTGCTACACATAGGCAGTGCTTTGAGGGGCAGGGGTGCGTGCCGTGCCGGGCTGGGGTAGGCACACACACTCCCACACACAATCCATTCCACAACCATACACACCACATCCCAAAGGACGGACGGTGCAACGGGGGGCTCTGGATCCAACCTCACCAAATACCATTCGGACAAGGGCAGCTGAGTTCACCTGCTATGCTAGTCACTCTGAGAGGAAAAAAAAAAACAGTGACTGTGCGTTGAGTGTGTGTGTGTTTTTTTTGTGTGTGTGTGTGTTTTTGAGTGAGAATGAAAGGCAGCAAGAAGGGAAAAGAGCTAAAAAAGACAGAAAAAATTAAATAGAGAGAGTGTGTGTGTCTGAGAAAAAAGACTGGATAAAGAGACACAGAAAGAGAGCAAGGGAAAGACTATCTGCTGCATTAACCTTCCCCTCCACAGTGCCAGTATAGAGTCTTTTCTGCACTCCTCTTTCAGCAGGGAGGACCCAGGGGATGGTAACGCTAAGCCCCACTCCATTCTTCCACCAGAAACTTTGATTTCCTATTAGGTTCCTCCTGGTGGGGACTGATGGGGAGAGCAGAGAGGAGGAAAGGAAAGCAGGGAAGGACAGACATCAAGATGGAGGGCGGGAGAGAGAAAGCAGGTTGGTGGGGAAAAAAAGGGAGAAGTGGCCAAAATCAGAACAAGAAAGGGTAAGAGTAGAAAAGGGCGGAAAAAACAGACACAGATGAGGCAGGTACAGTGAGGATGACGAGGGAGAAGGGCAAAGATGAATAGGGAGGGCTGGCCACACATCACATGTGGTGGTGGCAGGACGTCGGCGGTGGGACACTGGCTGCTCCTGTCCTAGGTATTGAGGGCATTGTTTACACTCAGCCCATTTAGTTCTGACCTTTCCTAGCTGGCAGACATACAGACTGAGAGGTAAGGCACACTGAGTGGTAGACAGGTTGGTATGCAGACAGACAGGTGTGAGACGGTATGACAAGTTTGTTGGGTACAGATACTGTGGATGAGAATGTAAGAATAATGATATTGATAATGACAAATACTAAAGTGCTTGAACATAAAAATGAATAAATAAAAGACAAAGCAAGCAGGTAAAGATAAAAGTACTTGGCAAATGCCTGGCAAACTGATAGACAGGTGGGTAGGCATACAAAACGAGAAACATGTGAACAGAGAAAAGGAATGAGGCTCAAGATATTCAAAGAGCTCCATGAAACAACCCTGTTTCCCAGAAATTATGTTTCAATCCAACTAAACTGCAACACAAAGTATGTTTTATATGAAACTCAACTGCAACTGGATTACCTTTCTAGTAACGTAATGAGGATGTTACTTATGTTACTTGACTAATAACTCAAATCCCAGCATTGCGTGAGTCTCCATAGTGATTTTTGCCTGAGCAGAGTCTAGGATTGCATATGAGCATTGAAAAAGCCCATATTATTGTCACAATTCATGGGACACACATATGTGGTCTGCATTTTGTGTCACAGTACATGACCTCCCATGAGGGCAATGCAGGAACAAAAACCCTTTGGTATACAGGGAGTATAAGTTCAACCGATCTCTATTGTTGCCTCTCTTCTTTTACGGATTTTGTGCAGTTGACCTCATTATGGAGACAAGTAAAGAGTTTTTCAGGAAGACTGCAGGACGTATGGCTACTTTAGGTGGACACGTGGCACATTGAGAAACTTTCTTTGTGGGGAAAGACCTGAGATATCAGAAATCTAGATAAGAAACAGACAGGAATAGAATAATTTCTGCAATGAATGAAATTAATTTTGTGGGTTTGAAATGACAAATGATGAAAGAAATGACATCCTGCTTTCTCAGAAAATATGATTTAAAAAAATATATATGAATGATTATCTTTTAAAACTACAACAGCCATTTGCTGATGTTAATAATTCACAAGACAAAACGCCATCCATGGCAGGTCCGGTCGACAAATAGCTCTCGGCATCAACAACTTTTATCTCTGTTTTTATGATAAGTAGTTCCCATGTCATGTGTGGGAAAGAGGGATGAGACAGATATTAAAGTTGTGTAGGCGAGACAGAGAGATATGGAGACAGAGACATACAGAGAGAGACAAAAGAGAGCTGGAGAGAGGTAGTCGGAGGGAGAATGATTGATTGATGTGGTCAGTGAGGCGTCACTGATCTCCACGGGAGCCCCCCCCCACCCCCCCAATGAAGAGGATGTGGATTGGCCTTAATGGTGTGAAAACGGGGAGACCGTGGCACTAATCTGGGAGGAGGAGGAAGATAAGGACAGCCAAATCATCTACAAACAAACAAGAGCCAATGAGCTCGGAAATTTCTCATGTTTGCAATAAAAATGGATTTTCATTTCACTGGTGCCTTTACCTCGAGGGTAATTTATTCTATGCAGAAGGCATTTCTTCCAAAAATCAACAAACTTTTTTTTTTCGCAGAAAAAAACTGCCTAATATTTAGGCATTTTAATTGTCACTGGAGCAAGTAATAATGCAACTGGGGGACATGATTCATTCCAAAATTAAAAGAGGAAAAGGAAAATGTCTCAGGGAGTTTAACAGGTGGGATATGAGCCTGATCTCACAGTCTGTCAAACAACCATTGTTTATGTGTTTGTGTTACCCTGCAGAGAGGCTTGCTAATCCGTTACAGCAGTAGGAAATGTCTAGCTATATTAGCTGTGTTATCCTGCTGGGATCTTGTATCTCAGTAAGGGTCCTTTACTCTTAAAGATGCCCACAGGCATTACCAACCAACAGACAACAAATATACTTAGAAATGAGTGGAGTTAAGACCATCTGAGAGACGTTTTCACATCTAGCGCTCTGTATGCTTTATGGTAGAAATTTCAGTTTCAGAAAAGCTCAATAATGAATAGTGGTATGCTGATTCAGGAATAATATGAATTGATTTTAAATAGTTGTAATTAAATTTTAGCGCTTGACAATAACAAACTTGAGCTGAGGTATTTAAGCCATTTTTGTGAGGGTTGAGGTTCACAGACCCACTGTTACGTTTCCTGTCCATTTGAAAAGATCCATGCTAATCCAATTCTTTCACTGTGGGAAGTAGTGTGCTGTTGTTTTAATCTAGCAGGGGGCTTGTTGTTTCTGAATATGCCCTGCAGCTATTGCTGTGTGTTAAAGGACTCGAGAAATACATGATAGCACTGCTCCTCTGCTGAGTGGGTGATGTGCAACTGGGTGGGCTTTTCCTCAGGATACATAGTCCCTCTGGGTCTGAGAGAGGACTGATACTCAGGCAACACTTAACAAAACATCATGTCTTAAGTAACCCTAAATACACTGCATTTGTTTGGTATCATCATTTCAAGTGGCTGCACTAAAGTTGTGACAGTAGAATGGGGCAAATTTGAACTACACTTTAAACACCTGTTTAACAGATTTTTTGGGGAATAAACATCAATTAATTCAGAAATTAAGAGAGCCTGGCTTGTACCGGGATTAACAGTGACATAACATGTGGCCTTAATATTCAATCCTATTTATAATATTATATAATTTAAACAGAGCTCACCTGGAAGAAAGAGCAGCACTCATATACTGAACCAAAATTTGACCAAACATGATAAAGTATACACTATGCCTTAGAAACTGCAATAGCCTACATTAAAAATAAATGTTATTAACAGTCTTTGCTGAATGTAACACAGTAACAGTCCATACCTTAACTTTAGAATTAAGTGAACATCTGGTGTCTGGTGGAATATCTATCAGTGAACCAGATGAATGTGGTTCTGGGTCTGAAGTGAGGCAGTTAACACATTGACAGTGGTCTTGCTTAAAGCTTAATGCTGTAACACTGAACAGGAACGTTATATGATATACCTGGCTGGTTTATGCAGCAGGTCAAAGGTGTGTCAGTACATGATGTGTTGACAAAAAGGGAGCCCAGGTCCAGCTCATTTTCTATGTCTTTATGTAACTACATGTCTGTGTGTGTGTGTGTATGTGTGTGTGTGTGTGTGTGTGGGGGGGGTATCTACCTGTGCGATGACTACTGCGTCAAGTTTTTGTCCCTGTAAATGCACTTGTGCCATTGTCCTTGTAAATTCTTGTGTCACTCTTAGTCACCAAGTCTCAATTGCTTGCTTTTCAGTGCACAGAAATGGCTTTCCACAACTCCATTGTGCTGTGCCTCCTTCCTGGATTGGTGGTTGAATGGAAAGACTGAAAGAAGGGCGGTGAAGACTGCAGAACATGTATCTCTAGTTGGTAAGATGGAAGAAAAGATGTGCAAGTGCATGTATGTGTGAGCATGCATCAACCTCACTCTGTGTCTATGTGCACCTGAGAGAGGGAGACAGGCAAGGCGAGGGGGTGCACTGTTGCTGTCTGTGCTCTGTGTAGTGTTTGAGGGCAGGAGGAAGGCTGTAAGTGATATCCTTGTCTGTTCCCTACTTGCCCCACTCTGAGGCTGCTCCACCCAGGCCAGCCCAGGAGAGAGTGGGGGTCCCCTGGGAACTGGACAGGACAGGGAGGGGGGCTGTGCAGCATGGAGGCAAGGCTTTCAGCCATTATGAAAAGAAGTGGAATCAAATACAAGCAAAATCTCCTTCAATATACTGTATCCCTCACCTGAGTAGGGCTGCTAGCTGAAAGGGGATCCGCTGGGGCAACTGTACAATGCCCAGGAAGGACAGGAGAGGAGAGGAGAGGAGAGGAGAGGAGAGGAGAGGAGAAGAGAGGAGAGGAGAGGAGAGGAGAGGAGAGGAGAGGAGAGGAGAGGAGATGTAGTTAATAGATGAGTCAGGGCAAAAAAAGGAAATAGAACCATCATCTGGAGCCTGCTAGAAATTTCAGTCGTTGAGAAGTTCTGCCACTGACCTTTGCACTCACATGAAAATGGAAGATTCACCAGCAGGCATTAGTCAAGTATAGCATAACAGTGGGACTGCTAGGAAACAGTATTTGTTTTGACCAAACCTGGATAGAATTAGGTGAAGTCTATATGCAGTTATGAACCCTTTTGGTCACATGATGATACATGATGACAAAAACAAAAACAATTCTTCCTCCTCATCATTTCTCATCATCAATTTATTCAACCTTGTTGTGCAGGTCCCTGAGATGATGCTGCAACACTGAGTTTGGCCACCTGATTAAGCTAATGGACCTGACACTGGTTACTCATCGAAGTGACAATCAGTGATGTACGGCTCCATGTTCTCGCATGTACACGTTTGTACAGTACACGTGAATCTGGCAGACTGCCAGTGGAGGTTACGTGTGGTGAAAATGACCGGCGTCGAGTGAGTGGGCGGGTGTGGAGGTGTTGGACACACACTAATGACTGCTCACGTGTGTTTGAGGACACACACTCGCAATACCCACAATACACACAACACACACATACAAAAGCAAACTACCTCTCTGCACTCTTACCCTCTCACACACCTCTCATGTTCTAAGGTGTGAAAAAGATAGAAAAGCACCTCAAGCCAAATCACTTCCGAAGTGTCCAGAGGTTTCTTTTCATGTGTGCAGAGTCAGTCAGAGTGAAGGTCTCTTCCCCAGCTGAGGAGGGCCGGCAGCACGCTCTCTGTAACCTGACCCTGCTGGAAGTCATACTGTGTCAAAAGGAGTAAATAACAAGGGCTTTAAGTTGAGGTGTTTCCTATTGGGAAGTATAACTGTGCTACACACACACATGCACACACACACGCACACACAGTAGGTGCACACGTTGCAGTTGAGGTGTTTGCATTGCATTTCTATGACAGAAATTGTTGAAAGTGTTTTTAAAAAATCAATCAGGAATTTTTAAAATGACCCAATGTAAATCAAAATGAGAGCTACAGCAAGAAGAGAGCATGAGATCAAAAGATATAAAATATGTAAGGTTTACAGGGTAGCACGATACACAAAACATCACAAAAAGATTAAAGGCTAAGTGTTAGGAAGTGATTTAAGATGATGATACAGATGATACAGGTGACACACACACACACACACACACACACACACACACACACACACACACACACACACACACACACACACACACAGAATGAAATACATACCCAGATTTGCATAAAATAACATTCACAGAAAGATACAAGCATACACATCAAACCATTACATCCTCAAACATGCAAATCTCCCAAACGCACTCACACACACACACACACACACACACACACAAAGCCATGTAACTGATTCCGCAGGAGCATTGAGTACTGTGGATAATTGGTAGCACCATTGTGCTGCTCTTGAATGGGCTGGTTACCCAAGAAGCCTCATGTTCGTGTTCATGTACATTTGCTTTGAAGGTGGCGGACACAAAGAACTGAACCCTGCCCAGAACAAAGCCCTGGGAGACCCTGCTTCACCCAAAGATGTCTTTCATGGAGAGAACCACAGAGATAAATGATCTTCTTCCTTGTGACAGTGTGTATATGCTCTGTGTGACGGGGCCAGTCTGTGTATGTGCAGATGGACATTAAGGTCTTTCAGGGATGGGCTGCTTGTCATCATAGAAACCACAGGATGTATTTTGTCAAAATAGTTTAACGCCTCTTCTTTAGAGGATGTAAATGCCTCAGCTCTCTGAAACTTTCGAAATAAATGTTGCAATAACTTTGTCTCTATAACAATTCACATACTTCAATTTATCTCAGCATATTTTAGACCTCTTCTCTGATTTTCTGTTTCTATTCTCACTTTGCAGAGGATTTCCTGCCAATACCCAAACTCATGGCCAAAGCACATTAGCCTACAGTATTTAACTTGCTTTCTGCTGCAGAAAGGTCATAAACACTGTGACAGCCATACCGTTGATCCCTTTGTGTCACTGCAAATATTTTTTTACTTGTGTTGAAAACTCAAAACATCAATAGAATTTTAGAATTTAATACATTTTCAAGGCAACTCTAATAAATGACAAATATATGTGACAAATGCAAATACAAATAAACTTATAAAATGTACAGTACAATGAGTCTCTCATTATTTCTGAATCTTTTTTAATAGAAGAACATAAGTTAAATCAATAGCTACATTAAATAGACAGTTAGTGGAGTTAGTACATGGTTTGGGGGCACAGTTTTAATGTCTGACTCATGTGTGTCCTGGTTACTCTCTCAGTTTGAGCAAACTGCCTCGGGAGCTAGGGTTGATAAACTGAAGAGGAAAAGAACTTCATGCTAATTTTTCCCACTTTAATTCAGCTTCATTGTTTCAAGTGTTGTTTTTGCACTCTCGACCAACTTTTCGTGCCAGAATGCCAACTCTCTGAGTGATTTTATCAGACTTACGCATGGTTTGAGTTCTCTTTAAGTCGCTTTGTGTTTAAACTACTTTCTGTTTTAACAGTTTCATTTTGTGAAGTGTCTCTAATTGCAATTTAATATGATTAAACTATTGGTCACCGGAACCAAATTTACATTTACATTAAATTTACTCATTTGGCAGACACAATGCTCCAAATCGACTTGCAAGTGAGGGACAATAGTAAAGCTACACTGCAGTGGGAAACCCTCTTGTAAGTATTAGGTACAACATCTGTTTAATAAGTGCTGGACGATTGTATAAGGAAGTGCATTTTCTAAATAGCCTATACAAACAGATAAGAGTCAACATGTCAACAGTTATCAGTAACAATTCTCAAATTTCAAAGATCATAACCAGATACATGCAATACATTTATAAACTAAATAAGGAATAATGATTTTACTGGCTAAATACCAAGTATGTCTTTTGTCAAATATCAAAAAATATTTCCAAAAAAGTTAACCAATTTTATAATCCAATTTAATCTAATCTAATCTAGGGACCTGTGCTCATAATCCAGTGTACATTTTGCTTTTATTATCTAGTAATTTCAGTACCATTACACACAAGACAACTTTCCAGGTACAAATGGCACAATTTGAGTGACTGTGTGCCACAGCACTGCCAGGGAAACTCATTAACAATTAATACTGAGTTGGAGCACGCAATGCAACAGGTGCTCATTGCGTCACAGCTGCATTGTGTGCATTTGTGTGATCACTATAGGTTACGCTACAGTATTAGGTAATACAGGGGTATGCTGGCTAATGAGAGGTGAAGGCTTTAGGGTTATTTAAGGGTAAGATTAAACAAAGGGGTGGTTATGGTCTTATATCTATTGATCTATCTATCTATGGCTGTCTTTGCTTACTCTTACTCTCCGTAACTACCCACTACGTCCCCTCTTGCAGTTATCTCTTCTCTCTTTTTCCCTCCCTCTCACCTATTATTCTGTCTCTATCTGCCCATGGTGTCCTCACTTGCCATGCTCTCTCTGTCTTCCTCACTCCCTCTCTCTCTCTCTCTCTCTCTCTCTCTGGGACAGCAGATGGAGACTATGGCCCAGTTCTGCCTTTTGTTCTGGGTCCCCAGAGAGACCTGTGGCTTTTTGGACAGCACACAGCTCGGCTCCCCATATCTCATACAAAATGCAAGCGCCTTTCTTTTCATTAAAAAAAAAAAAAAAGAACCTGTGGAATGCATGTATTCTGAATATATTTATTGAAATGAGCATGACTCCAGAGGCCTAAAACATGTTGAATGCACTTCTTAAAGATCTCAGATAAACCCCTGACTTCACTGGATTTTTTTTGTATGATTTTTTTTTCTTTTATGAGTAAAATCTACATTTATGCATAATAATAATCCGAGCTATATTAAGACTTCTAGTTGTGCCCACTTTTTCCTAGAACATGGTGTGGGTACAGTTCATGGTTTCACAGTTGTATTTATCTTATATTTTGCTTGATGCACTTCAGCTTATTTGCCACGACAAGTTAATGGTTATACAATTTCTCGTAAAAACAAACACAACTAAAGAGAGCAACGAAGCAACTATGGCAGTGACGACATTGTTCAAAAAGTACAACCGAGCGAAAACAATAGCCAGGAGCAAGTTACTGTCACGCCCCTCATGATGACAGAAGTTTTTCTTTTCGTTGACTCCTCTTCCTCAGAACAGCATCCACACGCCCCGGTGCCACCAGTGTTTTTATTTTTCGCAACGTCTGCGTGTAAATAATTAATGTGCGTGAAACAGTGAAACCACAACCTGCCCAGCATCCCACCTGTTGAAGACAGGCTGTTTTTACCTCCCGATTTCCATAGGGAGCACCATTAGTTAAACAAATAAAGCCTATTAGCGGCCATTATTATAGCTTGATCTTATTTCAGAACAACATCGTCTTATCTTAGCCTTCTAAAATGCAAAGTGAGTTATAGGTTCCAAGATGACAACAACAACAACAACAACAACAACAACAAGATGAAGATAAGAATGTGGTATTATTATTATTATTATCGTAAACATTATGCAAACTACTATCAATGCCCAGCCGCGGTTGTGGATTTCCTCGTTTTTCATATTAGGTGGTTTAGGCTGTTTGCATACCACACATGAATTTGGACAACAGGCCTACAGACACACCACTTTCATTTTATCTCATTTCGGCTTGCGGTTAATACCGAGGAAAATTTAGGGGCGTTTCGGATTTTTCGATTTTTTTTTTTTAACCTGCTTGACAATTGTGGTGATAGGCCCTTTGTCTTTCCACAGAGAAGTGTGATTTTGCTGTTGTATTCCGGCAGCATCCCTTTAATGTGTGCACGGAAACTTGACCACATTTCACCGCCACACGAACTCGCTGCAGATGGCTGTCTGATCATACAGATACAGTTCCACACGCATAACTCCTGTGAATAATTTAACACAGCATCTTCATTATATTCCCCTTTATTCCCTGCCTTCCAGAGGCGAGCTAAGGGGCAGGGTTGTGATTGGCTAAAAGCAGTGGGTGTGGGACACAGCACTGACAGAGCGCAAACAGGTAGTTCAGGTCATTTCATAAATAATTTCGAAGTATTT
The DNA here is from genome assembly GCF_046630095.1 of Trachinotus anak. Taxonomy (NCBI): domain Eukaryota; kingdom Metazoa; phylum Chordata; class Actinopteri; order Carangiformes; family Carangidae; genus Trachinotus; species Trachinotus anak. The sequence goes on along the minus strand of NW_027273859.1, from coordinate 17,937,157 downwards.
TTCTTTTTTTTTTTTTTTTTTTTTTTTGTACCACGATCCTTTGTCCGCCAAAGCTTTTCAAACACCGAGTCGCAAATAAGCGAGAGAAAGAAAAAAAGACTCGCTTCAGCCCGAGTCACGCAGCGGGACGGGTCGTGTTTGTTTGAGTTGATGGAGAGAGAGAAATAAAAGAGCAGGGGAGAGACGGAGAGGAGGAGTGTGTGTGTGTGTGTGTGTGTGTGTGTGCGCAGGTCTTTTCTTCAGTGGAGAAAGTGTGTTTCCTCTCACGTCAGGTCCTCGGGGACACGGTGGGGACCCGCGAGCGCTCACCAGCTGACAGCGCGTGCTCCAGAGGCCATGCGACACCTCGGCCCACGAGCCCGACGCACGCGCCCCATCAGCGAGCCCGCTATTCACCAAATGGACGAGCTGGCAACAGTCCGGGTGGGGGGGTGGGGGGGGGGGATACAGTTTAGTTTTAACGCAGCCTTTCTCTGCCCAGGTCAGCGCGAGCGCCGCGGTTTAGCCGCTTTCCGGGAGGCGCGTGCACCTGCGGCATATGGCGAGCGAGCGCGTGCTGAACTGTTCAGTTTACAGACATGACGTCAGGAGGGATCGAGGGCTGAAGGTCTCTTTAATTAAATGAGAATTATTGTTTGAAGCCTGTTTGCTCGTCAGATTGGTCATTTACTCTGACTTAGGTTTAGGTTTGTAAAAAAATGATAGTATTCATGAAGGTCATCCAAAGCAATGAATGTAGGCCTAATATCAAAAATTAGCTAAAACCTTTTAATTCCCTTTATTTATTTTTATTAGCATAATATATTGATCAAAATCTTTTTTAGCCTACTACATGTAGGTCTATTATTATTAGACGTATTGCTGTTGATAATTATATTAGCTAAGCCATAAACCTGTTTAGCTGTTAATGGTGAACTGGTCCTAACTTATTAAATTTTCTTTCATGCTAAATCACAGATAACCTACTACTACCACTATTATTATTATTATTATTATTATTATTATTATTATTATTATTACAGCGTATGGGGGAAACATTTAGATGGAAATACAGACTCAATTTTTATTTTAAAAACAATAGTTGATAAGTTCATCGCAGTAATCTAAAGAGGGTGGAAACAACGGGAACAAAGAAACATTGGATTTTCGTTTACTTTTTTATTCCCAACATCAAATTAATTAACAATAAATGGCAAAATTTTAGCTTGTTTCAGCAAATTTAACTATGAAGTTATAAAAAGCAAATCAAATGAAACATAGCAATAAATACATGTCAATTAATATTCACCCAGTGAAAGCAAAAGACACACAAGTTCATCTGAAGATACAAAAGAAAATACAAAAGAAGGCAGCAATGATGGCTACATTAAATAGGCTATTTGTATGGAATTGGCAGTAGGATACTACACTATCAAACAAATCAAAACAATAATGTTTATGGTTTGAAAACAAAAATCGTATTTCTCAAGCCTCTGGCTTGTAGATTTTTTAAAGTGCACATCATGAACTTTTAAAGTTGCAAAACAAAATACATAATACAAACAAATTAACAAAAACATAAATCACAACAAAACTCATTTTATAACTACAAAAAAAATGTTTGTTTTTTTACATTATCAAATATAAACAATTATGCATAAATGTATGATTTTGTGGAAGACAGCTTTTTGGTCGGAGTGACGTGGGAAATACCCATGGCAGTGCTGCGGGCGACATGGCAGAGGGGTCTTCCAGCCACGTCTCCATGGAAACTGGAAATTATAGGCTATACATCTATTGGCATAACCGAATTAGGGCTATAATCACATAAAAAATCATCTTTAAACTATGCAACAAGTTGATAAAATAGAATTATTGATACAAATTGAACATGACCTTTTTGAAGTAGCTAGATTTTCTATCCTCTCATAAAATGCTTTTTTGTTAGCAACAGATAAACAGGTAGGCGATGATTGACACGGACTGACGTTATTTTGTTGTCTGCTGGAATGAACCTTCAGTGTAGGCTAGTTGTGTAATCTTTATCCTTAATCATTTAGAAAGAAACGGCGTGATGATGGTGGCTGGGTAGCTTGAGTTCTGAAAGGTCATCTTCTTCGCTTGAGTGAAGCTCCATCGCTATTTCATCGGAGTCACTGAAGTGGGAGTGCGGGGAGAACTCTCCGTCGCTCCGGGGAGACTCTTTCCTTCCCGCTCCGGCCGGTGCCAGCGAGCTGCCTGGCCGAGTGGAGGATGAAGGAGAAGGGACACACATCGTACCTTCAACCATGGCGGAAAACGAACCGTCGTCGAAGGAGGAGCGGAAAGGCGTCCCGCCGATGTGGACAGGTAAGCTGCTGCCTGAGACGGGCACAGCCGCCGCTGTCCTACAGGTCATCGGGGAAGGGGAACCCACGGCGGGAGAAAGCATAATGTCACACTTTGGCGAGTTGTTGTTACTGATGGAGATGTCGGTACTGCTGTTGTTGGAAGAGACCGGACCTTCGAGCAGCTCCGCCAGCGCGTTGATGTAAATCTGCGCCATCTGTAAAGTTTCGTACTTGGAGAGTTTCTTGTCGTTGTCAAACGCCGGGATGACGCTGCGCAGCTCGTCAAACGCGTGATTCAGTCCGTGCATGCGCCTCCTCTCGCGCGCGTTGGCGGCCACGCGCCTCTGTCTCTGGACGCCTCCGTTCGGTCTGCCGCACGCGGCTCTGTGTCTCGTGGAGTCCTCCACGCCGGGCCCCGCGGCCGTGGACAGCCGGCACAGGCCCCTGACTTTGAGCGAAGAGGAGGAGGAGGGGGGGCTCTTGGCAGGTTTTCTGTAGCTGGGAGGGCTGGGATGGCCCGATGACCCCGGGGAGCCGCTCTCTGATAAATAAAAACAACATTTCACTTAACTGGTCTCGTTTGAGAAACAACTTCTAGCCTAATAAAAGCAGCTTTTACAGTCTTGTGATCATTTTTTTTAGTTCATAATCAAGAGCACAACAATGTTTTAACTATAGGATATAAAACACTTTTTCTTTTTCACTTAAACTCTCTCTAAAGAAAAGTAGCTCTTGCTTCTTATTTGCGACCTTCAGTGGATACAAAAGCACCGAGTTCCCTCCCCAGGCGCCAGCTCAGGTCTCACTGCAGGAGACGTAAAGAGCGGACGAGCAGCGTCTCTCACCGTGGCAGGAGCCGCTGCTCGGGCAGGGCGACAGCCGCGAGGAGTCCGCGCAGGCGCGAGGCGGCTGCACCGAAGTCAGCCAGGCGCGTGGGTCGCCGCCGCTGTCCACGAGCGTCAGTCCGGGCTCGTAGCGGGGCTCCTCGAGCTGCCGCTCCCCTCCACGCTCGGCCGCTCCCGGGCTCAGCTGCCGGGGTCCCGGGGCCCCTCTGCTCCAGTCGCCCGCGCTCAGGACCTCCATGTCTCCCAGGCGCGCGAAGTTAAAGCAGGTGTCAGAGAACGCTCGCGGAGGCACGCACTGCGTGGATACGGCTGTCGCGTGCGAGACTCCTTCTCTGGTGTCTCGAGGCGCAGAGTCGGTTTAAAAGGCGGCACGCGCCTGGGAGCCCCCCTCCCCGCGCCGGTCGCGTGTTGACGTCCAATGAGGAGCCTCGAGAGAGGTGATCGTGGCCCCACGAGCCGGAGTGTTTCATGATAACGCGACGATTCGAGGAGTGTTTCACGCGAGGTAAGGGGAACCTCCCACAGGACGCACGTGCACCAGGGGGAGGCGGCGGGGGTTTCAGTGAAGAAGCGTGGACGGCGTGGACCGATCCCACCTGACCGTGGGTCTGTCTTCCACCTCAGGCGTGTCAGGGGGTGGGAGAGGATGGGAAGTGTCTCCAGCGCAGTTATTCTTGTTCAACCCGAGAACCCAAACATTTTCCACCCAAAGACCCAAACTCCAAAGTTCAGTCAACACCGACTGTGCATCATGTGTCTATTACCGTCACGATTAGGTAAGAATACTGAAAGAAAATAATTTAATAAAAGAGAAAAAAATCAATCTCTCTCAATATGGACACAGGCCCAGGTCTACAGACTCTTGAAATAAAACAAAACACAGAATAAGTTGCACAAATGATCAGAGTTAAGGGATAAAACGCCTTCACAGTGTAACAGTGTCTGTACCTGCGGCTTCGCCAGGAGTCAGCCTGAAAAAAAAAAAAGGTTATTTGCGGCTCCTGGGCCGCATTCATTAAGATCATCTCCAGTTTGCATTTTTCTTGTGCATCGGTTTTAAAAACGTCTGGTCCGGCTCGGAACGGCCTGTCGCGAGAGAGGGCTTCACGTGAGCGGAAACATGAGCAGGGCCCTCGCGCTGGGAGAGCGGTGAGGAGAAAACACACACACACACACACACACACACACACAGAACACATTGTAGCTGTGGACAGGAAAACAAACTAGAAAAGCTCATAACGAATGAGAAATCCACCTGCAGTCGACTGATCAAAGCTAAGCCAGGCTTACTGAGATGCAAACTTTAGGCCTAACCTGGCAAATGAACAATGGGCTAATTACTGGGTGGAAATTGGCTATTTAACCTAATTGCCATGGTCGACTTAGGATAAGAAGGATATAGCCTCAGATACAAGTTAAGTACAGTGTCCCAATGATCAAGAGGGTCAAGTCAAGCCTACGTGTTATAGATCCTTGCTCAGCCACAGCCTTTTGTCAGCAACATTAAATGCCCCAAAAACGACATACAACCAGTAGGCCGTGACTCTACAAACATCACAACTTTGACATCAAATACCAGCCAATACTAGGCTATATGCTAGGAATGGTTAGAAATATGCGTTTGGACCTTAATGTGCAAAAAAACAACTTGCGGGAGGAAATCCCATAATTTCAGAGATAACTCGACATCATGCTTTTCTATTTTTTATTCATGTATTCATCATGGGGACGTCTTGCGGGCTAGAGGTCTGGCGCCGAGCGTTCGCCCCCTCTTCCCACCTACAAGCCCCCCATCCAACGGGCCGGCCCGGGCTCCTGAAGCTACCGACAGGTTGGATATTGTAGCTGGCGATTATTAAAGTGTCGCAGCCACAATAGAGACTCTATGTTCCATTGGTCACGCCTGGGGGGCTCCTCCATGGAGAGGGGGGGGCTCCCATTCCAACGCGCTGGAGGAGTCTGCGTGCTGCCGCTTCTCACTCCCGTCACCTAGGAGACCGAGGCGCGACGGGCACGGGGCTGGAGTGAGGGGAGCGGGACAGGGATTTCAAAACGTCACTGAATCCTTCCCTCAATTCAATAAATCCAGGTCTGATGTTGGTTTTGATGAAGTAGGCTACACCCAAAATATAAATATAACTTGAAGCCTTCACCAAGGAAACTTTATTGTCTCGAAACTTTTAACCATTTGTCAAACTAATAAGTCTATTTTATTTCAGCTGTGTTGGAAAGTAACTAGGCCTATACATTTAGGCTACTAAAACTGCAGCAAAGAAGGCTAATTATAATATGTAGGCCTATGTGTTATGAATTTCACTCCTGTATTAGTTACAAATATGTTGCAAAGTACTATGTACTATCCATTAAGATCATAGGGTATTACTGCTTTAGGCCGGCTTTCTCTACGAATCCAGTCATATAAGCCTAATATAACTTATTTGAAACTTAAAATACATTTGGATTCTAATATTTTTGTACTTCTATTTAAGTACAGTTCTAGGACTTATAATTGATTAGTTCTACATTGTTCCTTGCTCAACTAAAAGCTATGCGGTTCTGCCACAAGAAAATATTTTTATGCCCAAAACCCTGCTTGCCCTCAAAAACTGTAAAAACACTTTAAATGATGGGAAATATTCATCAAACAAAAAGGTGGCTAGAATGAATTTAGGTGTTTAATTGCTCTTTATGAAGGTGAATTTTACATCAAGGTGCTGACTGTGATCTCTCCTCTAACTGTATAGTATCAAGTTGGTTGTCACTCACTTATGCCCAGTGGAATTCAAAGCACAATCAACATCTGATAAACTGATTTTCTACATTACTTTTCAACAATTCTGGCAATGTCTGGCTGCCATTCATCTTGTCATAAAGTACAAACTGAGTTCACCCTGACAGACTTGGAAATCTCACTGAAACTTGGGCGAGCTAAACAGTGCCCCTCTCTGGTTAAAAAAGGCTATTACAACGTAGTGCTCCATTGAACTTGACAGCAGTTGTCCTCAGCAGTGCGTCTCTCCAACTGTTAACAGCAGTATACAGGCCTTTGAAGTGATAGCCCATTTGAAGTGAAGGACACAAAAGCTCAGCTCATGCTTGAACTTAAAATCTGTCCCACACATAAAAATCATCTCATATCACCCGAACCAATTAAACCAATTTACTTCTTACTTAACTTTAATCTAATATTCCCTCCTTAAATCTGTTAGGTTTTTGCTGCAAGGGCTAAAATCCTTTTTCATCAACAATAAAAAGGACACCCTGCCTGTATCAAACATTTTTACTTATTCTGAATCAATTGGCTCTTTGAAATTTAAATGGTCAAAACTACACTGACATGCAAATTTACAAATCCCCTAAAGGCTAGGTCAGTCATTATTACAGGTTTCAACCTTAAGACTGGATTTTTCTGCAGAATCATTCACTTTTGTAGACAGCAACTGTCTTCGCAAGCATGATTACTTACCTGCACCTGGATCAACTTACCAGTAAGATGTGACTTGTGCACATCTGGTGAACACTGTGGGGTGAAGGAACTGGTGTCTGCTGGTGAAGTATTCGTTTTGATTATTTGGTGATCATGCCTCTGTTCACGAAAAAGAACACACAGTGACACTTGTTATGCAGAAGCTTCTTCAGTGTGAAATTTTAACTCTGAATAAGTGTCTTTCAGTAACGTGCCTTTTTCTTTAAATTTACTGATGTTTGGTGTGACATCACTTTGTCGTTGCTGTGATTTTTTCACCATTCACCATGTCAGAGGTGAGACCCTAGATCACAAAGAATAATAATACAATATTAACAGAAATTATTCACAATTTGCTGATCAATATTTATGAAATTTACCATGGTTGTCTAGAGTAGCAAAGACAACAAATGCAATCCCACTGTAGAAAACCTGTTTATTAGACAAATTATACACAGAAAGCTTTGCCACTTGTAACAGAGGCCCAAGTTTGTTCAGTTTTTGAATAATATGCAACACATACAACAAAATAGGCCTATATTAAATACTGTACATCATAAATTTTTGAAAATTATCAAGTAAATCCTGTAGTTCTATGTATGAAATTAAAAATGTTAACAGATAGCGCAATAGCAAGTTTGTGCATGCTTTCTTTTTAATCAACTTGCCACTTTTTGTTATTTAGCCAGCAAATAATAGAATGACGGCATGAGAAAAGCAAAGTTTGTGTTTATGTTGACCAGGGGCAGGACAAGGGAAAACCAAATGCAGTAATGTGACTGCTAAACTCAGCACTAAAGCTCATCGTGATATACTCTTCTCTTTTGTTAAAGAAAAATAGCATCAACATGTAAAATATACATTTTTATAATGTCTCTTTCATTTATACTAAATAAAACTTTTTAAATGTCTGTGTCCTATTTGTCATTCAATAGCCATACTGTAGCCTAATATAAGAAAAGAATGCCTAAGAATGCTTGCTTCAAAACACTGTGGCTCGACTGAGATCTCTACGCACAACATTTTGCGGTTTTAGTTCTTAAAGATAACAAACTGAAAACTTGTTCTAAACAACTAACATTATCAATTATTAATACAGTGTTAGTGAAAAAGGTTTGGTTCCATTTTACCACCCCAGCCCCGAATCCGCAAAATATCCTTTAATGCTCTTATTGTACCATTCCCCTTCCCCACCCCAAAATGCACCTTAATGGTCTCACTTTATTTAATTGGCACTTAAAAACAAGTTATATAAACAGTACCCTTAACATTACAGATATGAAATAGAAGTATATTTCGGACTGATCTCATAAAAGGCAGCCACTGGATTCCGATGGCCTTTAACTCTTTGTGACATTCCCATGACCCTAAAGCACAACCACTGATTCGCTGTTCTTAAATGTTTCCAGTATACGGTGATATACGGTGATATTTTGGGTTTGACTGGAAGTTGGAAGGGTACAACTCTCTAGTTGACGTAAGGCCTGTACTGAAGATGCTGTTGTAATGGCTTCTCCTCAACACAAAATCAACTCCATTTCACCACTTGAACCTGATAAGTGATCAATGAACTCAAACATGACATGACCTTACAGAATGAGCTTTTATCTTTTAAACACCCAGGCCATGGTGGCAGTAAAATTAAGCAAAACAAAGAAAAATCAAAAGTAAAAGTTTGAATGACAATGATGCAAAACCAGAGACTACAGCACTCAATTAGCAGTTTTTCAAAGTTTGCTGAGGGAAAAAAACAAGTAGACAGCTCAGAACAATGTTATTTTTTTGTACTTCCTGACCAAAACACATTCCACGCATTAAAATCTATTTTTTTTTTCAAAAACAAAATTCAATAAAAGACATATAATAAGCATAAGCTTTTTGAAGTCTTTCAGCTTGTCTTTTATGTTTTTTTTTTCTCTTTGTTTTTTGTATCATCCCTTTTTACTATCCCTCAGTGTCTGATTAGAGGATCTCACCTTGACTTGAAAAGCACACAATACAGGTGAGAAAAGAAAAGGTCAGATCTACATACAATCACTTACAGGTCTGTGGGCACTGGTACAGTGCAGTGGGATTGATAAAGAGTCTTTAATGTGCATCAAAATGGTGAAAACAGTTTCAGGCTGATGCACCAAAATGGCAGAAATAGTTTAAGATCGATGCACCAAACTGGTGATTCTACAGTGTCGTACTGTTGCACTGTCATGGCATTTCAACAGTTTTCAGACCGACGCACCATTGAGGTGTCAACATGTGTTCAGCTGTTAAGTCTTAGGTCTAGTCAGGCCACTGTGTGGACACCATCTTGGAGATGATTACACATTTAGAACCCCAGGTATTGCTGCAACAACACCAGAGAAGAAGAGAAAACTGAGCATGGACTCCCACATAGTGAAAAGGCAGAGTAAACCTGGAGAAGTGGAGTCTTCCAATATTCACTGAGATGGGGCCTTTTCAAAATTTCAAGGGGCTGCTGTATGCCTTCCCAGGGCTACAAACAAAACTATGGGTTATATATGCCTTCACAAAATAACTTTTGCCCCATAAGTGCTCATTAGTTGTTGTTTCTTGGCTAAAGATACAACCATTCATCCACAAATGGCAGCCCTGGAGCTCACAAGAATGTAGAAATATTTCCTGCGGTTGGAGTCATAGAAACTAAACCCTCTGAGGTGGGGTTCAGACAGTAATAGGAGTCAGGTCATTTCAGCAAATCTCCATTACATGAGGCAGTCCACATGTCATAAAAGAGAAACAATAAAAAAAAGATCCCTTTTCACACATATCCCCAAAAATAATCCCCCAAACAATCACAAGAACAACAACAACAAAGCAAAGATTCAAGACCTCCCCACCCTCCCACTTCCCTTCTTGCACCTCACCAGCATGGTTTGCAGGAGGATAAGGAACGCCCCTCCGCCTCCCTCATCTTCTCCACATATAAAACAGAGAGCTTCCTATGTACACAGATCTCTATCTTCTGACTTTTTAGCTTAGCCATAATGTATTTGTTCTAACACCCCATGACTGACTCTAACCACCTCGCCTCCTGTGTCTGCTCCTTCTCCTTCTCTTTCTCCTGAACCAACTGTATCCTTAGCAACTCCTCATATGGAGGTGCCCCTGTCTGGATCATTGCCATATCCAAAGTTGGGTCCTGGACCTGTGGGCTGGTAGGGGATGGAGGACATTGTTTTAATGGGGCTGCGGAAGAAGCCACCGTTGGGAGCCCTCTGCCTGAAAGGGCCCACCCCGCCAGTCCGGTGGTCCTGGAGAACGCCCCCGCCACCGCCACCGCTACCGAAACCAGCGGAAAATCCAGCGGCAGCTTTGGCAGAAAGGCTGCGGCTGAGGGTCTGGATCTGCTCAGGGATGAAGGTGGTGGTGGTGATGTGGGTGTTGCGGAAATCACTGATTTGCTCGAGTGCCTGGCGTGCAGCAGGCAGTGCATCCATGTCAAGGGGTGTTAAATCGACGGAAGAGGTGGAGAATTGCTTGTGGGGGCTCTCATCCTCGGTGCACAAGCTGTTAACCCGGCGGTGTAGGTGCTCCAGGTCGATCTCCTTATCGTCCTGCAGGTGGGGAGGGGCAGGAAAGGAGCAGGAAGGAGAAGAGGAAGCAATGATGGTAAATGATAGAAGGAAAGAGAGGTTAATGAGAAGGGGGGGAATTGGAAAGAGTATAATAAGATGAGAAGGAATGGGATAGGAGAAAGATCCAGGAATAGTGTTTAAGGATGGGAGAGGGGGATGAGGGCAAGAAAAGAGAGAGAGAAGGGAACAATAGGCCAGAAAGAAGGATGAGAAAGTTGGAGGAGTGAGATAGCAAGAAAGAAGATAGGAGGTATGAATTCAGGAAAGTAAGGAAGGAAAGGAGTGAAAGGAGGTGAAGGAAAGGAATGAAGGTAGTGCCAATAGAGGAGTAAGGAATGGAGGAACAATGAAGGAAACAGAGTGTGTGCAAAGAGGATATTTTTGGAAAAGAAGTGGACAAGGATGGGTTGTGTTTGTGTCCAAGTGACAGGGATGGGATGTCATCCATCCGACCAGTATAAATGGATAGTAGGAATAATAGTGAAAGCAAGAGAACAGTATTGGACAATCCAGATGATGATATGAGGGAAAGATGACACGCATGTGGCCAAACAAAGGTTTTGGCACAATTAAAAAAAGAGATACAAGTAGAGGTTAGTGCGGTAGTTAAGTGTGACAATGACAGTAACACAAAATAAAAGCAATATATAAATTTTTGATGAGAGGTGAGCAAGGGGATGACAGGAAGCAGGGAGAGTGAAAAGAGAGGAGGGGGAAAATGGAGGGAAGGATAGAGAAGCACACTCTGAGCTGTGGTCAGGATATTGAAAGAGAAACATAAACACACTTCTAAAAGGGGGTGCAGATAATCTGGAATACACACAACGCCATCATGCTGTGTGTTCTGCATTCCAGGGTGCTAGGTCTATTGTCACGCAAGCGTTACCATACCATTATCTAATATTACACTAAAAATGCAACTTATACTATGGAAGCCAGTCCAAATGCTAAACAATACCTTATTTATCTTAAGTATTTTTCCTGCTGCTTGTCACCTGTATTGCAATCTGGACTTGTGCCAAAAAGTTCACATTGAGATTGACATCTCATTTTCAAGTGAATCTTTTCCAGGCCACATACAATTCATCACTGCAGCTGCTCTGGCTTATCTATTCAACTGCATCATACAATAGAGATGCTTTAACTTTAATCAACCAATATTTAACAGTCTTAATCTAAACAAGTCCACCTATAGACAATGCACATACATTTACTTAAGCTTTAACTTATAGTAAAAGGTAAATGAAACTTATAGAATTACAAGGCATACATTATATGACTCTATTCACATATAAATAACTTATCCACATGGTCTAAAAGATGGTAACACTCAGTGAGAGGTGTTTCATGCTTTTACTGGATAGGGGAGGGTGGACAGTAGTGCAGGGGAGCTCAGTTTGCAATGAATGAGGTGAGGAGAAAGAGTGAGAGGGTTCAGGTGCACAGTGTTAGAAGATGCTGGAAACTTTAAAATTTTCACATTGTCAACAAATGTGCCAATGTGCGTCTCTACGTTTCTGAGAGGTGGGCTGATTCGAGGATTTCTGACGGGTCTCAGAGGTAGGTGTTGGGTAGTGTGGGGTGTCTTGAGATGTCTCATTTTGGTGTTTCAGACTTCATTGTTTGGGTAAAGGCAAACAGGGTTTGTGAGTAAAGGAGTCACATTATTGTGGGTGAAAGTAGATTTACTGACCGTGTCCTTTTGGTCTGGGGGGCTCTGGAGGGGGCTCTGGCCCTACTGTATGTTGCTCACGCACAGAGGGGACCAACAGTGGCGCCCCCTGGTTGCCATCTAAGGAGGGGACAGTGCGGGGAAGGAGAGGACGAGAGGGCGCTAATGTTTGTCGTGACACTATCATACACACACTAAATGTTTGAAAGAAGGAATATTGAGAGGGTAGAGTTGGTAACAAACGAAATTCAGGGAAGTGAAAGAGAAGAGTGAATCACAAATGGTCAGTCTGCTGTCTTTGAAAGGAGATTAATGGGTAACTATGAGGAGTGATTGAAAGGGACTAAGGTAAGGAAAAGTGGAAGGCTTTCATGGAAAAGTGGTAGGATCTGACTGCATTTACATTACAGTGAAGCAAAGTGTAATTTTTCCCTCCATTATAATACACACTGTAACATTACAAAAGAGAAGTCAACACTGAATCACTCAAATGATCAAAACCTATACTGACTGAAATAAAATCACAAATCTAGGTGCCTGATATGTATTTAAATATACATCTCTAATTTACTGCGTATTGCAAAGGCATTATCTTGGACAACAAAGCCAAGTTTACACCATAAAATGGTTTTTGGCTTCAGTTGTTATAAAATGTCTATGTTACATAAAATAAATAATTCCTTGCAGGCTTTTACCTGAATATATAATTATACAGAGCATTTCACTTTGACTATTTGGTCAAAGATGACGCTCGACTTGCCTCAAGATAGAGAGACAGCACCATCTACTGGCAGAAAGGCATCATTGTAGTCAACTGGCAACTTGCCAGGTAAATAAATAATTTTGAAAGAGGTACATATGTTTCCAGCAGAGAGCTTCGCTATACTGTGAATCCAAAAGTTTGAACCTTTCTCCCTGTTGTGCATCATTTATCTAGTTCCATTATCATTAATATATCATGACATTCCAAAGTACATCTGTCTTCAAGCATTACTAACCAATGATTTATTTTTATCTTCTATTGTATGTATAACCTTGGGGTGGGAGGTGAGGTGGTGAAGGTGGTCATTCTCATTTTAGGGGTGAGCTCAGAGGGATTGGTGGGTTCGTAGGAGTGCTGCACAATCAGGGCGCAGGGAATGTCGCAGCATGCTGGGGGCTGGTAATGGGTGGCGGTGGGGGCAGTGGTGTTGCTGGTGTTGGGCGTCTGGTTCTGGGTCTGACCACCCAGGGCAAGAGGGTGCTCGTTGGGGCTGTGAGGGCACGGATCGGCAGCTTGCCTGGCAGATGAGCCATCTGCCTGTGTCTGGTGTGAGTGTGTGACGTGTATATGGGTGTGTGTGTGAGCAAACGGGACAGAAGGAGAGGGACAGAAAGAGAGAGGGATATGAAAGAGAGATGTGGAGTATCATATAAATTTGTTTGTGTGTTTGTGTGCATGCAAGTTGAGTGGGAAGATTAAAACAAGCCCAAAAAAAAAAAAAAAGAAGCCAAATAGACACACAGGCAGACAAACGGCAGACCGGCGGAGACAGAGAAGGGATGAGTGACAGACAAGATCAGGCAGATGGATGGTAAGGTGGAGGAGAGAGAGAAGTCAATTGGAGAGACAGACGGGTGGGGGGTGAGCGAGAAGAAAGACATGGCAGTCAGTCAGCACACACAGTTAAGCAGGTCGTTCTGTGCTGTGTCCTCAGAGAGACAATCACACAGTGGTTATATACCTGGAAAGGGGAGATGTTTAAATGGCATTTTGTATTGCTCTCTCCCTCTCTCTCCCCCTCGCCCGCTACACCCCTCAACACAGTGTACTTATCTACAAAAACAAAACATGAGACAAAATATGAGAGCTTTGAGCCACAGTGACACAGATCATTGTAGAGAGTTAGAACGAGGAGACCGGCAATTCCCATCCAAATCATAAAAATTCAAAAAGACGAGGTTTTAGGTGCATCAAAGAAGCTGATACACAAGGAAGTGCCTGCTCTTCTCATGCTAAATCTACATGGATTATATGAAATATAAGACATGGTCAAAACCACAGATGTAACCTTTATGGAAGAGTTCTGACAATGACAATTATCTCTATTTTGACTATACGCAGCAGTAGAGTTACTCTCTGTTTTGAATTTATGCAGATGCCGTTGATTCCAATGACAGAACTCTTTCATACAAACCTCTGGAGAAACATACATACGCCAAAAAGGCTAAAGCAATACAGCTGCCCTGTTATGAATGAAATGGGCCTCAAGACACTCTGACAACTTGCTAATAGCTTGTCAAAAGAATCAAGATGTCAAAATTTAGACTCGCCTCCGAAACAGTGTTAAGGGCACCTTGATCCATTTTCCATATCATTACAAACATACCCAGATACACACCCAACCCAAAATGAGTTCAGATGCTTTTGAGCACAGTAAAAGAGCAATACAGAGGAGGTTGACTAAGTGTTTCAAAATATATAAATGAAACATTCTGTAGTGCACTGAAGTCATAATTCATTTGACTAAAATGTTTACTATGAAAACTACCAAAATAGCAGGGATGACTTGCAGGGAGACACTTACACAATCCCCTTTTAATTTGTACATATCCTTGTTACATGTGCTCAATCATGATAGATCTATTATAACTGATAATCCACATGAGTCAGCTGTGTAGAAGAGTGTGCATTTGTGTTTGTGATTGTTTAAGACAAGTAGAAACACTCATAAGCCTCACAGATAACTATGTCAGCCATTCCGCCACACACAACACAGAACCACAGCACAAACGCAAACACTGACAGAGAGCCTGCAGTCAAAAGCAGTTTAACACAGCATTACAGCATTAGGTATGAATGTGAAGACAGTATGCACAGTATGTGATTATGCGTGTTTAAGTATGTTTAAGAGACAGACACAAAACAGCTTAGTTGAAATAGAGTATGAAAATTGGGTTGTGCACTTTCATGTATACAGGAAGCATGTATGGGTGCATGTGTTTGGCAAGTGGGGATGATATTTTGCCCATACAGTTTGATGGATAAGCACAGTCATGATTTATGCCAGTATTTACTCATTTTAAGTGAATCACATCCATCTTAAGGTGTGTGTGTGTCATCGTGAGTGAGATAACCTGATTCTGGACTGCTGAGAGATGGAAGGAACATGAACAGAAAACCACTGGGGTCTATGAAGCATGTTTAAAACAAACTGAACAAATGTATATCTTGCATTAATGGGTCTCATGATATGGAATACCTGACACAAAGTTTGAGCATTCGTCATATTAACACAAGCCTGACACGATGGAAGAAGTGAGAAGTGAGATGGTGATGTGTATGCATGCATGTGAGAAGGCAAGCTCATTGCTGTGTGTGTGTGTGTGTGTGTGTGTGTGTGTGTGTGTGTGTGTGTGTGTGTGTGTTACTGTAAGGGGGGCCTTATTGGGAAAGCTGTTTGTCATCTTCACAGAGGACAAATGAGGGTATGTCTTTTGATTTTCTAATTAGGAACCTTTAGAAATGATTAGCAAACGTGTGAGCGGTGAGACCCGACTGATAATCCCGATGACTTCAATAGTATGAACATTCATTAAAAATGTCCAATGGAAAAGAATGATTCTAGTGATATCCACAAACACTATATTTTATCAGAAATGTTACATTCATTAATACATAATACATTCAGTATCGGTGGTGAAAACCATGGGAAAAGCTGTAGCTGATATTAGCCTGAATTCTCTAAACAGTAGGTCTCTCGCTGCGTGGGAGTAAAGCACTGGGAGTAGAGTCCTCATGCCAAGTCTGCACTCCTTATTCATACTCCTGGTGCCAGTGTATTGGACTAAGCCAAGTCTTCTCGATTATTCATAAACAGTGGGTCACCAGACTTCCCTTTTCTGTGTGAAGGTTGCAAAAATGCACAAGGACTGCATGCTCTTGGCCCTGTGAGATGGACTCAAGTAATGTTAGCATTTACTGTGACAGCAAGATCGAGGCCAACGAGTTCTTCATTTAAACTGACAGAGAGCAAGGCGTCTGGTGGAGTTAATCACAAGCTTTATGGTTTGCTTCACTTTATTAATTCAACTTTAGGAAGTTAGATGACATTAAACACACCAGACTAACTCCATTGGCCATGACTAAGGCCAAATTGCACGCAGAGGCAGACTTTTCCCCAGCCGATAAAACGCAACATATGCAATTTATCTAATTAGCTGCTTTGAAGTTGACTAAAATTTGTCTTCCGTCGTCCACTGAGTCAGGATATGCTGCAGTGGTACCATCCTGACTCTCTCCTGTTCTGTTCTCAGCAACCATCTTTAAAAACTTAAAAACATTCTGCACAGATGGTGATTTGTATGTATGGTATTGGCACTATTTTCATATGTATTATGAAAAGTCTGTTATAAGAGTAAATTGATTGATGAGGTGAGTTCTATTTTTAAATTGCAGTGGTTTTTACAGTCAAGTGGTCTTTCAGTGTCTGACCACGTCTGAGGGGAATAATGTTTATTGCACTCAAAGGAGAGGTGAAAAATTTGCAGTCAGGACACACAATAGTTGTTCAAATAATGCAAAAAGTGGGGCAGTGTCTCCTCAAAGGCATTCATGTTCACATGAAAAGTGATGACAGTAGTTATGTGGAGAATGAAAACAGCAAACTTGAGAGGAAATTTCAAATCCTGCTTACTTTCTCACCTCTGTGCAACCTGGTGAGCTGCTGAGTGAAGTGGGCATGCTTGTTCAATTGTAGGATTCAGAAAATTGCAAAAGTACTCTGATGAAGCCCGCCTAATGTGGGGGGTCTCAGATGCTGTTTGATGATCCGACAAGACTTTGTTTGAAGGATAGTGAACCCTTTAGGCTCAGTGGTTACTCTGAGTAGCCTGTGAGCTAAATCAATGGCAATCAATAGGTCAGTGCTTTGACAGAGTGAAGTCAGAGGTCAACCACCAAAATAATCACGGCTGACTGAGCCAACTTCATTTTCACCATGGAAGCACTGAAAGGGCTGTTCTACTAATACACTATTAATTTAACACTTTGCTCACACTGACTTCCAAATGCTTTGATTTTATTTGATACACAAATACAATCTTACTCCCTCCTCCAAGCATAAAAAACAATATATCTTTGAGATTATATGACTATAGTATTGTCACTCATTGAGGCACTTGACTGAAGCTATATTTAACCTATACCATAGACTACGTGTCTTCAGATATTAAATGTGCGATCACTAAACTGTAACTGTATTATAAAAAGAGCATCCATATGTGATTTCTAAATCAATAATAGTGATTTCCCTATGTCCAACAAGTCCTCAGACTTCAATGACCTTAGAAACTGCTTGTCTCTATACTTGGATACAATCTACAGAATGCACCAGCAGCAGGCATACCAGACCTTCATAATAGATCAGTAATAGACTTGCGGTTAAGGTTGTGGAACAGTCACGGTTTGGTTAGGTTTAGGAAAAGATTGTGGTTTGGTTTGGTTTGGATTAAATTAAATTCTTCCTTAAGATTCGAGGACCTTTGCTGTCATGGTTACAATGATAAACATGCAGTTGAGGTTGTGGAACGGTTATGGATATGGATCAGTTTGAAACGGGAAACAAACAGTGGCCTCCCATGTGACAGTCCTGTGTTTTGTGGACCTATCCTTTGACCCTAACCTCCTCCTAACCTGGACTTAGTCACTCTTGATACTATGTCACCTAACTTCCTCCTTTGCAAATACAACTATGGGTCGTAATAAGCTGCTTGCACTGTCGACCGATGGGGTCATTTTTCTTACAGTCTCCCATGTCTGTGACTGCCCGGTGCTTTAATATGCAAAACCTTTAACAAGATCTACAAAGAGAATCAAAGGCTATTACCGTTTAGATCCCTGCTGTTCCTCCTATTCACTGTTGCAACTACACTTCTGCCTTCTGTGCTCAGTCAGGGGCTGATTCCACTGGCTGCTCTAGTGGCTAATGAAGATAGCGGGGGGGCGGGTATGTTGCAGCTGAACCACGCTGTGCTTAACATGACTTTGGACTCAACTGAAGCTTTAGTGTCTTTGTGGCTGCTCAGTGGTGGACAAGACTACTGGTCTGAATGACAGATTAAAGCTGGTAACTGAGCAGGGGACTGGAGGTAGGGGGTATGTGGTTTGTGTGTCTGTGGTGTACTGGTAAAAAATCTTGCCTAATAATAAAAAAGACAACACTCACAATGTTGAATCAGCAACAATATGCCATCTCTGTTTCAGGCACATACGGTAGGATCTCTGCATGATGAGCAGTAGCATGCTGGGTAAATATCTAATATATTTAACTTGATTTACTGAAACAATTAGATAATGGAGGAATTAGCAAAACAGAAGAAACTAAATTAAGCTCAAGCAGACTGCAGTCAACCTCCTGTTGAATATGTTGCTCCATTCTCACCCAGTTTAATGGCACATCATGCCAGATGCATGGGGAACTGGCACATGGCGAATTGACTTAGATGGGAGAAGTCTGCATGTGACTTTATAGCCCCTGCTTATGTATTCATAGAAGTGCACACATCCCCTCACAGCCTCAGCAAGTCTAGCCTTAAACTGATTCGGTTTCTAACGAGCAAAGAGGAATCTACATGGAGTGAAAGTTAAATTGTTTAAAACAATTAAACAGATCAATGAACAAATAGCCCAAAGGATGTGATGAATAAAACTAATCACTTGCCACTGTTGATCAGTTGCAAGCAACTGCAGGTGGTGTATTGGACTGCAGTAAACAAAGTTATATGAAACTTACAAGTATTTTGTCAAACAAGCCTGTGCACACCAGAGTGATCACAGCTAATGAGGCACATCATTCAAGTCACAAACCACCATTTTCCCTGCAATAACACACCAATTTCAGTTTTGTTTGTAGCATATTTCTGTCTTTCATGCCAAAGGATGTCAACACTCAAGTTGCATCATTAACTGACAACAGTAAAACAACTACTTCTGAATGAAACTAAGCATCTTTTTCCAAAAGCTAGAAAGTGATGTAGTGATGCAATAATTTGTGATGATGCACCAGTGTTCAAACAGGAGCTACTCATTAATCATTTGGAACCAATGGTTCATAGAGTTTTCATGTAGAAACTATTCTTTTAATTAATTTCGAGGGGATTGGTGTTATCGGCCTTTTATCATGAAAAGTAATCTGAGCTGACACTAAATCCTCCTGGGTATAGTCACAATTTCTATTCTCATCTTTTTGTCATCTTCTCTAAGTTATTCTTGGTGGAACTTTAAATTAGCATGACACCAAAGATTAAGGTGACGGGACAGGTTTCTCTTACTTTTTTCTGGTAGTCATGCAAAGATTTTTACTTAGAGAATCCTAATTAGTGTAATGGTGGAATCTCTCCCCCCATCAAAGCCCATTTTGGTAACCAGTCAGCAATATCTGTAATACATTATGATAGACCTTTCAAAATACCTCTTGATTTTTATAGCTAAGGACTGGATGTTGAATGATAGGTTAGAAAAACCGTCCTACAGTAACTCTCATTATCAAGTCATTATCTACAAGTTAACCTTAACCTGTCTTTATCACATAGCTTCCTCAGAAGCATTTGTTTGAAGCTGAAGTAAGTTACCTGATGGCAAATATGTTTTCTGCTAAAATTAATCTGCGCTTCTTCATGCCTCAGCCTAATTTGTTACCAACACATATATAATAATCTCTAAACCAAAAGTGAAAATATTATTTCACACATAATTACATTTCTTTCAGTTCATCAGTGGCATGTTTTGCATACCAAATTGGCCACACTTGGCTGCAATTTCACATTTTTGATTTAGATCATTTACTCAAACACTTCCTCCCTCTGTGTTTTGGTAAACATAGCAGTAGGCATGGGATGTGATGAGGTGGGTTGGAGTTGGAAATTGAATTGGGAGCTGGGTCAAATCCTTGTCAAACCCCTTTGTGGATAAAAGGCTACTGAAATAGAGAGGTTGCAATGATGGTTATCACTGTGTTATATTCTGGTGAAAAGGGCCCAAGCTTATGTAATTACAGCGCATTAACAGAAAATGTGGGTTTTTCTTTGACAATG
This sequence comes from Trachinotus anak, assembly GCF_046630095.1. Taxonomy (NCBI): domain Eukaryota; kingdom Metazoa; phylum Chordata; class Actinopteri; order Carangiformes; family Carangidae; genus Trachinotus; species Trachinotus anak. The sequence continues at coordinate 17,917,199 of NW_027273859.1, read as the reverse complement.
TTACCTTTCTACTCTATGTTGGCACAAACAAAGCTACTACCACATCGTAACAGAGTGCAGGGTTTGTACCAGGAGAAGATGTTGCCAGAGTCATTGTGATCACTTCAAATGGTAACGCTGCTGAGGTGATCAACCACATGTAGGCTGATTAGGTATTTTTACTGGGCACTGCTGCTAATTTACGAGGTGGAGTGTTGCCACTGTTTTGGAGAGAGCGTTGGTATAAATATCCATGTTTAATACTGTGAGTCAGTTTCTGACTCTGCCTCGGTCAAGGCACACTGTAGAATTCCAACAGACCCTGAGGCTGTTTTTGTATTAGGCTTTTAATGTTCCCAAAGTCCTCTTTTCTCCAAAACATTAACTTTTCAGAAAGATAAGTGGTCGAATACCCTGTTGACACTGACACATTTGGCTTCTTTTAAATTAATCAACACCATCATATTAAAAAAGGTGAGATTTTGCAGGACATCAGCATTAGCAGGTTACTGAATGCATTATAGGGTCCACAGACCAAATATTTGCTAGTTTAAAACAAGTAAATGTAGATTATTTGCCACTAAGCTATCCACATTGAGGATCTAGACTGTGTTTGTGTATTGTCAGGGTGTAAAGATATAAACATGGTCTTAGGGGATCATTTGAACAGTTATACATTTGTTGTTCTCGGGCTATGTGCTTTTGCACATTCAATTTGAAATAAAATAATGAATAATTCATTAAAGTGCCAAGTATCAGCTTTAGCTTTAACAGATTTATGTCAAAATTGAAAGAACTGTGTGTTTTAACACATAGTGCCCAAACAGCAAGGGTTCAAAAGTAATTAGACACTTTTCTTGGACACCTAACGCCTGGCTCAGAGTTGACTGCAGGATGAATACAGAGATATGTATAATAGCACTCTGTGTGCTTCGATTCAGCCACATGCATCATGACTCATTGGACAACATTTCACCACAGGAAAGTGATCCTAAATGCACAGCCAAAGCAACCAAAGAGCTTTTCAGGGTGAAGAGGTGGAATAATCCTGATCGGCTGAGTCAGTCAGCTGATCTCAATCAGACTGTGCTGCATTCCACACGCTGAAGACCAGACTAAAGCAGAGAGACTCATCACCAGGGAAGACTCAAAGCATCTCCTGTTGTCTGTGGATCAAAGACTTCAGGCAGTCACTCACTGCAAAGGATTGTTTAGCTTAATGTGTATCTGTCCAGTTACTTTGAACCTCTAAACCTTGGGCACTACTTGGGCACTGTGCTTTAAATAGCTTTATCTGCTGCAAAGTTCTTTCTATATTGTGTAAACCTTCTCAAACTAAAGCTGATACTTGGCACTTTAATGTAACCTCCATTATTTTATTTCGAAACTGAATGTGCTGAAGCTCAGGGCCTGATCACAGAACAGCTATGAAACATGCTGCTACATCAACTCATTCATAGTATGTAAACTATTACCTAAACTCTCTCTGTGTGTGTTTGTGTATGTGTGTAATGTTAGTACGTGTATTGTGGATATGTCACCCAGGGCATCTAAGATTATATCATACATAATGTTAGACATCTTATTTGGCATTAGTTTAATTAGCAATGCTTTAGATAAACTAATAAGGACAAAGCAGGAATAACACGGGTGAAAAATAAACATCCTCTCCAATTAAGTTGAGTAACATTTTCTGCTTAATTCAGTTTACACTCACATTTAATTTGATTTTAGCTGAGAATGTCTGTGTGGTTAATCATTTTGGTAATTTGATGGTAACTTTAATTAGGCAAACAATTAAAATTAATAACACAACAGGATACTTTATAAGCGTACAGGCCCATTACGATCATGATTATGGGTGAGAAAGGGAAATGAATACAACGCTCTCAGAGTTTGACCTTCTCTTTCTACATTCCTTTGTATACACAAGACTGTGCAGTGTTATATACACAAGATCAGTGCCAGTTCTACCAGTACAGAGCTAATGTAGCACCTCCAAGATTCTTTATGACAGATTTGCAAAGAAAGTTCCTGCCTGTGGTATCAGGATAGTATTGCTGATGCTGCTTGTGTGAAATTTTACTTCAGGTGAAGTCACACTGTGCCTGCAGGAGCTTTTCGAAAGATTCAGATGCTGGCAGTGTCACAACTCCGTCACAGAGAAGGTTCTGCTCTTGTTACTATTCCACATGCATCCTGACTTTGAGGAACTGCTGTTTTTTTGTCAGCTTAGCACCACCGGCCACAAGGTGTAGACTTTGTATTACATCCTTCTCCCTGTGCCTCAGCTAGGCCTGAAACTACCACCTGTCCAGTCTTACTTTATTTTTTTCATCCCTCCTTCATCCCTGATTCCATTTTTGGACTATTACACTGCTTTCTTCCACTCTCCTAACATAAGAGATGATCTGGGATCTGCTGTAGCCCCTATACCTCTCTCTGTACCGTCTTTTCGCCTTTTAGTAACCCCTTCATTCCCCTACCTCCTTGGAGGGGACCCTGGATCCCTTCCTCCTTGACCACCAGCTTTCCACCATGGCAATGAGGCAGGAGAGCACCACGCCAGCTGCCAGGACACAGAAAACTCCCGCAAAGCTGTGGATGTCCAGGGCGTTGCCACGCTGTCGTGTCTGGACTGAGCTGTAGAGGTCACAGGGGCTGTCTTTGGGCCACCACTTGAGTTTCAGAATGTCCATGTCCCCGTTCTGCTGGAGCTCCAAGATTCTAGGAGAAAAACAGGTATGTAAGTACTCAGCCTACATATGAGTCAGTTAAAACATTGTATCTGTGTTGTGAAATCAGACACTTTATGAATCTATGGTTTCATAACTTCAGGTTTCTGCAAAGCGAAAAAGGTCAACACAGACAGGAGTAAACATACATGAAAAGGCAGGCATACATGAATGAACGTGTGGACGTATGAATAAGCACCAAGCCAGCAACAACAGTCTGAAGAGTAACACACCACTGTCCAGAATGATCATAGTTACTTGGTATGATAATTGGTGGTGTGAGTGCCATTTAAATGATAACAGGCTCCAAATGCTTTTTATCTATTCAAAACAATCACAAAGAATGAAAACACAAACCACACAAGTCAACTGCACAAAACCTGACAACACTGCAGCTTTGACTGCAGATGCTATAATGGCTCTCTTCCATTTGAGGGCACTGTTTGCCAGTTAAAATCCTCCCTGATCTCTGACAACCATATTGGGCTGTCAAACTCATTATGGCTAACATTAATATGTTTTGCAGCACAGCGCAAGTACACTGCCACAATGTCATTATGCAGCCTAGCTTTAGTCCCGCAATTGATGGCTTCAGAGAGGATACAGCTCAGAGGTTGATAGGGTCCCTCTGTTAGGCTTCAGCTTATTATTTAACTGGGTCGTTGGTTTTGGTTTGGAGGGGGGCAGCAGACACACAGACAGACAAGCATACAGAGGTTCTGTTAGCATTCGGCTGGATATTTAACAGGCAATCTGCCGTGGATAAGCGAGGAGCACATGGAAAGACAGAGACAAAGAGGAAAAATCCAATATGGGAACGTGTGTGCACGTGTCCATGCGTACAACTGCCTCACAGACACATACATACTCACACAGAAAACAAATAGACACAAATAATGAAGTAATAAACTAAGCTACCACACTGATTGACACCAAGAGGGCAGATGCACATTCAGAAAGTGAAGAATTTGACTACATGCATGCCCAAGAAAACAGGATTCATTAATGTGTACATAGAGACAGATGTTTGCAGTTACATGCAGAACTTGCTGGGGGCAAATGCCTCCAGAGATTTCGATAACATGTTGAAATGAATGACAGTGCCCATCTCACATCTTCCTTTTTCCTCATACAGAATACGCAAAATGGGCCGAAATCAATCAAGAAATGCAAATGAGTCCTGCAGACAGTTTACATAATTAATTTCATCCACAATACCCACAAAAACATGGCTCATTTCAATGTAAATCAGCAAAACAGGCTCAGCACGTCGCTCTAACACCGTGTCACTCTCATTTAGGGACATTCTCTTATCACTTCCTGGGCTCTACTGTGCTGGTGGGACTGGGCAAATGGGGAGCTGCATGGTTAAAATGCCAGTTGTGATTCGGACTGAACAAAAGGAGAAGGAGAAGGAGAAGAGAAGAGAAGAGAAGAGAAGAGAAGAGAAGAGAAGAGAAGAGAAGAGAAGAGAAGAGAAGAGAAGAGAAGAGAAGAAATTCGACCAGCAAATCTACCAACAGTCATATTAATAGGAGATCATGTCAACCAAATGCTGGCTTGATGGGGGATTGTGGGATTGCTTGGCTCAGATCAGCGCAGATTAGCACCAAGATTAGAAAAGACTTTGTTTAGATGATGTGCAGTATTGACTCAAAACAAAAGACATCAAACTGATCTGCTCCGATTACCAGGCATATACAGTATATATAGTTCAGTAGTGGTAGTACGGTGACAGCTCAGGCCTAGTTATATGCCCTGGTTATTATACTACATGCAAGAATGTGCCACCACACACATCAATTCTGCATCTGTTCTGTTTTTGTAATGCAGTGGGCCCTGCACCTTTTTCTTTCAAAAATGTTGCAAACTTATTTTTGGACTATAATGTTGGGTAATACAGGGCTTTTGCCTCTGATACTGATTCATGCTTGACCACTACTCGCACCCTCTGAGTGCTAGAATCCTGATTGCTGAAGGAGCAAAAAAAAAAAAAAACACCCAAAAAACTGTTGATATGCAAGCTCCAGATGGCTTCGATGAGGTTTTTGAACAGCACCTGTGTTTAATCGAAATTTAAACAGCATCAGTCGTAAATGAAAGTTAAAACAAGTCTTTTTTTATCCAAGGTAAATGTTTTGCCTTTCACACAGTACTGACCTTTTCATCAGTCACTTTGACAACAGATGCTTCTCACACGTACACACACACATACATAAACAAGCCTGCGCTCTGACAGACAGCTTCAGAGAAAGACGGATTACACAGGGGCTAATGAGATGGAATAAGAGTAATCCCACCTATCAAAGAAGCCAGGCAATGTTTTGTTAAAATATTCCATCATTTCATTTCTTGCTTGGAATTCAGCCAACTTCCAAAGATTTCTTGTTTGAGATGATGTCTTTTCATGTCTGTCAAAAGGAAAGGCATGTTTTATGTCTGGAGTCGCTGTCTCTTAGCTCTGTTCTTATGTGTAACAAATGTCATGTCACCCAGGTTTTGTATGGCACCTAAATAGCGGCAATGAGCAGTGGCATTTTCTTGTTTCATCTACTTTAACACCTGTGAACACAATTACTGTGGACTGTAAATACCTTTGTGACAAAATGTTACCAAAGATGTTTACTGTTGACCTTTAAGGGGAAAACAGATAAACACTGGAAAGGTTAATTAACATGTCTTGTCTTGAAGAGAGAAACAGCGATGCCACCTGAATTTAACTGTGAAATATCTTATAAGTAAAAAAAAACAAAAACTGATGATTTTAAATATAAAATTATTGTGTGTTGAGGTTACTGGCTGTATCTATAAGATAAAGATCACTTTTTTGATGTGTTTTTCAAATATTAATGCAAAAAAACTCACTAAATGCCAACCTTTTCCAATTCTAAATAATCAAAGGGATGCCATACAAAACAACAAAGATTAACTAAAAGACACACTCCCCAACTTGATCAAAGATCAAACAGATCAAAACATAAAAACAAACATTTCAAAAAGAGACTTTCATCACAGAAATTATGAGGATGTGACTAAGCCGTGTGTAACTTTGAGGGAGGGCAGAGCGGAGCACATTTGTGATTCAGGACAGAGAGCTCTTTCTCTCCCCGATATTACGACCTGTCTGCCTGTGGAGCTCATCATCTATCATTCTGCAGTAATTGGCCTATCAGAGTTATGCAAAGGCTGCTTCCTGATAGGCCCTTGAATCAAACCTGAGCACTGACATGCACTCGTAAGAACACACACACACACACACACACACACACACACACACACACACACACACACACACACACACACACACACACACACACACACAGGCAACATTAACAGTTACCTTACATTTATCACATTACGATTAAGCTGCTCCCTCGGCTAGACGAAAAACACACTGGTTTGACTCTGTAACAGTAAAATAATTGCAGGAATGAGGAAAGAAATGATGACCATCCTGGTAATATTACATGATGCTTGCTGAAAATGTTTTTCCACACATCAAAATACTCAGCCCTGCCTGAGTTTAGACAGATGGTGCAAACCAAAGTGAAGAGGAAGGCATTTTCATGTCACAGCTAAATCTAAACATATGAACTTATAAATGGAATATGAGTTTGCTTGAGTAATTCTTATTCTGTTGATGTGTCTGTCTCGAGCCTTGTAACTTACAGATTACATAAGTGTGTTCAGAATAAATCCACACATATAAAAATCACTTACTGACATCTAAATCATGGAGCTACTGGACAAGGAATTCTTCAACTTCTTTGTGAGAAAAGGTGAGCGTAGTGATGTTCATTTTTAAATTCACAAAAGCAGTTACCACTATGCTTCATTTATCTCTATCCCATGGCTGACAGTGAGGATGAAAGGCCACTGTCAGCTGCCAGACAAAAACATGGGTTGAGTCAAAGGTTTCCCACAGTATACCATCCGTCTAGATTTTTAATTTGGCTGCTGCTGTCTAACCAAAGAAACACATCTTCCCTTGACAAAACACACAAGCACACAAAATTTTCCCTCTGCCCACACATGTGCACAAAATACACGTCGACACAGATAGAAATGTGAAAGCATGCACAAGCAGTAAAGGCTTTCAAAATATACTATAATTCTGACACAATGACAAACTGACATAATGAGACCTAGAAGCAGCTAATTAAAGTGTGTGTGTGTGTATGTGTGTGTGTCAAAGTCTTTATGTCTTCATAAAAGATTCACTACATTACTCAGAGATTGATGGAGTTCATGGTAAAGCACAGGAGAAGGAATCTGACAATGCGTTTATTTAACCCCACAGCAGTGTGTTTTTATCTGCAGTTTTCCAAAAACATTTTTTTTTTGTTTTAATTTCCGTCTGGATATGTAGAATATTGAACTGATGATGTGTGCAGTTAGATGTGCTTCTTAGTTTTTTTCCTTCCTTCAAGGGCTGTTTGTCTTTCTTCCTCATGATGTCATGAGTCACCACACTGCTGCCTGAAGTATAGTATGAAGTATAATAGATCAACTTAGGCCTAGTCCACATGTACACAGGTATTTTTTTTCAAAAAGTTGCTTTTTCTATGTGTTTTTGCCTTTCTTAGACAAGCAAACTGCGTTTTAGGTCATGTGTGAAACTCAGTGTTAATGTGTAGATCAAGTGGCAACACACCGTGATGTCACCCATTGGTTTGTGAGCTGCCGATTTGAAGCTTCGAGTTTGTAATTTGGCCATTGCCATCTTGGTTTTTTGAAAGCAGACGAAACCACATTTGGACAATAAGGTGGAACTGAGGAGGAGTGAGGGGGTCTTCTGACCTGCTCTGTACACTATCCTGATTGTCAGGCAGGTTGCCGTGTGTGGTACAGTCTGTCATTCGCACAGTAGCCCCGCCCTAATGTATACCCTGCTTTATGTCTATTTTCCCTCTAAATAATAATAAATAAAAAAATAATAATAATCATTTTAAAAAAGAACATTGTGTTATATTGAAGAACACTTAAAACTAGCAATTGAGACCATAAACTCATTAGGAAAATGTTTACTGAGGTAATAATTCAAGACAGAAGTAGGGCCATTTTTCCATAGATTTCAATACAATCTGACTTATTTTTGTAACCAGTGGAGTCAGCCCCCGGTGGTCATTAGATAGAATGCAGGTTTAAGGCACTTTCACATTGGCCTCACTTTTCAGACCCAGAGTCTACATCCATTTTTATATAAAGCCTACGGTGTTGACAGAAGGAAAACCCCTGTAAAATGTACAGTATATGTCAAGGATTCAATGTCAATGTCAGCTGCATGCATGAGGGGAGTAAACTGTGTTTGACAGATCAAATGTAATTACAGAACAAGGGTTAATTTAACTGTGTCCATGTGTCTGTTATGGCCTCTTTGAGTGAAACAGCTGCCCTGGATGTGCATGTGTATGCATGTGCAGCATGACTGCGTGTCTCTTTGCAATAGTGTATTACTATATTGCATATGTGTATGTGTGTTGTGTATGCATGTGTGCATGTGTGCATCGCCGTGGTTCTTGGAGTATATCTATGAAACAGCTGGTTTGCTGTGAGACACATTAACACCATGTGTGTGTAATGAGTTATCACCTTGCTTTAAGATCGTTGACTTTGACTGGGGAGCTCTATAATGACTTTAACACTCCCACTGGCTGTTAAAGCAAATGAGCAAGGGTTTCCAGTGTGGTGAGGGGCAACTGCTGTATGCCTGTATGTGTGTGTATATGTCTGTGTGAGAGTGTGTGCGCTCTGTCTCTGCCTCTCTGTTCTCTCTGCAGAGGCTGCTACTGCGTGGACTAGATGTTGCCATGGCAACTCAATGGCAGCAGCCTTGATGGTGGGATGATCACACATTATTAGTTGACTCAAGCTGAAAGGAAGAATACCATAGTGACTTACACAGGGGACAGAAGTGAATGCATTATGTTAATGGCTGTTCTTATAAGTCCAGACATGTACAAACATGTGTGAGAATATGCACAAACAAAATTTCACATACTGAAAATAAATCACTGGATTCAAAGCGAAAAAAAAAAATGTTAAAAGCAGTATGCAGCTTTTAGTGGACATAAAAGTAATTTTCTTGTGTTTGACTTAATCAAAGTTTTGAATGGCACTTTATGATTTTGAATCGCTGTAATTTATTCTAAAGAAAAACATTTTATGTTTAAATAAATATTACCTAAAAAGTGGGCTTTTAAGAGCTCATTTGACTTCATTTGACAGCAACATCTATTTGTAACAGTTTAATGAACAGCCCCTAATGTTATAAATGATATCCCTACTGGAGTTAAAATGGACTGTTAAGAGATTACACACTGTGTTGCTGCACCACTGCTGGGGTATGGGGTGTCTTTCTAATTCAAATGGATGGTGGGACCGTTCCAACTGGAGACTACAGACTACAAAGTGAGTTTTGAAAGCCTGTTATCTCAGCACCTGGTAAACTGATCGCTCAGTCATTGGTATTGATCAACTCGGCTATCAACTCCCCCTAGATATATTATGGCTGTTTTCTGCTCAGGGACAGTAAAAATCTCACTTATTGCCCCTTTAAATGCACTGCAACTCCATATCTTGCTTTGTTTCTGCAGTCTTTCCCAGGCCCATCCATAAGGCCTCAATAAATGCAGGTTATGTCCCATGCTGCTCTTTCCCCAGGAGCAGGATTTACTGCAGCTGTAGGCAGTTAAAATGCAGAGCAGTGTGAGTTAGATGATCAAGCATAATGTGAAACACTTCAGTGAATTTCAGGACTGGCTGGATAGACCTCTTCACTGTTTCTGTGAGAGGTGTTGAGGCATAGTGCGTCATCTCAGAGAGTACTACCGTATGAGGAACAGCGACATATGTCTGCAGCAACTACAACAGTCTTGATCTTTTATACAAATATTCTTCTCCTGTCACCTCTGTAGCAAACACAATTTTAAGTTGGAGACAGTGAAAAGTGGAAGTTGCAGTGAGGTGAGAGGTGGAGAGAGAACGTGAAGACAGAGCGAGAAGAGAAGTGAGCGAGGTGGAGAATAAGGGAAAAGGGAGATTGTGTGAAACAATGAGAGGATAGCAAAAAAAAAAAGTCTGGACGGATGGCTGACAACAAAATCATACTATGGAGGAAAGGAGAGCACAGGAAAGTTAGTAGGGGAGACTGGGTGGATGAAGTAAGCTGAGAAAAGAGAGGAGGAAAGACAATGGATGAGATGGGTGAGCAGAAGAAGAATGTCAAATGAAATGAGCAGAGAGAGGGGATAGAGTGGGGTGAGAAACAGTACTATGGTAAAATGAGTTTGTTACCCTGAGACGACTGTTGGTTGTCAGCTCCTTAAATGAGAACAACACTGGACTGACACCTCAGTTACTAGCTTAACACAAAGCTGGCAACATCAGCAGTCTCTGGCTGCCTCTCTGGTGTTAGCCTCACTGGAAAACACGATGAAGAATAGTGTCCATATCATAATATGAGTCAAAAAAAGTTTCTAAAAGTAGTTTCACTGTAGTTGTGATGAGTGCTGTGTCAGAAGAGTTCAAAATATTTGGTGCCAGAGGCTGAGCATGTCTTAGAAAATATATGATTTTTTGGGGAATATATCTGCACTAAACCCTGTACAGTGAGACAGACATGTATCAGGTTCTTCAAGGTCAAACCTTGTGTGGCTAGTGGTATTTCAATTCAAAGGGAAATGGGCTGAGTTGGAAAGTTCACACAGCTTGAGCATTGCTTGTTGCTTTCTGGGTAGGTGAGAGTGACATACTGATTAGGGAGGCCAGCCTTCAACTAAAGAGCTGAACTCTAGCTCTGGTGTCAGCAAACAACCCACTGAAGTATCCACTGAATCACCACAAGCTAAAAGCCTGCTGAACCTAATTTCTGACCTGCCTGTAGAGACGATGGGGAATCAATAAAGCATCAGATTATTAGTATTACATCATGTCGTGTTTTGCTATGTGACCTGCTTCAAAGAATGAGCCAAACCTGCCGCTTGGTGATAAAAATCACAGTTAAAAGAACAACTACAAGATACTACCTACGCTTCACACACTTTCTTTATTTGTCCAAATCAGTTGACCACTTTTGCAAGCAGGTCACTGTCTGAGTCTCAGTGAGGAGCAGTGAGACTCTGCATCATTGACGCAGTCAGTGATGGGCACCCGCTCCTGATTGTTCTCTTCCTGTGTTGATGATAGAAACTGAGACTCAAGTACGCTGACCCACTGCCACACATCAATACCCCAGTGTCTGGACCGTATGTTTATTCAACCACTGCTGGAGTCATCTCAGACAGAAATATTATTCCACCACTGGTGGTGCATATTTGAGCTTGTTTTCAAGTGGATTTATTTGGTGCCAAATATTAAAAAGAGTGAACCACAGAAGTCTTTCCAGTGACCTTCATAGTCATAGACTGGTCATTTTCTCTGCCTCTATAATATGCTTGTCTCACAGTTACAGGTTAGTTGGATATTGAGGAAATTTACTGAATTTCTAAAGCTGGGTGCATATTAGAGGAGGACAGTCAGGATCAGATGACATACTGTTGAACATATTATTATCAGGGTGATGAATAATTACAAATGATAAGTTTAAACCCCATTACTTCTAATGTACATCAGGTGCAAACTACAAACAATGCTCAAGCTGTGTGAGCTTTCCAACTCACCTCATTTCCCTCTGACAAACACACAGTCCATACTTGCTGCAGCCCCCTAACATCAGAGCCTGACATTCTCCGTCTTTACTGGACAAATTATTACAGACAAGAGACACAGCAAACTCCATGCTCCATCTAGCACAGTTAAGTCAAGTGAAGAAGTTAATCCATGTTAAGAATCTTGTTTGCATAATTCTTGTCTGAGCCTCAGAATTGCAGAATGCAAAGTTGTCATTCAAGCTGGCTTAAATGGAGATATGGCTGATATGGCATTGGTCGCCACAGCAGAAAGGTGGAAACACCACAGAGAAACAAGCAAGGCCAATGTCCCACAATAAGACCTTCCAACTCACTGAACCAACACGCTGCCCTTTCAATTAACAGTTTGCCACCATACTGAAGCCCAAGAAATTGGGTAAGAGAGGTTATTTACCCATGAGTCTTTGGTCCCCTCAAGTAAAGTTTGCAAAGCTTAATTATTCCAATTAGCACTCTCAGGGTCCAATGTCATACACTTTGTCAACAAAGTTTTCAATTAAGCACCATTAAAGCACAGTGTGGGGGTGAACTAGAACACCCCCACACTGTGTTATCAAGCTGAACTTTGATAAACAACATGCAGAAGTCACACAGTCATTAACCATCATTAAGACATGGAGAGAGTGACAGAAAGAGAGCGAGCCTCATCCCCATCATGATTTGTGATTAATAAAGATTTAATGAATGTACTAAGCGTGTGGGCTGAGTCTGACTGTGATAGATTGGTACAAGAGTGACAGCTTTAAAGCACAAGAGCTTAGAGCAAAGTCAGAGAGAGAGAGTGAGGGAGATTTAATTGACACTTGACATTAAATCCAATTTTTTGTCATCTGGAACAATGTTGCTGTTGTACAAACACTCATACACACACATAAGCACACACACAATCCTTCTTTCTTTGCTCAGCACCCTTGGAAAGAAGTGTATTATTTTCCCCCATGGATAGTGATTTCCATGGATTGGAAAGTGAAGGCTTCAGAGCCTACATCTTAAATTGAGATCACTGTGTAAATCAGTGTGTGTGTGTGTGTGATGGGGAGGGAGAGGTGATGAATCAGATTACTTGCTTTATAGCTTTTGGCTTCTTCAGCAGGAGCCTTGATTAAGCTTTATTTCGATTATACATGTAGCTCAAAGCATCATGGGACTACAAGGAACCTTCAAAATAAGAACATTTTAAACACATTTTGAACCATTTTGAGGGTCTTCAGTGACTGAATACACAAAAAATGTTGCAATTGCAACTTGTATTGCATCCAGGTGTCTCTCTCTCCACTCTGCTGTTGTTGTTGTCTTTTTTCCTTCCCATGAGATGAAAATGGAAATCAGAATTTTGAGTTATAATATGAAATAGACATGGTCAATACAAAAAATGAATCATTAAGAAAGAGAGCCAGAGAGACAGAGAGGAATAAAACAATAAACCTGAAAAAATACAAATACTCAAGTCAGTATGTCCCTAGCTCCATGGGCCCCCAAAAGAAAAAAACAATAACTGAAACTAAAAGTCAGTTTTCACAGTTGTTTGAACTAAGTGAAACTTTTCTCAGTAAAAAGTGTTTTTTTCTACTGTAGCTCCAAGACTTGAGTTATTCTGCTAATACAGTATAACATACTATGTACTAAGTAAACAAGCTGGAGCTGCTCTGGGCAACATTTGTTGAGCTGTACCACTCAAGTGTTACACAAACTGTGCTATACAGAATGTCCTGACCAACAAAACCCAGAGATGTTTGTAATTTTCAAGGCTATACAACAAAGGAAAGCAAAACATCTGAGAACATTGACCTTTCTGCTTGAGAAATTACTAAAATTATTATTAAAACAGTTGCCTATTAATTCTCTGCAAATTCATGAATCACATCACTATATCCACTAAGTTTAACCTCTGGTTGATTCACTGACCTGATTTTGGTTTCTAATGCCATCTGTTCTGTGGGTGTGAGTCTGCACTCTGTACACCTGCACCGAGTTATGTATGTGTGACTGACAGTTTGCAAATTTCCTTATTATAAGGTTCAGATGAAATTAGAATTTATATTGACTTATTACAGGAATACTTGGAGAGAATTTTTTTTTCATTTTTTGTGTCAGAACTACTTTACAGTTTTGAGAGCTGCAAACTCTGTTTACAACCCTTCTGCTGGGACTAAAATGTAAGATTTACAAAGACAGCTTTAAAAGCCAATTATATGTGTCCTTCAATAGTGCGGTTCAGTTGATCTCTATCATATACATTTCCAAAGAAAAACTCCACTACACGATTCATTAAATTTCCCTTCAAGGTTCGCAATAATCAAACTTTCACAAGTCAGTTCATCAACAGTTTTTTTTTACACTCAAATACCGTTGACAATTTTACTGTCATGAAAACTGCTGATATAAAATCTTGCCAGAATACTGAAAGCATCACAAACAAACTATTTTATGAGCCATACAGTTTACTTATATTCACTGGTAGCCAGAACACTTTAATATCACTTAAAAACAGCTTATAGTGGAGAACTACTTTCACATTAATGACACATCACTTACTGTGGTTGGACTTCGATTTATCATCTGAATAGGATTTAAAATAAATGGATGAAGAAGCTGAGGCTGTAGGGGGAACAATGAAGAATGCATGTGGGGATTGGTGGATTTAAGACTGAATTAAAGGCAGGTCTGCACCAAAGATATTAGGAGAGAGGGGGGACAAAAAATAAATCACATACACACATACACTCACCCCTCACTCTGCTACATCTCTCGCGAATGTATTTAAAAGTGTAGCATTAAGGGAGAAACATTAGTGGAGTTCAGGAGCAAGTGACTCATTCTTACATTGTGACATTACTGACATGAAACCCATATTCAACATTGCAACACTGAGCTTAATATCAAGGAATTCTCTGGAATTAGATTTTTCTCTTATTGTTAAAATACCATCCTCTTTTTGTGGAAAAATATGTGTTTCCTTAAAGGTTAAGGAATAAATCTGAACAAACCACTTGAAATTCAAAACATTCCAATCTCTCACATTTGTCCAAAAGCTGAACCTGTTTGCTCAGGAAATCAGATCAGCTGATGGCCGATATTAACCATGTCAGGAAATTACAAGGCACAGACAAACAGGCTAATTTCATTTCAAAATATGAAGCCTATTTCTGGTGCCTGCTCACTGCTGCAATTTAACCAATGGTCTCTGAAGTGTGATGTAGCCATGATTCCAGCAATGAATTGCCGCTGTTGTATGCGTCATTTTGCCCCTCAAGCATACCACACAAAATTCACTGCCATGGTCCACACAGAAAAACAGCTTGCCACAGTTCTATTAAAAGCACTCAACTATCAGCCCTCAGGCCACTGATGTACACTTGCCTGCAGCCAGGTAATAAAACAAAATGAATGCAACTTTGTGGCTGAACTGAATGTAACAAGCAGCCTGACTATAATCAAATCCATCTTATTATTATTATACTTTGTTTTATTGTAGATGTGGGACTCTATCTGTGCCTGAATTGAAAAGCAAGATTTTTATGGAAACAACCCCTCAAGAGCATGACACTGATATCATAATCAGCATATAATTCATTTTCTCTAAATTGTTTGTTCCTACTGACATTTATCATCAACTTCGGCTGAATTTGTTGCTACATCAAAGTTGAAGTCAAGATTTAAATTCTGCAGTCCTAACCATAATACCACACAAAGAGATACCTCATCTATCTTGCAATGAGAATGTAAAATGTAAATATGTTCAATATGCACAACAAAATGTCTTGCCCACTGCTTATCATCTTAGACTGCAGCAAGCTCAAGATGTCCATCTGCTGTGGATTAAATCTTCGATTTGCAATTTTCACTTCAATGCCTGCAGATACACATAGACAAAAATAATATATGCCTGTGAGAGAGGGTTTATTTTTTCACAGTCTTGCCCCCTTCAGCACTTCAAAACAACTTGTCAGTAGCTGTCACTTTAAATTAGCAGACTAACCCTTTACGCCACAGTTTCTCTGAGTCTGGTAAATCTGCGGGCTGTCTCCATCAATCTCAGAACAGCAGCACCCACAAGCATGTCCACAGTCCCCCATTATTTGTTCTACAGTGCCGATAAATGTGCCCAGATCCACACAGTCCCACACAAAAACAGAAACACAGGCATGAAGTGGTGCTGCACTTGAACTCATGCAATGGCTTCTTCACAAAACAAAAGCGTTGAAAACGATGAAGTTGTAGCAGCCTGTGTATTTCTACAGATACTGCCTTTCTCTCCAAGTGTCAATGCAAATACATTCCTTTTCATCTCTCATATTACCAACAGGGTCCTGCAGATAGTAAACACTCCTCAAGTATGCAGAACACATGCGCGCGCACGCACGCACGCACACACACACACACACACACACACACCACATACTATACAACAACAACACATTTTTATTGATTACTGGTGTAACCTCCCATGCTCCCAATTTAAATTATTCTAAATTATTATGTTTGTGTTCTTTTTTTCTGTATTTTATTTTCTCTTTTCCTGTTCGTTACTTTTATATACTGGGACATTTAACTGCGATCAAGATCTCTTTAGCAAAAAAGACCAAAGAACAAATCATGAACAGAAACAATCACACAGAGACAGATTAGTTAATCAAAAACAGCATTAAAAATATCAGAGAAATTACTATTTCTAAGTTCAAACTGACACAACACAGAATACATAATAGTACATTTGTTTTCTTCTGTTTTCAAAGGAGAAACTGAACGTTGTGTATAAGAATGGAAATACAATTAGTTATACAACTAGTTAATGAACAGTGAGTTCCACCATTGTGGTACAGTGTGATATCAAACCAAATTCCTATGTGTTTGCAATGCTGTAACATATCAACTAGAGTAGCAGTGAAAGCATGAATAGCAGATCTCAACAGTTTGAGATGTGTAATGTGTTTTGGACTTTAAAACAAGCTTGGGGAAGACTTGGTGTATGATGGAATTGGTGGAATACAAGATGACATCATTAACATAACTGAGTATATAACAAATGTAAAGAAAATAAATAGATGAGGATCTAATATTGATTCTTATGGGACACCTTTCAGACTATTTAATGGAACTTGATTTGAAAATGACGATAGGAGCTGTGTACCAGGGATGTATGAAAACCAGCTGTAAGAAGAATTATCCAAACCTATGAAAAGCAACTTATCTGACAAAATGTGATAGCCAGAATCAAAAGCCTACATAGATCTTGATATAGAATGTATTTTTCTAAAACAAAGATAGAAAAACCTGAGGCTTAAGTCATTATTTTCATGTCAAGACATGAAATATAAACTGCAAAAAGGGAAAAATGCCTGAGAGAGTATACTGAAACATGGGCTTCAATACCTTTACACTGACACTGTGGTCTCAGACAGTTTGAGTAGACAGATCTGTCTGTGCTGGCATCTGAGAAGGGTTAGGCAGGCTCAGCAAATGTTGGCTGCTTATATAATTCCTCCCATTGGCTCTAGTGGTTTTTGGCTGGCTTTTGCCGTGTCTGCCTTGCACCACTTTAGAAATCCCCTTTTAGTGGATGAAATTCATATAGTACAGTATAGCACAGATGGAGCAAAAAATCATGCTCATCTCGTTTCTTTAGATACTGCAACCTAATAACACTCAGACTTGTATACTAGTTCCACAACAATTATTTTTGAAAAATGCCGTCACAGCATTCTGGGCTTACTGCTGCCTGCAGAGACTGGCTGCTTGATAATTTAACAACCCCAATTTTTTTTGCTACTTTCAAAGAAAAAAAAAAAAAAAGAATTTGCCATAACATTAATCTTGACCACAGCTCTGTATAACTAAGACTAACTGAGTGCAGCTGCTATCAAACAAACCTTTGCAGAAATCAATACAAATATAGATTAAATCTACAGTGTAAATATTATTTTATTTTGAACAAATGCAAGTGGCCCAGTAAAAACAATTGAAAGATGCATTAACAAGTCGCCAGACTTGTTATGACCGGGCCACCAAAGATAATCAAGCAGAGTGAAACGTTTCTCTCCATGTCAGTGCACAGACTGCTCATATAATTCCTACCGAACCTCCACTTAGTGCTTCATTAATCTGTATAATACAGAATGTCAAGATGAAAAATATATAAATCATAACAAAAAAAAAACAAAACAAAACAAAACAATTACACCGCTGTGATTATTTTTTCTCCTGATAATTCCTCTGTCTGTTTTCATTTGAACCATGGAGACTAGTGTGAGTAAACTGTTTGAAACTGTCCTCCTGAGAGTGTGACATCCCCCTGAAATAATAGGCGGGAACTGAAAACACGACCTGTCAATTAATTGCTTGTTTATTTGATAGGCCATGATAGGCAATATTCTGCAGCGAAACGCTTCACTGGATATAGAGCTATAAACAGACAGGCCTAGTGACTCACACACTCTGTAAAGCTCACACATTTTGGCCCATGCACATAAAATGTGGTTCCATCTCTTACCACAAAAATACACATAAACACACACACATAAAACAACACTAACTATTTTACACAATATAAATTATGAGCTTAATGAAGGCATTAGACACGATGAGCTCATGCTTGATGACGAATAAAGCCAACATGATTCTCTGTAGGGATGCAAGCACTCCTTATGTGGCCTTCATAGAAACACAATTCATATGACCGAACTGACATTCTGAAGATGTGGTTTACATGGCAGTATGGCATTACAAATTAATCCCAAAAAAAACCCAAAAAACCAACCAAACAAAAAAAGAACACTCAGCATCGCAGAAGCACAACACAGATGACAGTTCATCAGCTGAGAAGAGATGATTAATGAACTTTTTGTGGTGTCTCCAGACATGACTAAGCTTCCTAGTAGCCCTAAGCAACCAGAGAGATAAATTCAGGTACTGTCTTGATCCATGAAATACTTGGAACCAACAAAACCCCCACTGTGTATGACAGCAACAAGATAAATAGCTTGGGTCAGTTTGGATACAGCCACATTGTGTACCCTTCGCATTTGTGAGTCTGAGTTGTCACACATGCTTAACTTCAATGTGAACCAATGGTTCATCCTGAGGTTAAGCTACCTAGCTGTACACAAGTTATGAACCTCTTCACCTCTTTTCTCTGGAAGATAGATGCACAATTTAATCTGCTATTTACTTGGTGTTTGACCTAGAGAACAGATTCTTCAACCACTGCAGAGGGGCAAACTTTACGGGAGTGGCCATTTTTATTTGGAGCACCCATTAAAAACTGAGATAAGCTCTCCAGAGGTAGAATACATATGAATGCAATTTTCCATAACTCTTCTCAAAAGCAGAGGATACTTCTCAACCTACAACTGAAGACAATGTGACTGAGATAAAGAGTATAGAACAAAGGTGATGGCTCCATCACTGTGCATGTGAAACATGTGCTTTCAATAACAAATAAAATGCAGTGAAGGATGCTGCTGACTGTTGTCTACTGTTACGACTCTTACCTCTGGGAGAAAATGTCCCTGTAGGGGCTGCCATGCTGCATGGCGATACCATATCCACGGTCTGGTGCGCTGTTGCTGACAGTGTAGAAGGAGCAATCCTCATCATTATTAGCAACGTACTCCAGCACTGCTGCATCCCACACAAAGCCAAACCGGCCATACTTCACCTGAAAAAAAAAAAAGACATTCATGCACAGTTAACAGTGGTCATAAAGGTGCATCTTTACTGGATCTAATCTTTTGATCTATCTAAGTATTATATAAGTATTTTGTAATTCAGGCTAAGTTTGCAAAAACACTTATTTAATTCAACGAACATGAGTGGAGGCACGTTTGTACTACACACTGACCTACTGTGCAGTTGTGTGTAGGCATCATAGCACCACATATATTCCTTGGGTATTTCATTCCTTGTTTCTTGGTTAAATGTCTACATACATCTACCTGTTTCTGTACCATCCTCTGTATAAATAACACACAATAACAGTAAAATTAGGTTGTTGATTCAGTACCCAGGACATGATCTGTAAAACTACTCCTGTGGGTATGTTTTGTGGACGAGCTGAATCGTGGTCAAGGCACTGGAGAGGTGATCTGAGGGGTTGCAGGATGGAAACTTTACTTTACTGTTTACCCTTCCCTCTTGACTGTAGATCCATAAGTGTTAATGGCTTTGGCTCATCTTTATTACACCCTGTGTAGGTATGCGATGAACACGTTTTACATTTTTATATGCCTGTCCTTGTTTTGTGTATGTGTGGTAAAATTGTAGGGACTGCAGGTGGAAAGTACGTACTTGCAGTTTTTGGTTGAGAAGAATGTGAAGGTCAAAGTGACTCAAGGTGAGAATCACAGTTAATTTTATAGATGTTTAGGTGTATGTTGTTAACATGGCTTCTCGTTAACATTTAATAAATCTATATTTTCACAGGAAAATGAAAAGTGGAGAATAAACAACCTGGCTGTGACACCTCTACTGACAAGTCCCTCACTCACACAGCCTAAGGTGAAAAGAACAACAGACAGACACACACACGCACTTTTCTTCTAACACATTATTTTGGACTTGGTGTGTCATTAACTTTAATGGAATGTTATGAAATTTTAAAACCCCTCTGTCTTCCCTCTGTGTAGGACTGTGTGTGCATGTGTGTGTGTGTGCGTGTGTGTGCATGTGTGTGTGTGCGCGTATCACCCCAGTTGGCTTATGTGTGATGACTAATGTCTGAGAACCGACAAGACCCTCTGATTGGGTAATTTCACAGTCTGTAGTCCTCTGAAGTGTATATGTGTGTACGTGTGTGTATTCGTGTGTGTGCCCGTGTCTGTGTGTGTGTGTGTGTGTGTGTGCAATAATTCACTGCAGGGCATCAGAATGGCTCATTCTGCTCTTTACAACCTTAAAAAGAGTAGAAAGAGTGCTTTATTACTTTGAATAATAATTTTATGGCTTTTCATTATTGCTTTTGAATTGGAAAGATTATGGGCTTTGTAATAAGGAAATTAGTAAAAAATCTGTTTCAACAGCTTGCTATTGAACATTAAGGACTCTTTTTTTTCTCACGACATTTGGGTGAAAAGGGTTGAAAAGAATTATTATGGACACTCTGTATGCAGTGACCTCTGATGTGAGCCTCATGGAAAACACAACCAAAGCTTTGCTAATCTATGATTTTCCTTTAACATATGAAGAACCTGAAAAACCAATTATAAAGCTTTCCACAGTGGAACAAGAAGTGCCCATACCATGTACACCACCTTTAGCTAAAAATCCTATACAGCAATGAGAGGATGGATACCCAACCCGAGCTGGGTTTGGAAAAAAAACTGAAATCATGTTGTGATTCAGGTCGGGTTTGGTCATGCAACATTTACAAGGTGCCCACACATGTGTAATTAGGGGAAACAGGCAAGCTGTTACCATGGCAACAAAAACTGCATGACAGGGAAACACAAACTCAGTGCTTCAGCTTAACTACATTGGGCTCGGGTTGGGTTAGGACATTAAAAAAACAAAATGCCTGTCAGGTTCGGGTCAGGCTACTTCTCTCTTGGACTCAGGTCAGGTTTGGACAGAAATATGCTGCCTGAGCTGCACTCTAACTGCAACGCTTGGCTTCTGAGAGCATAGGCGAATTGCAGTCATATGATACAAATCTTCATCGATATCATCAATAGATGACAAACAAGCTTAAACCTGTACAACCAAATACATGATGATGTCATAATGACCACAGTTAATTTTGTTTAAATATTAAATTTAAGTGCAGTTTACATACATAATTGACTTTATCTTGATATAAAATCTATTTGTCAACATATAATAAATAAAAATAAAGATGTAGACAAACCCTTTAACAGAAAACATCAATAACTAGACTAAGTTGTTAAAAAGCCCCTGCATTATAAATCATACATCAGGAAAGGTAAGTGTGACAGCATCTTTGTCCTTTGAATTTAGGTGTTGTGCAAAATAACTTGGACTTGGATATATGCCTTACTCTTCATCAACCAAAAAATAAAAAAAAGTTGGACCACATGAAAAAACAAAGAAAGAGTATAAAATAGTCTATAAATGGTGAAAATAACAGAATGAATGAGAATGAGAGTGAGAGTGAGAGAGTTCTGCACATTATAATAAACACCCCTAGTCTAAAAGACTACAGTATTATGAAGCTGAAGAGGTTGAGCATATCAGGCTTTCATGCTGTTGGCTAAATTATGCCATTCCCGAGATAACAAAGTCCAGCAGGATGTAGGAGATATTAAAAAAAAAACAGTATCAAAAAACATGGGAGCTAACAGAATGTGGCCACATGTGGCCAAGGCCACCTCCGAATGTGATCTAATAGATTGGATCTCAAATGCGTCCTGAATGTGTCTTCGTTGCATTCACACTTGTACTTAGAGCTGTCCACTAGTGATCGGATCACTCAGGACTGATGTAAATACCAGGTCTGAACATCACAATAAGACTTCTTTTAAGTGTCGTGTGTAGTGAATCTTTAATTTTATTAAACTAGACTCAATAAAATTAGAATTACAACAATGCAAACACTGCATACAATGACATAAAAGGAATTAACCTCACAATGAAAATGATGCTGGAGCTGGTGAAGGGAAATGCTCTTGCCTGCAGCTGCTGCAGCATTTCATAAACAGACAATGTATCGGTGAACAGGGAGAACTTGCTCTGATGTACCAGAACAAGTACTCTATATGAAAGCATCAGTTTAATATTGGCTCAAGGTTAACTAATTATTGAAGACAAAATCATGATCAGAGCCGTACCGTAAAAGTGATGTGTCAAAGGCCAGCTTACTCCTGTTGCTGTGCCTTTGATTGTGTTTGTGATTACTGAAGCAGCTCATATGAAAAGGTTCACAGTTTTCTAACTGCTGGGAGCTGTCTGTGCCAGAGAAGTCTGTTGAAAGCATTCATTATTCTCTCTAGCTGCCCATGAATCAGAGCATGTTAGGTGTACTGGTCTTCTTCTCCAAACTATCAACAATACTACTGTTTTCCAATTGTCTGATACACATAACACTTAAACTCTACCTTCTGTCTGTTGCTATAGGAAATGTAAGGTTGATGGCAAACAAGATGGATGAGCTCTTTGTTTGGTAAGGACTGAGTGGGGTTATCTAGCCAAGGCAGCTGTATATGCACACAAGCCGCATTTGCATGCAAAGAGGAACCTGGCAATGGGCCATACTCCAATTAAGGTGTTATTCAGGTTAAACTCTTTACATGCACCTCTGACACCCTGAATTTGAGTCTCTGCGTTTCCACTTAAAATAATATTCCTGTCCACCTGTGATGTCGCACACACAGATAAAAAACTCTGCTGGTGGGAAAAAAAAGAAAAACAAACATGCTAGGATGCTACCACGGGCACTTGGACCAGGTTACTTGATTTATCAAGTTAAGAATGGTGAGGAATAGAGAGATTTAGACGAAAAGGAAACCACCAGATTCTGCAATCGCTCTGAGCTTTCAGTTGATAAGTTATGAGGAAGGGGAGAGACATTTTTGCTACCACCAGTTCACACATCAGGAAAGTGCAGATTCTGAACTAGTGATTTTAGGGCATGAAGAGATTTCATGTGTCATGGTTAGGGATGCACCGAAATGAAAATTCTTGGCCGAAACCGAAAACGAAAAATGAGGAAACCAAGGCCGAAAACCGAAAACCGAAACACCGAAAGAAATGATTATGTCAATTATTAGAACCATAGCATTTTTGGCTACGATGTGTACTAACCTCACTAAAATCAAGGCATTGCAATAAATCAATTACAAAAGTATGAAAATATTTATTTAGCACTGACATTACAACAATGCACAATATAAATTAAAATTCAAAATAAAATGTTTAACTTGACCCCACTCATGTGTACATTACATAGTAATGTACAGGCTTATAACTGACTGGCCTGCTGAAAGACTGTAAAATTAAATATGTTCTCTCATAAAAACACAAAGTGTCAAGTGCTTTTTAAATATTTCTCTGTAGGACTACTACACACAGGAAACGGGATAAGAGCCAGCATGTCTGCGGTGTGGACTTATTTTACTATCTCAGAGAAAGACCCACGAATAGCGATTTGCAAAACATGCAATGCTGAAATTTAAAGAGGGGGTGCATCTGCAAAGAGTTTCTCCACGTCGGGTTTAATTTATCATCTGAAATCCAAACATCCCCATCACCATTCTGAATATGAGAAGAATGCTGCTGGCTGCGCTGTTTGCTCACGTTTCCCGTGTGCTGGACGCGCTGTCTGCCGCGTGGTCACAAATTTCGGGCCGTGTTGTTTCGGTGATTTAGGTCTTTCGGTGGCTGAATTTTCTGTGCATCCCTAGTCATGGTTTTTGTGTTTGAAGTAGAACAACTGACTATATGAAGCTCGATGAAGGGAAACAACCTGAAGGTCAACAACATGCTCAAACCCCCCTTCCACAACCTTTCTCATGATTACACATGAAATTTGCTGAAACTGTAAATGTTAATGTGTCTGTATACTGCTCTTTGCATTACAGGTTATATTTTAGGGATTTTATATATAGTAACTTTCATTGAATTAAATACACATTTTTGACATTTAATTCATATGGTATAATTAATACATTCTTGCTTTATTGTCATTTTTCTTATACAACTGCTTCTATCTCTGTGCCATAGTAGACAGAACATAGAACAAAAAATAAAAAAATAAATAATAATAATAAATGAAAACTTGTTTTAAATGTCTTTTTTCCTGCTCAGTAGTAGCTATTGCATCGGGCGCCTTGATCAAAGCTGAAAAAGCTGAAATGGGAAGCTCTTAGTCACAGGAGGGGATGTCCAACAATAGAAGAGAACAGCCTGTCTCTCACTGTAACATTGTGCTCATCCCTGAAACAAAAGCCTCAATCAACTAATCCAAAAAGACTCTTCATGAATACAGCCCACACGTGGGCTATGTTCATTAGGTATTTTTGGTGCTCAACATAACCTTCTAAGTAGCATTTTAGAGTTTCATAAAATGCCATATTATCATACAAAGGATAGAACAAGAGGAACAAGAGATAAGATATTGCACATGCCATCTATTCTTATAAGTAGCATCCAGAGAACGTTTCAGTTTGCTTAATACACAAAATGTCCTATTAAAGCAGGTGTGTTTCAGCATTACTACTGAAAATGCAGTATGTATATGCAAGAAACTCATCATTAACTGCTGCATCTCAAATATGTCCCTCACGTAACACGCGCACAGAGACTCACATGCACAAACTGTACACTTGCACACACTTTTACCTCTGTTCCATGTCCATGGTTGTGACGATAGTTGTGCCAAGGTAATTACCAGAATCTATTTTCCTCAGAAACACTGACAGACACTCCAGCAACTACCACACTAACACAAACAGGAGGGGACACACACAATCACATGCATCCTATCAAACATCCACCAATGAATCCTAATCATTGCATTGGACCTTGTTTTCCTCTCATGAATGTGACATGGACAACCCAGTTAGAGCCCTAATCATTAAATTAAAATCATCTCAGCGTCTCTTTTCCTTCTCCTTCCTCTTTTTTTCGATCACACAACTCACACCACTGTTTCATTTCCATCC
This sequence comes from Trachinotus anak, assembly GCF_046630095.1. Lineage (NCBI taxonomy): Eukaryota > Metazoa > Chordata > Actinopteri > Carangiformes > Carangidae > Trachinotus > Trachinotus anak. The sequence goes on along the minus strand of NW_027273859.1, from coordinate 17,892,182 downwards.
CTCCTTTCCACGCACGGAGGAGAGAAAATGAAACTAATTCTGCTGCTCTTTCATTGCTTATGTTCTGTGTGTCCTGTTTATCAGTTTTAAAGGGTTTTTGTGACGGTGGAGCTCATTTAATGAAGCCATAACACCACTGAACCATGAGACAGAGCTATTTTTGCTGCAGCTCTGATGTGCGTTTTTTTTTTTTTCGCCAAGCGCATGAAAACAGGAAACAGGGAATAGTTAAAATGAAACTAATTATTCCTCCTTTTCCTCCATTATTTGTAATTAATACTGTCATTACTTACTGGATTGTGACTGTTAACATGAATGTTAACATGTTGTACAGCATCATTTGCCTAACCAGTGTGTAAAATAGTCAACAGAATAACCAAAATAAAGGAAAAACAGTTCTTAAATGATTAATAATAAAGTTAATACCACTGCAACTCTACAACAAAAAGAATAAGAAGCAAACTGTGTTATGCACAAGCAACAATTTTGTCATTAGAAAATGTGGGGCAGGTCAAGTCAACAATCCAAACATAAAATAATTAAAGTGAAAGGAACATCTGGTAAAATTTAAAAACAGGTCTAGAAAGTGGATTTAGACGGAAAGGATTCTAGCTCTGTTGGTAATTTCTCAGCCCTCGAAAAGGACAGTTAAACAACCTTGAGTTTAGACTTTTGAAAATCTAAACAAGTCCTGTCTCCTATGAATAATATTAATATTATGACTTATGCAGCAATGCATAAAAATGTATTTTTTTCAATATTTACCCAAGTCCACTATCTTTCCCTAACTTTAAACAAGTATTTACTTGCCCTAACCTTAACCTTACCTTTCCGTACTCTACTTCCTAAACTTAACTAGACTCTCTGAGTTTCTGAAAAACAACCATAAAACATACATATACGGAGAACATTTCCTCAAAAGCAGATCAGCCAAAGTAAATTCATATGCTATGTGAACTTCATTGATAAGAGAAATAGTTGACCAAGACAGGCTTTAAAGGAAAAATCTCTAAACATCCTTTTGAAACCTAAAATGATGTGCCCTCATCCAGGAGGTAGATCAGACATTGTTATCTAGAGAGTGATAAAGACAGCTTTAGTCTGAATTTTTAAAATTTATTATTTAAGGAGTGTGCTCATTTAAAAAAAAGGCTACAGTGGACTCTTAAACACTTTTATCAGCAACGGTAACATTTTCAATCAACAGAACTGTTCAGAGTTTACAAACAGAAAAGCAAAATGAGGTCAGTCCACTTCTTGATCAGCAAGATGAATCAACAGGAGAAAGGTGGAAGGGTGAGGGGTGAACTCTGAGGACTGCTCAACTGAAAGAAAGCCACCTATTCATGACTGTACTCCTCAAGGTGAGCTCATACACATTCGGACTCATAAAATTCTCTCCAGACAACACTTTCCAATTACATTACAGCACTGGCTCTATGAGTGCCAAGGCAGGTTTCAAGAGGTCCTTCTATCTCATCCATGGTTCAAACAGTTTGGCTTCAGAGTGTAGCCACGCTGAAACTTCAAAACGGCAAAACTACTCCAGGGTCCACTCTCTCTCTCTCTCTCTCTCTGTCAGACTCTTTTTCCTTCTCTTCCCCTCTCTCAGAGAGATCCCTTCAAGGGCACCCAACATGCAAAAGGAATAGCAGATTCTTCATCTTGCTCTAAGTTTGAACTAAAACATATCAAAAACCATCTTTTTCCTCATCTATAAATTACATCTTAGATTACAAACACTTTTAAAGTAGCACATAACAAATCATCCCCTAGTGTGAAGTCAGTTTCTTAAATGATCAGTATTTAGCCTTTAAGCATTGGATGTGAAATGTTTTACACATGGGAGGTTGTGTGCTTTGTTCTTTCCAGTGGGAATACAATGATGAAGTGGCTGCAACAGTAAAAACTTAAGATGAAGACTCATAATAAAGGAGGACATATTTTCCAGTTTTTATTCAGGCTTTATTTTGTTATTTAGCTTTATGTCATCTGTGTGTATTTGTGGTGGCTGCACATCTTTATCCTCACAGCAACATAATGGATATGGACATCATATTCCATATCCATTACTTTTTCAACCTGCCAGTGAAATAATGGGCTTTCAACAAAAAGAAATCTGCTTTGATCGCAGGTGGAGATCAGAATATATTAAGAATTTAATCTGCAAAACATAAATGTGGATTCCAAGAAGTGTGTTGGGCATTGCACATCAGATTGGCCAGTAGAGAATAAAGCAGTTGTCTTGTAAAACAACAAATATGATGTACAAATATACAATCGGCACCTCAGTTGTTAAGGCTTGATTCTGGTTGGGCAACCAAGGCTACTTCCACACTGATAAATTTAAGTTTTAAAACTAGGAATGTCATAAGAACCAATACTTCAATATAAAGTCGATGTCAAAATTCTAAAAATGTGATGGTGTTTGTTTTTCTGTAGTACCGTAGGTACCGAAGGTATTGTAGATGTGTAAGGGACTAGAGATGCGATTATTCCAGGGCCGATGAGAGCAGTAAGAAGTAGTCAGGCACAGTGAACAATAACAACATGTGGGACAGCAGCAGCAAGTGCAGGTGCAGCAACAGGTCGGCAGCAACTTCAGGGGGGGAAAAAACAACTCAAAACACACCATGACTGGTGAATGGAGATATTTTGTATTTGACGCAGATCATCAGGGACAAGTTATAGACAATCAGAAGCCAGCAGGAGAACTGTGCCACAGGAGGAAACACCTCAAACATGTCGAAGCGGCTCAAAGAAAGACATCTAGATCTGTGCACAGAATTCAGGGTGAGTGAGTTTCAGTTGTTAACTTAATATAAACAACATGTCGTCAAAATGTTCATATCCTGAAATGTTACTGTTATTGCTTGTGAATTGCGGCAGCTGGTATCGGTTATAGGAAAGCTCCACACACAACGTTCACAAAGGCTAACGTTAGCTTGTTCCTGCTAATGCAGCAACAGCCTGTAATGCAAGCTGGGTGCTCACAACATTAGCAGGCTATAGTGATTACCATTCAGTCTGTCAGAATATAACACTGGCTTTTTTAATATGGGTCTATCACTTTGTTAGTCATTGTTAGTCCTTGCTGTTACACGTTTGTAGTATTTTCTGCAACTAAGCAGCCAACTGCAGAGTAGACAATCTGCTCCCTCTTTCATGGGCATGCGCATGCCCAGTGCACATGAATGGTCATGTGATATGCATTTCCAGGTGTATTAGATGGATGGAGATTATTTCTGATGCAGATCTTCAACACTCATCTGGACCTATTAGTTATGAAATAGCCTAAATCTACCTGGTTAAGTTAGTTTCGAGTCATGGTTAAAAGAAAGTCTTGACAGAGAGATAAGTGAAGCTACTGTAACTTGTCACCATCTACTTTTATCTATCATCCTCTGTCGAAGTATGAACTGTTGCACAGACAGCATGTGCTGTGATTTTTCTGCTAAAGACTGCCTCAACATTGCAGTCTGCCTGTTGAATCACCCCCCACCATGACTTCCATTTCACTTTATAGGAATGAGCAATGGGTTTTCAAATTATAATGGAGACATAAAATATGATTTTAATTCAGGAATTACATCATTAACCTTTGTTTTTACCGTCAAATCTCTCATCTTTGTCTGTCTACACATAATTGCTCCCAGCTCTGAAATGTCTCCCCACAGCCCACACTCACTGCAGACTTCTGCATATGTTTTCTTGCATCACTCTACTTTGACTTTGATTTGTTTGATTTTGAGAAATGAAAGGTTCATGTGAGACAGTCAAGGAGAGAAAGAAATGACAGCCCAGGGACAAGCTGAAATCTACTGCTATCTCTATATCTCAGGCCACATGCACCAAATAACTTCTCCCAATTTATATAGTCGCTCTTCCTCTTGCTATATTTGTCCTTCCCAGTCTCTCTCTCTCTCTCTCTCTCTCTCTCTCTCTCTCTCTCTCTCTCTCTCTCTCTCTCTCTCTCTCTCTCTCTCTCTCTCTCTCTCTCTCTCTCTCTCTCTCTCTCTCTCTCTCTCTCTCTCTCTCTCTCTCTCTCTCTCTCTCTCTCTCTCTCTCTCTCTCACACACACACACACACAGACCTACAAAGGGTTTTGTCTCTCCTTAAGCCAGCTAGCTCTGTGCCTTGGCTTGTTCCCTGTCTGTCTTTTTACTTCTTTTGCTCTCTGCTGCCTTTGTTCGGGCCTCATTTGACAAATCAGAGAGCATTACAATGAGAGGCTACTCCCCAGCCAAATATTCCCCCCCAGTCTGCACTAGCTGGCTTCCTGCAGATATGTGAAGATCTGAATAAAGATAAGATTAGGTGCAAGCAAATCAATCAAGGTACAGACGAGAGACAGCACCTCCCCTTCCATGCATCATGCTGCATCAATATATATCTGCGAGGAAGGTTGTTTTAGGACAGTTTCTCTTGAAATATATGAGGAGAAGGTGCAGTGTGGTGATTTATATATATATATATATATATATATATATATATGCTTTAATAGCAACAACCATGATATGAAATGAATAACTGAAACGTTTCTACCTGCAATACTTTTAAGAGGATAGAGCAGATGTGTGCAATCACCACTTTACATTTACTTTGTATTACTGTATATTGCAGTTTTTTTTCTTGTCACTGTCTCATGATCAGTGAACAATCACCTCACTCTACCACAGAGAAAAACACATAAAGATGCTCATGGCCAAATCTCAGATGATGAAAGCCTGACACGCAGGTGTCATCAATCCCTCATGAGACGTTCTGTCCCACTGCTTGCTCTAGTGGCAACAGTTGCCTCCATCCCCTGAGACATAATATGACAACTTCTTCACTCCGCTCTCCTCTCTTTGTTTTCTCTGTTGTTTAATTACCCTCAGCTGTCATTAGTCCTCTTTGTTTCTTCAGGAAGAAAGAAAAAAAAAAGGAAATTAATCGCCTATTGCCACAGTGTATGCAAATCTTTGCTCAGACCCCGTTAAGCCGATGAGAGATGTGATAACGGAAGAGGGGAGTAATTGGAGACAGATGTTGGAGAGACGGATCATCCATGACCGATCAGTGAGCCACAACTAAGATGCCACCCTTAATAGAATCTGGCAGAAAAACGATTTCTTTCTGTTTCCTTTTCATCTTTCCTTCATTCAACTTTCTCATCATGAAGTATTGTGTTACATTTGCTTGCCTCTGAAAAGTATGATTCTTTCCCTTTCTTATGTGTTCACATGTTTTCTTAATCAGTTCTCATGGACAAACAGATGTGTGTGTGCAACTAACACATGGGGAGGCTTCAGCCACTTCCTGGGTGTCTGCCCCACTTGTACCCTGTTGCCCAGCAACACAGCACCAAAGGTTGGACTAAACCACTCTACAATACAATACAATACAACAGACCAGGCAGAGATTGCAGAGCTTCTAATTACATGAATCATGTTCATGGTATTCTGCATTACATGACCTGAGGTACTGTTTAATCATGTGTGTGATATGTGTGATGTGTCAAGACCAGAACCTCCACTTGAACATACTTTATGAATGCAGCCCAAGAAGCTCACTGAAGGTCACAGGTTTAATTGGGATTTGCAAGCTAGTGGAAACTATGAATTAAAAGAGGCAGGTTCCAATTACCAATTACATTTTCAAATTTGCAAACAAAATTATATAGCTGTCCTCCTCCGTGTTCTAAAACTGTGTATTTTGCACTTATGACGACATTTTAATTGCACTGCACAAGATTGCACAAGATTTTCTCTCACAAAAAATTTAAAAACAAAATATCATTAATCTGGTATTTATTTTGATGAGTTGTTTTTATTATGTTAGTTTTTAGGAAGTTTTTTTTTAATTGTGTGCTTTTATTCAAAATTGAAACTTCTCTGTGAACTGAAGTCCTCCCACAGGACAATAACATTTCACTTAAATCTATTTTGCACAAAGCAGCTTATCTGATGTACACTGCTGCTGTACCCCAGGCACATAATACAATTTCAATAAAGATGGACAATAATTTACTCCTCGTCTGGTTGAAAGGCTAAAAAAACATCACTACAACTAATTACATGGTAGGTTTTTGGAGTAAATCAGAGCTGAATTGTAGTCATTCAGCTGTGTGATGTGCAACCAGCGTTTTTGTTGTTCAGAAGAAGAGATCTGAAGCAGAAGAGACACAGTGTCACATGGAACCAAAAGCACAATTTTTCCCAAACCTTCATCAAAGCAATTTTGCTGCCTATAAGCACAGAAGCGCCTCTGAATTCAAATTCCAGTCTCAGGTACGACAGTTCTGCACTTTGTACACCCAGCATCAACCCCAACCACCTCCTGGTGACTCTGCTGCTGTTTATAAATGCAGCGCTACATTCATTCAAAACATATGTTGCCTCTCAAGGTCAAGAGCAATTTGGCACAGGTCCTGCATATTACGCATCCAAAAAAAAAAAAAAAAAAAAAAAAAAAAAAAAAGACAAAATTGCAAACAACTGAAACTATTTCTAAATAGTGTTTTGTCTGTTTCTAGCAATGCCCATATATAGTGCATTATCAAACTGTTGGCAGGCTTTATATAATCTGACTCCATTAATTCCGCCATGCATTTCACTTCCCTCGAAGGTGGATTTAGATGTGACATAGAAAGACATTGAATTAGTGGTGAAGGGATGTATAATATGATAGTGTACGATAACTTAGGTTAGGTTTACATTCATGCCTCAGGTGCATACCGTAGTTAGCTTTCTTATATTTTCCTATTGTCTGGAAAGCAAGTATGCAAGTGATTGAGGCAGCCAAACAAACAGTGAAGGCATCAGACTAAAGACTTGGAGGTCAGTCTGTGAAACCTCTCTGTCTGAGAAGGAACATGTGGTCTATAACCTAACATGTCCTCAAAGAAAGATTCTTTTTTCTACTTGTAAATGAAACACACATAAAAACAATCAAAAAGATGAACATAACCCTGAAGTTTTCAAATACCAAGGTTAGCACACGCATACAAAATGAAAAGATTTATTCTGCATTTAATTTTCTCTTTCTTTGATCTCCTTTAAAAAAAGAACAAACAAAAAAGAACAAAAAAAAAAAAAATCAACATTATTATCATCATCCGCACAACAGAGCAGCCAAGTAGAGGAAAGCTAAAGGAAACAGAAACAGATTAAAAGCAAAGCAAAGAAAAAGAAGGGAAATCTGTCCATTACAAGCACAGACGGTGACAGAGTGAGACAGACGTGAGAGCAAGTTAAATGTGGGAGAAAAAAAAAAACAGAAAGCATGATGAGACTTGCAGATGAGATAGCAAAACAGGATGGGAAGCTGAATGATGATGTCTCTGTACGGTTTCATCTAAGAGTCATAGGCATATCAATAAGCTCTCTAACAGCTGGAAAATTCTGCATTATTACTGTAAAAAGTGGCTTCCAAAACATAAAACACAAGGCCATGAAAGAGCTCACAATCTCTACATAGACACACAGAGCACCTTATGTGCGTACAACCTACACATGCGCTTTCAGGTTGAAATACAGAAATGAAAGTGGTCCAGAGAGCTTTCCATCGCCCCCTCTCCCTGTGGTGCCACTTCACTGAGTAAGTGTGTTTTTTTTTTTAAATCATATTTTCTCTCTATGGCTAAGAATAACTGATAGCAAAACCAAGATACTCTCAGGTGCCATATTCTCTCTCCTCAACCATCCCTACTACTGTATGGGAAATCTATGCGAGTATTTTTCTGATTTCTTTTTGCTTTGGTCCCAGTAAAACATGACATGATCTTTCAAGTCAAGCAGATGGAACAGCTAGTACATAACGTCTGTCCATCCACCTATCCGACCATCTATTTTCAATCCATCTATCAATGAGCAGGTCAGTAGCACCAGAATGAGTTTGAGTTTATGATTGTATTTAAGGGGCATTATCGCTGTTCTACCTGGCTTAGACATTACCACTTTATTAAGTAATTTAGTAAGTAGGGGGAGGGAGCACAAAAAAGTCTTGCTGTTCCAGCTTTTGCGGCGCCAGTGAGGCAGGGCCTATCCCAGAGGGTCTGCACCTTTGTCCAGTCAATCATGCTCAGTGGTCACACTAAATGTCTGAACTGTATCTGCCACTTTGCTCCTCTCAATGTGAAGGATCAATGACTGACTTGAAGGTCGTCCTGGATTACTGAGCTGCTCACCTTGTCGAGACCAATGAGATGACACCCCACCTCATTTGGTAGCTTGGAAATCTCTGTACTCTGGTCAGACTGAAAACTTCACAACCACTGGTAAGGCCAGAGAGAAAATAAGTTGATCACAACTTTTTGCTTAGTGGTTCTCTAACTGCCATGGTCAACCACATTTATCAGTGGCAGCATGCTGGACCTTTGTCATCACATAATAATTAACACACATTTTAATGAAACGGTCATGGTTTGGTTGGTTTACACACAAAAACAATTTGGTGAGATTTATGCAAAGATCATGATTTGGGTTAAAATAAGTACTTCCATAAGGTTAGGGGACAGTTGTCATCATGGTTACAATAATAAAGATGCAGTTAAGATTGTGGAACGATCATGGATAAAACAAACAGACAGGAAACAAACAGTGGTCTCCTGTGCCAATTTGCTTCTACCATGATTACTCCGGCCGCTAGATGTAACATAACAATAAAACCTACCTATGGGTATGATAATAAAATAAAAGCTTGCACAGATGGCCTATAGGCTTTTTTGGTTTTACAGATTCACAGTCTCTCCAAAACACATCAGACATTATGATCCAAAAAAGCTATAAGCACAGCGTACCGCTGATTATTTGACACCATGGTCAACACTGCAGACTCAGTTTCAAGGCGAGATCCTGTACGCCTTCTGCCAATTCAACATCTTACTCCCAAAGCAATAGAGAATATAAAAGGCTGATTAAATGCAGGCTGCAGTGTTCGACCCATCACCGAGAGGCTGCCAGGCCTCCTAAATTAAGTTCATTAGGATTGATTTCAGTGGTGAGTTTTGGTGCCAAATGGTCTGAGTAAAGTGTCAAAGGCCCTCCGCACCACCTAGGAATAGCTGCTAGGGAAAATGCTGGCACATACACCAAAGCAAGTCTTTTTAGACTGAATTTCTACCAAGTCACTTTTACACACACACACACACACACACACACACACACACATATATATATATATATGTGTGTGTGTGTGTGTGTGTGTGTGTGCGTATTTAAAAAAAAAAACTTGCATATGATAATATGGAGGAAATACAGTCGGATTTGGAGGAGTTTTAATTGGAACCGTGGGAAAGAAATAGTTATGAAGGCAAGGAAAGAAAAATGATGACTGATACACTCAGATGCTTTTCCAGCAACAGATTTAGGTGCATGAGTGCTCTCACACCATCAGTCACTGCAGCTCCATCTACTCCCAGGGGTAATTAAATGGAGTGACTTTTTTTTTCTCAACAGTTGCTCTTTATCCCTGAATAATTTGAATTTCAGGAGAAACTTCACCTGTAGGAGCTGAAAATTCTCTTTCAGTCCATGACTGTCAGTAAGCCTGAAACAGAAGACCTAACATCGGAGAGCACTACATCACTATCAGTTAGCAGGCTGACTGACACACTGAGCCAACAGTTGTGTTAACTTGAGTGGTTCTACAGTCGCACTCACACCAAATTAATGAACAGCTGGTGTTTGCTAAAATGAATCTTCCAGATCATATGGTCCCATAGGTCCTAAGAATCTGTCTAACATTTAAAGCATCTGCTATTGTCATGCTGTTTGACCGCTCTTTATTCACCATTCATGGCCTGTTCCGCCCAACAGGGATGTTAACATTGACCCTCAAAGGCTTCCAGTCCCTCTTGCATATGTACACATGTGTAAACAGTGAGGCAGACTGGAAATCCTTTGTGTGTCTTAACTCATTCAGTCAATGCAAACACCTGTCAGACCGAGAGAAGAGATCAGATACTAGATTATCCAAAATTCTTTTAGTTATGAGTACGGTTCACAGAAACCTGCCCTGGAGTTCAACTCAGACATGAGGTGAATGTTAACATCGTCACTGCAGACTACATTTTCTGGGAGACTCGGAGGTGTATACTTGGCAGTTTGATGGGGTTTGCTTTGGGACTGCAAGGGAATGAGTTTGCCATTGAAGGTCGGCAATTGGTTATTACAGATGCATTTCAATGTTCACCTGACCACATGCAGTCCATGAGGAGAGAGTATGCAGTGTGGAAATGATCTCTGCTGTAACTACTGGGCAAGTCCCTGTATGAGTGTGAGTTTGTGTGAGAGTGTGTGTGTGTGTGTGTGTGTGTGTGTGTGTCACTGGAACTCAGTCTTCCTTTCCAGGCAAAGGTCATGACTCTTTGGTGCATTAGAGACTAAGAAACAGTGTGCATATTTGTGACTGTGTGTGTACGTGCACCTGCACACACATACATACTCCCTAAGTTGAGATGTGACCTAGAGATTATTCCCTGTGCTAAGCCTTAAGCTACAGCTGAATCTTTTCCCTCCTTTTCTTTCTCTAGAGGTGTATTTAAAAAAAAAACACTTGTGTTTGTTACTGATGTCCTTCGGTGTAGTATTAGAGAAAGAGACTATATCAAAAACAAAGGACTAAAACTTTACCATTTGACACAAAGTGGATGTTGTGAGATTATTTTAGATAAAACAGGAAAAGGCCATTCTGATCTAACTGAAGTACAAATGTGCTGACCATAAAAGCTACAAAATACAAAATCTGATTTTTCTGCTCCCTTTAGAGTTTGTAGTGTGGCAGCTTTGCAGATGTGGTACAGATATGAGCAGGGCTTCAGCTGAATGGTCTCACTTAAGAAAGATGCTGTTCTATTTAGGCTCTCTAGATGAGATTTTTTTTCTCAGAGCAAATTAACTGCAAATTATGTCTTGGTGGGTTTCCATTAACATTTTCACCAATTTGATTATACCCCCATGGATCTCTCACATCTTCTCATAAGCTACTTTTAAGTTTTTTGAGAGCAATATTGGTGCTACAGAGGTCCACATAGAGCAACACTGTAGCACTGAGGTGATGATGATGATAGTGATTCTCATGTCGTACAGAGTTAATCATTTTAAGTCTAACCCTTTGTTCACACATAGACTCAAAGGACCAGGCTTGTGGTGGGCGGTGTCAGATGTTGTTTGGAGGTTCAGTTCAAAATGATTGGTAACTTATTGTGTCTCTAGAGTAACAGGGGAATAAACACAATAAACCTTAAAGCAAAAGGATAAACATTCCAAAATAAACTATTTTGTCAATAACTGCTCTAGTGGGCATAAAAGGAAGCACACATATTTATTATAGACAAAACATTTTTGTACTAAATATGTCCAATTTTTATTCTTAAATATTGTATGTCTTTGAATTGTCAGACTGGTCGTTTTCACTCCCAAACTTCTTCCTTGGTCACTTATTTGACCTAGTTCTATCAATCATTCTTGATTCATTTTTGGCTTTTAAACAACAAGCAGCAACACTAAACATGTTTAACAATATTTATGAGTGTCCTCTCAGTTTGCACGACTGCTCTGAGGCTGGTTGACGAGGCTGCATGGGGTAAATTACGGGAAGTGTTGTGCAGTGTTCTGCATCTTTAAATGAGTAAGAATGGGTTACAGATCTCATTATTGATTATAGCTCTCATGGGCATTGAGACATTTTCACTCCCACTCTTTTTTTTCCCCCGTGTTGCTTTAGAAGGACCCCTGACTTTAATTTTTCTTTCACTACCACTCTTTCCCTGTTAAGTCTTCCTCCATCTCTCCCTTCGGCCTCTCTCCAAATCCTTTCTCCCTGTCTCCCTAGTTCTCTGGACTTGTGATGCATGGCTGTCTGTGTTTTCCAAAAGTCCATTAGTTGTTGGCACTGGGCCGTCTCCTCTCCCACAGACAGAGATAAAGACGCATAGCATGGCTCCCCAGCAAGCTGCATGAAAATGAGAGAAGAGTGAAGAAAGACAGAGAGAGATGGAGGGAGATGAGGTAGCCAGAGAAAGGGGAGCACGGATGTGAAAACACCTTGATACTGGCCAGAAGCCCAAGAGCAAAGGGGCAGAGAAGAGAATGAAGGAAGGCAAGGAGTAGGAGAGGGGAGGATGGCAAAAACAAAGAATGATAGAATGAAAGGACAAAAAACAGGGACAGAAAGAAGAGAGGGCAGAGAGAAGTAAAAGGTTGAGAGAAAGAGGGCAGGGGATATGAGAGAAAAAAAAGACATGGAAAGGAAAGACTTTCTATTAAGAATGCAAGTAGAGAAAACAAAGGAAGATATAGCTGAGGGTGAGGTGTGGATAAGAAAGAGGGGTCAGTTTTAACCAGATATCCCACCATCAACCCATTTATATCATGCTTTCTTTTTCTTCTTTTCAAATCCTTCCACCTCCTACTTTGTCCCCCTAATTCATCTAAAATCCAGTAATTGAATTTGCTGTTTCCTCCTCAAAACAAAATACAGGGGAGTTACAGTGATTCATACTCCATTTTTCATTTCTTTTTTGCCCTCTTTTATCTTGGAATGAAAAATGTTATCTAATGGTTAGCTTTAGGTCACAGAACTGGCTAGACACGACGCTGACCAGGCAGATGAAAAATGTGCTTAAAAAGTTTTTTTTCCCTCTTGTTTTCCAGCAGAGCCATTTGGCCCTTTGATTAATACTGTTGTCTAACTTTAGCAACTTTGCTCTCTGTGCTTCTAATTGCTTTTGTACTCTCCATGTTTTTCTCAGCCAAACACTGAGTGCATTTTAATCTCCTACAGGTCTATAAGTGTATTAATGATGTGTATCTCTGTATGTTGGGCTTCAGTAATAGATTTAAAAAAATATCCATGGGAAAAAAAAAAAACTTTAAATCTATTGCCTAAAAAGCTTGCCTGAGACATTTTAATTACATAGCCAATAGCTGGTTAAGAATTGAGGTCTCCAAATGTATGGTGTCTATCTTATAAAATCTATATATATTTTTTTTTTTTGGTGTAGCTCTCTGCATTTTCTTTTAGGTTTTTTGTATGCTTGTTTTCTCAAGAGTATCCTCCTGTTTGTGTAGTTATTGCTTTATTAGAGAACAAATGTCAGAGTAATCAGAGTCAAGCTCATGATTCTCAAACGTACAGAACACACAATGAGAAGAATGGCAGTCAGACTGAACCTCTGATCAGTCATCACGTCTGAGCAGGAAAAATAAAACTAATCCAAACCCAAACCACACACTCACTTGAATGAAATTAAGTGTTTGCTGTTCTCCTGTTTTATTCAGTACTAGATCCAGTAAATAATGTGAAATACATTGGAAAGATGAGAGGTTTCTTTTGTCCTGTGAAGTCTGTCCCTACCAAGCACAAGGAGAATGAAACTGTAAGCCAGTTTGCTGCAGAGACTGCAAATTATACATGCGCGCTGATGTTGAGAGAAATGTATAAACTGATTTAAGAATACTTTGTCATATTGTTGTAGTTTGGGACTCTTTCAAGCCTCTTGTGATTTAGCCAATATACCCTGTATCAGTATGTTTAAGTAAAATTAGTTGCCTGGAAAATGAATTATTCTATCAGGAAGTTTTAGAAACTAAAGGATACATTTGTTATGGTGGTTTGAATTTTACACCTTAGTGATGTAGTTTACTCCCAGGTGTGTCATCACAATGTCACATCATTGCTGAATGTAGTTACAGGGACAACAGAGGACAACAAAGTGGAAACTTTGACCTCAGAGAGGAAGTGAAGTACTATTTCAGTATGTTAAGTTACTCTTTAAAACATGTACCGTATTTTCCGGACTATAAGGTGCACTTAAAAGCCTTTAATTTTCTCAAAAAACGACAGTGCGCCTTATAATCCGGAGCGCCTTATATATGGATTAATTCTGGTTGTGCTTACTGACCTCGAAGCGATTTTGTGTGGTACACGGTGCTCACGGCGCTCTGTCAAAATGTTTTAGTACGACTTTGGTAAACTACAAAGCCGCACCGCTTGCAGCATTACGGCTATCGTAGTCAGGAGCGTCGCGGAGTAATACATACTGTGCTTCACCATAATATTACAGTGTGTGTGTATAAGGACCTATAAGGAGTTATTGTGAATACGCTAACGTTTGATTTAGCGGTATCAGACTGTGTTTTTTTTACGTGTTACAACTGGACAAGGTTAGGAGTTATTGTGAACGTGTTTAATAAAGTTTGACTGACTTATCTGACTGTTTTGTTTCGCTTAATGCGCCTTATAGTCCGGTGCGCTTTATATATGAAAAAAGTTTGAAAATAGACCATTCATTGACAGTGCGCCTTATAATCCAGTGCGCCCTATAGTGCGGAAAATACGGTAGAACATATTATCGTATTTATAGTAGATCTTTGAACTAATCTTTGAAATTTATCAACAAGGTAAATTTGTTTTATTTTGATGGGGCCCAATAGTTTGGTTATTGGCCAGACTGCTTTTTGAACACACACAGTATAGGACTAGGCTATGATGCTGAGAACAGATAAAAAGAACACCTCTTAAAACAGAATTGTGAATTCCTATTCTAGAAATATCTCAGGTGTCTTTGTAATTTTGTAGTGGAATTTCACTGCAGCTCAGTTTACTTGTTCCCTTTCCTTGCATCTTGTTTTCTTTCTCTTTTCTTAGCCATAAACCTGTTTCAATAATCAATCTTTAGAGCAAGTACAGCAACAGCAGTATGTCCCAGCAGGAATATTCTATCCCCAAATTTTAGTTTGTCTCAGTGAGACTACAAGCTCATGATAAGGAAATTCTCTGCTGAGAATCATGGAACTGATGCACAAAAGTTTCTGCTGGTGATATTCACTAGCCTATGTATATATCCGAACACAAAGACACACATGCCTGCACATACAGGAGGATATGTGTCCTCACACAGATAAAGTCAAATTCAAATATGCACACAATTACACACACACAAATGTAAAGGCATAAGCACCTATATAGGGCAAAATGATTAAGAGAAAGAAGAGGGAGAGAAAGAAAGCAAAATCGAGTGTAAAAAAAATCGTATGGGTGTCAGAGGGATTGAGTCTTGACAGGTAGAAGAGAGGGAAACAGATAAAACTCACCAGCTTTTAATCAATCGGCATAGCTGGCAAGAGTGGTTTCAATCTATCTTTACCTTTCCATTTTTTCCTAATCTGGCACCCATCATTCCCTTATTGCAGATGTGTCTTACAATCCTTACAGTCCATCCCCTTTCTTTAATATGGAGGGTAAATTTCCCTCTTCTGTATTCCTCTTTTTATCTGCTCTCCCTGAATCTGAGTCACAATACAGAAACACTGTCATCACACGGGCAGAGAATTGTAACAGCAGGAAAATATGTTTGCTGTTTGGGCTTGTTGAGTTGAATCCTAATGAGCTATCAGACTCTGCAGGAAAAGCGCTTTCTCGCTCTCCTGTCAGGGTGATTTGCACTACTAGAAAATAGAAAATGAGAGAGCCCAGCAGCCAAAAAGGCATTTTCTGGTCTTAGCAGAGGCTGGGTTATTACAGAGGATATTGCAGCAGTCATACCCAGACATAGTGACAGATGCATATCAAGCCAGCTTATGCCTCTGCAGAGATTTCATTCAAATCCAATAAAATACATGACAGACACTTAAATATGACATTAATTTTTAAAAATCTAATGAAACGGGTCTTTACCCAGCCCTTCTGTAACTGCACCATGTCATTGCACTGGCTCAGACACAAAATACCACAAGCATCACTGCTGAAGCACAAACAACATCAGCAGGAAAAGAGGCCAAGCGCACGCAAGGAAGAAAGGAATGAAGGAAGGAAATTAAAGGGAGTACAAGAGGAAGCATGGGAAGGATATTGTATGTTTGTGGGCATGATGTAAGAGATACAAGTCACACAGCTGTAGGCAACCTTGAGACCTGAAAGCTTTGCTCATGAAAGTCAACCTCGCTCTCAAACAGAGAGAGAGAGGACTCGCAAACACAGAGATCTGTCACCCCAACATAGCTGGGCCACCCTGCTCGGTAACCTTGGCAACTCCCTGACCAATGGCTGGTTGGCAGGAGGTCCTTAAAAAACTGTGACACTGACACACACACACACACACACACACACACACACACACACACACACACAGAACATCACTGCCCACAGATTTGTTGTTGGCTGTGATTTGAGAGGGTAAACAGGTGTAAGGAGGCCTCTCCAATTTGAGAGCACACCTACACACACCTTCACACACACACTGTGAAACATCTGGGATGAGGTTCATTGATATGCTCTGTTTAGACATCATCTTTCCCCATCCAGCTGGCCTCACATTGCCTTACTCGCTAATGAAGAGGGAGGGAAAGCTTGGAGTTGACAGCATAGTGTTAAAATCTTTAGACACATCTACATGATTTTATCTGCATGTTGTTTTATTTTTTTTCCCTTCCATTTGGGAATGAGGACAGTGGCGAGAGGACAGGGATGAGGGGAAGAGAGAGATGGAGGAAGGGACAGACAGATGACGGGAGAGAACAGATAAAAGCTATAGAAGACAGGGTTGCTCACCATCAGTCTCCCTTGCTGTTACCAATGCTTACTCTTTCTCTGTTGTGTTTACTCACCATCACGCTCTCTCTCTCCACACTACCATCATAATTCTCACCAACCTTTCCTATTACTCTTCCCACTTTTCCTTGTTCTTCTACCTGCCTGCCTTTATCACCCTCACTACTTCAGTATTAGCCAGTCTTCTCTTTCTGTCTGTCAATCCACCCCCACACTTTTCACCCCCTCTTCAGGATTTCTTAAATGTTTCTCTCTCATTTGGCTTTTTATCTTAATATAATAATATAAGGTTCAGATAATTAAGTTCTACAGTGAGGAAAAATGTGACCCAGCCACTTAACGCATCATTGTCAATGAAGAAGAGGCCTCATTTGTAGTCAGACAAATTCTGCCTCTTTCTGTCTATCTTTAATGTTTGACTGGATGTTTTTTTTTTTTGATGGCTTTCAGCTCCACTGATTAATGTGCCTAAGAGTCCATCAAAGCAATAGGAAAATAAAGAATGTATGTAGTAGTGAAACATGGTGTTAAAATCCACCCATATCCTTTCTCCATGTGCTCATTCCACTCAATCTCCTCTCTTTTGTCGCACATCTTCCACATGCTCTTTTCCTCCATCTTCCTTCCCCGCATTTCAACTCCATCTAGGTCCCTGTCTGTCAATTCTTTCTTTGTTCCTCTATCCATCCTTCCCTATCCTTTCTCTTCTTTCTTGTCCTTTCTCACCCAGCTACAGTCACTCCCTCCATTTCTAATCATCTTTCAGCCCCTTTCGCCTCCTTTATCACTCTTTCCACCTTCCTAAATCTCTCAATGTCCCTCTTCATATTCCCATAGCACCCATTCACCATCCATATCATCCTCTCCTCCCTTCATCTCTCCTCTGCTTTGTGTCAATTGTCCTCCAGAGTGCCATGTTGGCTTCACCCAGGGCTGAAGGATCCAAACAGGGCTTGGTTGATCTACCATTATCTCTATCTGGCGGAGGAATCAGCGTAATCTTTATCATCACCACTAAATTCATTATGGTAAATTGGTGAAAGCCTATAGGCTTACATTTTACAACTCCTTACTTCCAATCTACAGATATTTGGCTGTGGTAAAGAAATTATGGTAATTTTTATCATAATTTCTGGAGTCATTCTACTAAATGGACAGATGGTGATATGGAGACATTAAGTGATGGGAGGTGGGCTCGTTACAGAATGGAGTTAAGCATATGCAGGACAAGTGAGGAAATTTTCCACCATCAATGGTATTATATAACATGTAACACAGGCATGTGTGAGGAGTAGTATCAGTAAAACATTATCAACAGTGGCCAGAAAAATTAAATCGATGTGACATAAGTGCTATGAGATGAAAACATCTTGACATTTTGGACAGTAGCACAAGCACATGCCTAAAGGATATTGAAATTGAATATAAGTGATAATACAGAATGAATGAACCCTCAGTGCTTCTGTTGATTGGTGTGACCTTATCAGCTGAATGGGTCAGATCCATTTCAGCATGGTAATAAACCAAAACAAATTTGAAATTCAAATGCAAGAAATGGCCATTTTTCTTGGAGTTTGCAGCAGAAATGCAAAAGTGGTTTGGCCGAGGTAAATGTCCTCCATACAGTATAATCCAAATATGTACATATGTATGAGGCACTTGGCTTCACACACGCTGTTTCCAACACCAATCTGCCCTCTTTTTCTCCTCCTGTTCCTTAGCCTTGACTGGCTGAAACATGCATCACTGCAACTTAGAATTATCCACACTTTGCCAAATGCGTAATTTTCCGATTCAAAGTTGTGTAGCTTGGGTTTAGGTTGGAAAGATAGTGAATTCACTGCTGCCATATTTACCCAGCGTTATGTGTCTTTGTTGAAGCACAGGACTTGAATGCTATCCTTTCCTGTAGGTTTGATTTCAGTTAATGCTGCAGTAAAAGTGCTATGCATTTTTTTTCTTCTCATGAAGCAGCCATCAATGTGAGACTTAATGATAACATATAGGGCGCAAGGACATGTGGGAAAAGACGCATTTTCTAAAGTGGAACCTTCCCATAGTGCATACAGATAGAAAATCACTCAAACTGGCAATCCACTCAACTTTAAAATCACTCAGCAGTCATCAGAGACACTTGAGGCCTGACAGAGAGTAGCTGTCATATATTCACACAGGGACACTTACATCAACTGAACCAGGTGTGTGTGTGTGTGTGTGTGTGTGTGTGTGTGTGTGTGTGTGTGTGTGTGTGTGTGTGTGTGTGTGTGTATACTTGTACTTGCTACATAGTAAAATACTTTTTTTGGTCCTTACTAACAGAGTGAGGACATTTTGGCCGGTCCTCACTTTTCGAGACACCTTAAAATCACATTTTGAGGGTTAAGACTTGGTTTTAGAGTTATGGTTAGAATTAGGTTTAGGTTAAGGTTAGGGTCAGGGTTAGGGTTAGGCACTCAGGTGTGATGGTTAAGGTTAGGCTAAGGGGCTAGGGAATGCATTATGTCAATGAGGGTCCTCACAAAGATAGAAGTACAAGTATGTGTGTGTGTGTGTGTGTGTGTGTGTGTGTGTGTGTGTGTGTGTGTGTGTGTGTGTGTGTGTGTGTGCGCGCGTGTCAGCAGATGCTGTATGTGAGTAGGCATGCAAATGTGAAGTTAGGTATGTGAGTGTATGTATGTATATAAGCATGCACGTACTGCAGTACCTATTTATCATTCCTTTATATGTCATAGTCTCCTGTGGCATCAGCTGAAACCAGCCATGACCAGAAGAAATTATCTTATGAATACTGATTTAATACTATAAAACATGTTAATATATGGACACATAAGTAAAAGATAAAGAGTAAGCGTATATAATGCACAAGAAAAAAAGAAAATATCTATAACAGAGTGCTGACCTGTCAGGAGCTGCTCTGTTAAAAGGCTGGCTTAACACTAAATACACAAAAAAGACTTCTTTTCCCCTCTTGAGACCATGCAAGAATAAATGGAGTAAACCACAGTTGAGAAATACATTGCCTTAAATGGAGAGCAGTACTTCAAACAGTGACATACAGCACGCTTGTCTTTGATATCATACATGACACCAAGTAAATGAGATATCAAGCATGAGGTGCAACAACTCCTACTTTATTGAGTGCCTTGATCATTGACTGAAATGGGAGACAAGTGTATATTACCCTGTCACAGGCCTCACCCCTGCAGTGCTTTCCTGTCTTTGTGTGTGTGTTTGTTTATGAATCAAGCATACTTGTTTGTGTGTGCATTTGAGTGTTTCCACATGTACATACCTGTGTGTGTGTGTGTGTGTGTGTGTGTGTGTGTGCGTGTGTGCATGAATATATATATATATATATATATATAATGTGTGTGTGTGTGTGTGTGTGTGTGTGTGTGTGTGTGTGTGTGTGTGAGAGAGTGATACCAGAGACAGCTCAGATACTGACCCATTCTGACATATAATATTATTTTGCTGCAGGGGATCGAAACTGAAAAGGGAGAAAATCCATAGCGCACAGGAAACAACGGTGACAGAGAGGACTAAGAGGTTTATTGTGAAAGAGAAAAGGCCTGAGAGACAGAGAGGTAGAGGAAGAGAGAAAGCAGCATTAGGAAAAGGAGAGAGAGAGAGAGAACAAGAAGAGCAAGAGCATGACATTGAGGGGAAAAATATATCAAGTTCTTAACCTCAGAAGAATCAAATATAGCAAAGGGACTGGATTGAAGAAGACAAACACATCCAAATAAATCAAGTGCCAGAAACAGGGAACAAAAGCTGTCTGAGTCTGAATCACAGGGTCTGTTAATAACATCATGGCCTTCCAAATAGCCTCCAGCTTAAAATACTATTCCAGGTACTGTTTACTGGCTTCCCAATCTATTTGTCAGTATGAGAAAACAGGTTTAACGTCTCCGCTTTAAAATAATCTTTTCAGTGACTGTTTCAGTTTCCTCGCCATTACGTTTTTTTAGGAGTGAATTCAGGCTAGTCTAGATACTGTAACTCCTTTTAGCAGAAATTTTGAAAAGAAACTCAGAACAAGATATTGTTTAGCCTATGAAACCTCTTTTTTTTCCCTCTATGCACCAAAGTTCCTCTATGGATTTACTAAGCTTGAACATAAAAATATATTTAAGCAGTTTTCTCTGAAAGGAAGATTGATTTTAGTCAGCGAATACACAGAGCACAGTATTTGATAGTATCTGAAATAAACTCAGCTTAGGCTGGAATCATTAAATAAAATAATATTAGTTTCATTAGTTTCAATTGAGGTTTAAATATACAATCAAACATGGCAGCAGCATCACTGATGATGCAGAAAGAAAACATCAGCCTGTGTCAGTGCACCTAAGAGAGAGGGATAGGCATTAGCAAACCACTAGAGTGCACCCTGTCGCTTTTAACACAAAGTAGATGAATATGAGATTGACAAAGAGACAGAAGGAATCGCAGAGGGCCAAAATATAGAGAAAGGCAAAGTAGTGTCAGAAAACAGAAAGACAGTAACACAAATATTTACAAATGTTCAGTGATTAAATAAGAGTGGAGGACGTGGAGAAAGAAAGAAACAAAGAAAAAAGCAGAAAGGCGGAGTAAAATAAAGAGAGAGCAGAGGAAAGAATAAAGGAAAAACAGGAAAAAAACCCCCATCAAATCAAGAGAGACAGAGAGACAGTCAAAGGGGAAGGTCTTTCTGCTTGTTGCATTCTCTCTCATTGCTGCTGTGCAGCGCTTGCTGCCACTCTGGAGGTGTCACCTCTGTCATGTAGAATTTATCCACGAAAACAGATCCTCTCTCCACCCTGCTTATGACCAGCCCTTGGTCCAGTCCTATCTCCTGTCAGTCCTGCCTGTTCACAGTCTGCTGCTACTGAAAAGCAGCCTTCGTCGTATGACTAACTCATCATAGAGCAGTCAGTCAGTTGTTACTAAGAAACCATCAATTCTTACACTTAAGCATTGCTTCTGGAAATGTGTATCAGTTTCTACAACACATTTAATGCACTGAAGCCACAGGATGACTCTATTCTCTTACTCATACTCTGTTACTATCACTATTTCCCTCACTCTTTCTGATGACACACGGGGATATAAAAAATAAAGTATCGTGCTACTGTGCTAGGCTTACTAGTGCACGTTAGGTTGATAAAACATGGGACCTATCCTGCACCTGAAGTTGCAGCAAACCAGTCTACAACAACAGCTTGATGCCTGTCAACTGTCTCTGGCTGTGTTCTCACTGTGAACAAGCAAGCTCTGTCTGAATGGTCAGCTCCATACCAGAAAGGAGGCTCAGGTTATTCTCTGTGTATTTCTGTTGAAGTGATACTGCAGTCACCTTTTAGCTGCTCTTTGGTAGCTGTGATGTAGCACTGATGTACACACACAGTGTTAATCGATATTCCAACAACCCCTGTAGCCAATCAGTAGAAAACAACATCAAGTTTGAGTTTGGTTGTGTTGTTCTTAGTGATTAGCACTGCAGTCAGTCACATAATCGTGACCTATTATTTTATGCTGTCTATGCACCAAATATCATGTCAAACTACACTACTATCTCATATATGGCAGTGATGGCACATTCTGCAATGTCAACAAATGACACTATAAGGACATTATCCCTCTGTACCATGTTGGTTTCTTTATTCCTCAGAATTGAGCAGTAGAAATGTCAAGATTTTAGAACCATTTTAAAAACTATTTCTACCACTTTCAAGGGGAATTTTGTCTATGGTGCCACTGTCACCAACACCAACATAAACATTTGAGATCTAAGAGATCTACCGCAAGTCTCTAAGTGGCAAAGTTTTAGGATTGTTTTACTTAAACCGATGTATTATTGAGAAATGGAATACATATAAAACTCTTGGATATTTTTATATATATGCCATCAAAAGTTATACATCTCTCTGTGTTGGTCACTCTTAAACATGAATTGTATTTAAACAAAAAATATATTGTAATTTTATAAGCCACACATAAAAAGTGGGAAAATTCTTATACAGGACATAAAATTACCTTTTTACAATACTGAGACCTTTTATTACCTTGACATACTATTAAAAAAGAAAGACATATGCATGCCAGTTCAGTCAGATCAGGGTCTTTATGTGTTTGTCATGCCGCTGGTGTAAAGTTCAAGAGGATAAATATAAAGCCCTATTTAGCAATAAAAAGCCGACTTATTCATGGTTCTGTACACACTATTTAATAGGTACACATGCTCAATAAACACCTATGCCAACAAGCAATGTGTGTGAGTGAGTGTTAATAGTTGTGTGCTTATATGCTCTTATTGTACTGCATTTATCTCATCATTTTAAAAACACCTCCAGCCACTTTAATCACTCCTCCCAACACTTCCAGCGCTTCCAATGCTGGCTACAGTTCAAGTCTAATATATTCTAGAGGGAGGAGGGATAAAGCTAGGTCCTCAGTGGAAGAGAGATGGGCGATGCAAACATTAAGTGGGATGCGTGCAAATGAGATGCAGCAGTCAGGTATTTATGATGCTGGGTAATCACCAAGGGAATTAAGTATTTAACCATGCGCATGTTATCTGTGTATCATTAACATCGTTTAGATAGATTTATCTTCTATCAACACAGACGGCCCTGTAGCATGAGCTGTATGTCAAAACAGGAATAAGACTGAGCCGTATACAATGAGGATAAACTGTAGGCTATAGCCTCTAAATTCTTAATTCAATGTTTGTATTAAATGCAGTATGAATTAGCGATGAAGATTTACAATCAAATGCAAATTTCTTAATGGTGCTGACATAACGCTACAGAAAACACCACAGCGAAAATACAGTATGAGCAGGTTGAAGCATGACAACATTTGCTGCGCTGGTGAAATCTTGTGTTTAGCATATTGATATTTAAACACTAAAACAAATGCTTTATCGGCTACACCTCCGGCCTCCAAACTCCCGCCCTGCCTTCAAGTTCTCGGTCAGCAAGGTGTTACAAAGCCCAGGGAAAAGGGGCCACTAAACACACAACAAGAAACACAACTAAGTAAAGTTAACCAGTGTAAACCAGAGCCAACAAAAACAACCAACCACAACTATTAGCTTACGCTAGCATTGTCGTGTTGTTGCGCAGCAACGCTGGCAGTTAGCCAGCTAGCAATAGCAACATTTCCCGAACAAATTCATATTAATAGTCAGCTAACGTTATCATGCTACTGTAGCCGGTCACTAATGAAAACAGACATCTAACACCAAGCAGTCATAAAGTTACTTACACATGGAGGAGGCGAAAAGCCAGTTCCAAGTCAAGCTGGAGCCCTTTAGCCGCTTGTAGGGGTCAGACCAGTATTCGGCTCCAAGGTCAGACTGGGAAAGAAAATGCGCGGCCGCACAAATAACACAGAGGAAGCCAGTAAAACCTTTAAAGGCTTTTTGGATGTTTCGAGGTCCACCAGCTGAGCGGGATATGAGTCAATGGTCCACATGGCCTGTCCGCATGTGCTCTGGTCTTATCTGTTTCTTTGTCAGAGGCATTTTTAGATTTAAAACAAAACAAAAAAACGCGGTTTCTTCCACAGAGGAAATCCTTGAAGATCACCTGGACGCTGCCTACTGCGCGGTGCCATCTTGGTGTGGGCGGTTCCCGTGGGTGGGGGGGGGGGGGGGCTTTAACAGGGAGGGACCATAGACTGTATATAAAGGGAGGGACTCACATGCACTAACATGCACATGTACATATCATACATCCATGTCCTACGTGCACACCCAGACAGGATCATAAGCATGGGGCTGGACTTCATTCTCTGCTCAGGACCCAATTAGTCCACCACATCTTTCCATAGAGAACAGCTGTTTGCTGTAGATTCTTGTTTAAAATCTCAGTTACAGAACCTGTATAGACATAAATGCACTAAGAGTCCAACAAATAAATGTGTTGAGTGCTTCTATTGGAGGAGACGTTTTGGCTCTCACCCCTTCTGGTATCATCACGTCACATATATAGTTATATTATCCCTATTCGCGAAGCAATGTGACATTATTTACCAGCTGCCCATGTTATTCAGTGACAACAGCACTTTGTCATATGACTTGTTTTATGATTGGTTTGGACATTTAGCATAATGCTGGGCAGCAATGCTCTCAAGTGAAATTGCTCTCTGGATGCAGGATGAATTTTGCAGTGATCAAACCACAAGACTCATTTGGTTTTCAGGATTAATGTCACCTTATTCCAGTGTGATGACTTTTACAACCCAACCCCCACACACATACTACAAGATACCTTCCCTCTCTTCTATCTTAAATTCACGGCCTGTCTCATGTTTTAGTGCTGCCTCTCTTTCCAGAGTTGAACGTCTCTCTCCTGCATCTTGCTGGTCTCTGCCTGGACAGCTTCACTATTCTCCTTCCTGGCTGAGAAAGTATTAGGATTATTCCTTTGGGCTGACAGTAAACAGAACAAGTTCAGTATAGAGGAAAAATATCTTAAAATCTTTACCATTAACTGACAATGACGCACTCCAGTGACTCTTTCTCTGGACCATAGTCAGGAAGCAAGGGGAGATTATGTTTTTTTCCAGGGCTGAAGTTGGCAAAACTTGGCTTAGGTCATGAGAAGTTGTAGCATTTATTTACTGACAAATAGCCTAAACTGCACTTACATTGCACTGCTACACTTACAGCTATAGTGCTTATGATAGCCTCACCGTCATATACCCAATCTCTCTCTCTCTAGCTCACCCATTATACACACAACCTTATGCACTGAGCTGGTAGCTACTTGTGTAAAAAAATTCTGTCTCAAATTTCTCAGTCTTACAGCAGCTCTTGCACATTTGTATAATACTGCACTCAATATCATAACTGATCTCAGATCAGTGGAAGCTGAGTCAAGCGTAGCTTGGTAAGGATAACTTGTCTGTAGCTAGCTATAACTAGTCACCCATCAAACATCCCAGGATAATCCCCAATAAGCATGCACAAACATCCAAAAAATGCTGCTCCCCCCTTTGGTTGACAAGGCCCAGCCTTTGTCACCACACCACACCAAAAAAAAAAAAGAGAAATGGTAGTCAACTGAGATGCCAGAGACAATAACCTACTGTGGCCACAAGAGGGCTGTAAATTACAAGATGAATGCATGAAGGGAATAATCAGATGGGTATCACCCTAATTGAAGTCTATTCTTAGCTTTAACAGGCCAAGCACTGATTGCTTTGCTTATCATGATGGAACTGCTTTATGCTACCACACACACGCATATAAAATAAACAGCAAATCCTGACATGTAAGAGTCAAATTTGATCCCCTTATCCCCTAACTTTAACATGACGGGTTAACTGTAACTTGAATTACAGCACTGTTTGAAAAATAGGAAATATTTTAGATATGTTAAAAAGACTCAATACTAGTTAGATTCAAAAGTTGGTAAAGCTGTGGTGACTGAAAATATATGTCATGCATGTGACAACCTCAGAGACTGATGCCATTTTGTCCCTCAGGTTGATCAACCATCAAACTATGTGTGTTCTCAAAAACAACAAGTCAGATGTTGGTAAATGATGGCCTGAATGTGAATGCTTTGCACTGGGTAATGAATAATTGCTTCCATGTTGCCAAAGTTCTGCACCTGCTCCCCTGTATTTAAAACCTGTCACATGAGTCATCCTGATTTTAAATGTGCCAGTGCTCTTTTGTTTGGAATTGAAAATTAATTAAAAAAAAGTCATGACCTACCTTGCGAATGCCTTCTTTTGACTCTTCAACATTATTATCGCCACCTCCAGTGCGGTTAATCATCCGCCACATCTGGGAGTACATGGGATCTCTCTCAAAGGGATTCATAGCTTTGGAGCGCACCTGATCATATACTGCAGAGTCCAGCACTGTACCATAGGGCAACTCTGTCTGCTTGGATAAGTCCTGTAGAGACCTAGAGAGAGACAAGTGATGAGAAGAGTTAGTAAACCCATTGTTTTGAGCCATCCATTCATATAAGCACCATGCAGATGTGAAATACCCTGTTTGTACTTGTGCTACAAGTACCCACAATAACGGTAGATAGCAAACTGCACAGCTTTCTCATCAACTGTGATGATGACAGTGTCTATGGCTTTGGGGTCAAAAGCCTACCCAACAATGTAAACAACTGAGGAGTTAATCTTTTGGTACAATGGTAGTCCATGGTAATCACCTAGTAATACACTATGATTGTAAAATATAACCAGCCCCCATTACATTACCTCACATTCCTTTTAAAGTGGTGAAAAGAGGAAGTATTCACATAGAAGTGTGAATTCAGCTACTATGACAGTGACAGCTTTGGGGTAATGATGTGAAATTCAGGGTAGTAAGAGTTCAGGGAAAATTGATAAAATGACAACTCTGAGGCAATGCCTGACTTAAGGAAACTTTAGCAACACAGGGTTATCAGCCTTCTACACACTCACATCACTCTGAAAGCTCAACTGTATACCTCGCGCAAATCTACTGCATCTAACAATGTCCACAAAAACAGACAAACAAACACACAAAAAACATGTTTGACACAGGGGTGAAAAATGCACGACACTGACAGCATTTGCAAATCCAATGACCTGATTAAATCCCTATAACTCTGGTGCTTCTGGCACTCTCATGTTTACAGGAAGGGACATGGTGTTGATGAAGCCTTTGTGACTGTCTTGGTAACTCCCACTGATAGATGGATCTAAACTCTCCATGGACAAACAGTAGGAGTTGGCAGCAACATGTAATTGACATGGAATAAGACAGAAAAAAAATGGGAACAGGCTGTGACCAACTAATGAGATAAAAATGAGAGTGGAAAGCAGTTTAGACAGCAGCACTCACTCAGTTCTCAGTGGCTTGGCTAACGTCACACAGCTGATATCTACTATACTAAGAAAAAGGGGGACACTAATAAAAAAAAAAAGTGGAACAAAAGGCACAAGTCAGTCTGTCTTGTAAGCTTTTTTTCTTGCTTCCTTCTCTCTCTTCCATTCTCTCTTGCTCTACCCCTCACCCATAAATTGCCACCTCTGGGGGAATACTCAAGCTATTGTTAATTATAACATAACAGTGCTAGGGTTGCCTCTCAAAGAGTTTGGCCGCTGAGAAATGTAATGGAGAACCATTACAGGAACTAATTACTATTTGTTTGTTAAATGGCTGCTACGTACCACCCATGGATTTGAAAGACACACATTTGTGAAACAAAACATGCACACAAAAATACTCAACATGTCCTGCTTAATGAAGAACAACAAGTGTACAGTATCTTAGTTCATTAATTCAGCTATAATACACCCACAAACACAAATGGAAGTAGGTACTGTTTGAATTATTACAAGGCTGCTCACTCAGACAAAAACACATGCACACACACAGACATACACAGACACACAAAATAACACATTCACACTTTTTATGGAAGGTCTTGGCTCTTTCGGTTCCTCTCTCTCATGCCCTCTTTAACTATCTCTCTGGCCTGCTCTGAGGGGAAAGAAAGAGAAAAAAAACTTTGAAGATTTTAATGAATTTTGCTGTGAACATGAATCTTTTATTCCCATCAATTAATCTTTGCCCTTAATAATCTCCCCTCCCCACCACTCCCCTGTGAATATGTACGCCTGTCAGCACACTCTTTGACCAGGAGTACCCCTTTGTGAAGTGGTTTCACTGGGTAGTAGCTCTAAGCTTGTTATTTAATGGAAAAAGAGAGAGAGAGAGAGTGAGAGAAAGAGAGGGGGAAATAGGCCTATGTCAAGTTCAGATTTTACTGAGACAAAACGTCCAGACTAAAATGGTTTAATGGTCTAAATTTTGGTTAACAATGAAACATGATAAGGAGATAATAGAAGAAGATACAAAGTGTTAGCGTGCAGAATGGAGTCAAATGCCCAGACAGCAACTCATTTAAGGAGGGAAAACTTAAAAAAGGAGGTTGAAAAAACGTCTATAAAAAGTCAATACTTCATTTTAATCAAAGACTATTAAATCTCTGAGTTTTAATGAAAACACTGACATTGGTTATCTCCGAATTTATTATTGTGTGTGTACTGTCTCATGGAGATATGCATATATGAATTATGTGTTTAATTGTCTTTTTGTTACTGTCTTGTGTGAATTTACTGTCTGTGTGTGTGTATGTGTGTGTGTGTGTGTGTGTGCGCACGCGCACGTGCCCTCTCGTGTTTCTCTCCTGTGTGTATGTTAAATCATTTTGCAACCAATTATATTTCTCCTAAGCAGCCAAATGAGCAAGTAAATGGAGTGAACAGTAGCCAAATGTATCTTGTGACAGATAGTCAGTATATGTGTGTTTGTCTCTCTGTGTGTGTGTGTGTGTGTGTGTGTGTGTGTGTGTGCATGTAACTGAGAGGGAGACATGTAGAGGGAGAATGGCTTGAGAGAGATCAATGTAATTGCAGATTTCTCAGTGTATATGTGTGTAATCTCTGTGTCTTTGTTTCTGCATATTTGGTCCGCCTTGAAAGATAATAACACAGTAATAATGTGTTGAGAGAAGCAAATTTAGCAAAACTAAAAGCTGTCTAACCTTTAAGAGGAACATTATAAAACTAAAACATAGTTAATCATTGTTATTTCAGCTGTTTATTCATTTATTTATTCTTTTCCTGGAACAACTTGGGTTGCTGTGCCACCTCAGGTCTTTAAACATTGTTTTTCTTTTATGCAGATAGTTAAACTTTAAACTGGGCCTTTTTTCAGAAGCCAGAGGACAAGGATGATCTTGGCTCTGTGATTCTGTATGGAAATTGTGGGTAAAGGCAGTAGAGCCATAATCAGTTGATTAACGTTTTAACAAATGACTGTTGAATCACTGCAGACAGCTGTGCAACCTTTAACAACAAGCTATCTATGTGAAGCCAACTGATGCAGCAGTTAGACATGTTTTTTTTAGAGTAAGCTTACCAAGTTTTTTTATTTAGTTTAATTATCATTATCATGATTGTTTATTTGACTGTTTGTGATCTATGTAACAATTTGACAGTATATCCTAGATATTTTTGTATGCATCAATATAATTCAATACTGGTGCAATGAGCGAGACTTCACAATTAGGTTTACTTATCAGGGGGATGATTTTGCCAAAAGCAATATACAAATGAGTTACAATCCAAGCCACAGAAGATTAAATCAGATTTTACTTCATTATCGTTTCATACGTTATTGTTGGTCACAACCAAGCAATATCCTTATATATTGTTACTTTTTCTGTGAAAGAGTATATTTTCTTTATTGGCAATTACAACCCCTATCTCACCAACAGAGGGTGATAAAGTGATACTGTGACAGTCAGTCTTGACATCATGAGCCTTTAAAAAAAGATTTATG
This sequence comes from Trachinotus anak, assembly GCF_046630095.1. Taxonomy (NCBI): domain Eukaryota; kingdom Metazoa; phylum Chordata; class Actinopteri; order Carangiformes; family Carangidae; genus Trachinotus; species Trachinotus anak. Next base: position 17,862,306 of record NW_027273859.1, on the reverse strand, counting down.
AGGCTTTTAAATAAGCAAATGAGCTGCTGCCAGTTTGACCAATGTAACCACTTTGCTGCCTTAGCTTAGGGACACATGACACATGCATGCATACATGCAGAACAGTCACCTGGGGACATGAGGCTATTCACTCACAGACACACACACACACACGCATGCCTGCACACAAGCAAAAAAAAAACCCCAAAACACCTGATTGACTTTATTGGCAATCGTTAGCAACCATAAAATATGACATCTGCAATGTGAGATTGGGCCAGGAAAGTAAGCTTTTTGTGCTCAACCACTCTGCCTAACTTCCAACCTTCCCATCCTGTCCAATTCATCCCCTCCCTCTCTTCCCTCTCTCAACAGCTGCTGCTTCTTTTCTAACTTTTTTTTACCCCTCCAAAATCCATTTCTCAGTCTGACTCATCGCCCAAACCCTTCCCGTCTCTCTGTATTTCCTTGCCCCTCTACTCTCTTTTTCTGCTTTTCCGTCCGCTCTCTATCTCCCAGCCTCTGCCTCTTTCCTCCCCTTTCCTTCTTAATTCATCTCATCTTTTCTTCCATGTGCTTCTTCTCTTCATTTCCACTTTATAACGTTTATACCGTTTCGTCTGTGTCTTTGTATGTTGCTCTCTTGCTCCTGCTCTTTGCCACTCTCTTCACTGCCATCCCTCACTGTTTTCCTGAAGGATTCACACTGAAATTGAAGGAAAACACCCAAGCATGAAATAGTCCAGAGAGGGTTCTGAACGCTCACTTGTTATTTCATTTCCAGGATGAAACAAGGGCATTAATACTTAAAAACCCTGTCTGTCCTGATGGCTCACTGAGACTTCCCCGGCCTTCTCTTCCTTTCCTGCCCGGGCATTTGCTTGCTTGCTCTTTTCCATACTAAACAAATTCAAATATGTTAAACAAATATTAATACACTAATCATAACATCACAGTCTCATTTTTTTTCCCTCGGTTACTCTCTTCATCTATTCCATTCAGGATTTGTTATGCTTTTACACTTGCTCCCAGTTTATTTTGGGCATGTTCCCTCTCACCACTCATCCCACCACCCATCTTTGGAGGCCTAAGGCCATGTGGGTGCTGCTGTTTAGGTGGTAATTATGCCATTAATGACCCCAGAAGAGTCAACACATTAAAGGTAATGCATTAAAATTTATGGAAAGCCTTAATTAGCTCAATGGATGCTGAATGAGGCGGCAAACTGAGAGGCAAAACAAGACAGGCGGGAAAAAAAAAACAGGCAAGACAACAGAAAACAAGAAAAGCAAGTCTTTCTTCATTTTCCAGAGGACTGGACAGAAGGACATGAAAAAAGAAAAAATAAACCATGTAAAGAAGAGACAATGGAGTCAAAAGTAAACCTAAGAAAAAAACGAAGAGGGTCTGCCAAAGATAGAGAAGAGAGAAGGAAAAAGACCACAACTGAGAGACAAACTGACAGAAACAAATTAAGAGACAGATAGTGATTAGATTTAGAGAAATAAATGTTGTGTATTCCAAAGCTAAGCACAATTGACTGTGGCACTGCCGGGCATAGTGGATGCTTTGGCATGCTGATTAGTCCAATGAGAGATGAGCGTTTCCTAGTGCCACCAGGAGAGAAGCTGGCAAACATATTATCACAAGGATAGATAAACAGAGGGCACAGAGCTTAGGGAAATAATGTGTGTGTGTGTGTGTGTGTGTGTGTGTGTGTGTGTGTGCATGTGATAGCATAGCAATGAGGGCAGAAACCTTTGCAAGTTGCCTTGACGTTCTCTGCAACCAACCTGTGAGAAACATGCAAAAACTTCTCGCTTTTACTTCGCCTCCTCTATCTCTCTGTCTGTCTCCCCCTTTATCTTTCCTATCTTCAGACACACACACATACTTGTACTTCCATCTTTGTGAGGACACTCATTGACATAATGCATTCCCTAGCCCCTTACCCTAACCTTAACCATCACACCTGAGTGCCTAACCCTAACCTTAACCTAAACCTAGTTCTAACCATAACTCTGAAACCAAGTCTTAACCCTCAAAATGTGATTTTAAGGTGTCTCAAAAAGTGAGGACCGGCCAAAATACTTTTAAACATTCCTTAAAACACACTGACAGATACAGACTTGAGGCATACAGGAAATTACCATCCTATGATGGGGTGAAGAAGAAGGATTGATAAAGGAAGGAGGGATAGAGAAGTAATCGTGTGTGTGTGTGTGTGTGTGTGTGTGTGTGTGTGTGTGTGTGTGTGTGTGTGTGTGAGTGGAATGGATTTCCACACTAAGCTACAGTCAAGTAATGGCAATTTGTCACGTACACACAGCTATATCGAGCTCTATATTGAGTAGGTGTGAGCTAGCATCTGTGTGTTTGTGTGTATGTGTGTGAGTGTACAATTGGGATACATACTTCTGTGTTCTGGGCTTACCCTTCTTTACATTATGGATCTTATGTATCTATATTGAATTGATATGCAGCTTTAAAGTAATACTACAAAAGATCAGTTTTGGTGATACATGACAGTTAAAGGCTTGTCAGTTCTTGTATCACATACCAATGAGGTTTTCAGAAATTAAAGCCATGGAACCAAACTTAGACGGCAGCTGGATACTTACTGTATGGAGTTCTCTATGCGTGTGATGGTGAGGAAGGCTGCTAGATTGGCAGTATACGAGGAGATGACAATTAGAGCAAACATCCACCAAACACCCATCATCATCCTCGTAGCTAGAGTGGTATAGGGCACCTCTCCACCTTGAAAGAAAGAAAGAAAGAAAGAAAGAAAGAAAGATAGATAGAGTTAAACAAATACACAGTAACAGAATAAAGACACATCAGCTCATACAATCAACTCTTTCCTGCAGGAGAAAAAGCTGTTGGAACAGCAGAGCACATCCTGAAAGATTATAAATTTGGATTAACAGATTGGATCTGATGCTTTGGCTCAGATCCGATGGTCACGTGGCCACATAAAGGAGGGGGGAAACTGCAGAGAATTGAGAATTGGATCTATGCTCTTCAAAAGAACACATCTTTGAGATATGATTTATATATTCAGGTTAAGGTGGCCTGTGCAGACTCTCTGGATATAATGTCTTATTGCACAGTCGCTCTCAAAATACTGGCTGGCATAACTGCTTTGTAACCTGCTGTTGCCATAAATTAAAGTGATAAACGTCTTTAATCAACAGAATGCACAAATGTTGTCAGACCTCCCCATTAGGATTTAATGCTGCCTGTAGCACACTACAATGAAAAGTGACTTGTCCGTTTGCAAATATAAAACCTCTTTATCCCTGTCTTGTGTTATAAACAGCTTTTGTTGCCTTGTCCTCTGAAAGCTTGTTGTGCTACAGTAAAAAGCTAACTGCCTCTGCTCTCTGTGAGCTTCAAAAATCTGCCTACCTTTGGCCCTCACAAAAAAAAAAAAGAATGTATGGGCTGGACCCTGTATTCACACACACACACACACACACACACACACACACACACACACACATACACACATGCTATCTTACTGCCCGTTTTGCATTTACACACATTTGGTATGCATACCCAACATACACACAAACACACACACACCGTAATGATTGATTTGCAGCCTGAGCTCTTTCTTGCTGCCCTGTTGAAGCCTGACAGATATTAGCCCCATTCATCCTTGAAGCAGGGGATCACAGCTACGTCAGCTCAGACCCAGACCAACAGGCACTCCACCTCACTCCCACCTCCTTCAGCCAAGACTCAATAGTATATGTGACACCCACATAATGCCAGGTTCCCTTTCTCTAGCTCCCCTTCTCTTTCTCCAATGCATCCTTGCTTTTGCCATCTTCCTCTCAGGCCTTTTCTGCACTGCTGATAGCATTTGATTTAATTCAAGTTTGTTATCTCTCTCCCTCTCTCTCTCTGGGTTTACTGTATCTTTCTCAGGCAATACATACCTTTGCTGTTCACATCAGGTTTTATCACAAGCCTGGAGACAGAATAATGTGCAGTCCTGTAATCTACTGTATATTCAGTTCAAATAATCCCTATGACATGTTTGCCTGTGTCTTATTCTCCCACGTCTTCCCTTTAAAACTGAAGGCTTTTCTGAAGAATGATACATCTTGAGTTCTGTTGTATGTTCTTAAAATTAGTCGATCTTCTGTGGTTAATAGAGTGTTTTCCCTGCAGAGGACCACTTGTGCAGTGGTAATGAAATCATTCTTTTCATGTAAGCTGCCACAGATTGGCGTCTCTTTTTGAAGATACATCAGAAGATAATAGAGAAAACATTCAAACCTGGATTTAAAAAAAAAACACACAATACAAAAGTTCAGTGTCTAAGCTGTAACCTGTTCAGCAGTGATTTAGTAAAGACTGATGCAGTCTTTCATGTATATTTCTTTTCTCCAGATTTAAGGTGCCATTCAGTCTTTTAGAGGTCTTTGCAAATACAAAAAGAAAATAAAGCAAAGTATCTTTGCCTTTATCAAATCTAGAATACAACTTTATCAATTAAAATATAATACTTATGTAAATGATATTTTTGAATTCATGCTGTTAACTGTTCATGAGAAATTACTGTGAATTTGCTGTTGGGAAAATGAACTGAATCTTTTCCAAGGATAAATGCAACCAGCAGGCACAGATGCTTTTTTTCCTCATAATGTGGGCTGCCAACAAATGTCCAAATATATGCCAAACCGTGACTGCAGTATCTTGGACTTCAATAGCGTCTAAAACCTGACCTTTGTGAATCATTCCACCCGCAGAAGGTATTTTGGGATTTTGGGTTTCATACCGGCAATATCCATGGAGGACCGATTAAGCTAGCAGAAAAAAACCTATTGTTGAGTCTCAGAACAATTTTCATGTTGATTTCTGGCTGTACAAGTGACTTTTATAAAATATTTAATACAGCTGGGAAAATGACTCAGCTGAGTTCCGACATCTGAATGTCCCAAAATATAAAGGTGGGCAGACTTTGGTAAGGTTTAACAGTTCCCTCTCTGTCCCAGGACAATGTCTGTATCAAATCAAGATCAACTGCAACAGACTGCAAAAGATCATTTTGTGTCCTGCTTTGAATATGTGTGTCTGAGAGAGAGAGAGAGAGAGAGAGAGAGAGAGAGAGATAACATCTTTGTAAGATAATATATGAACTTGGATTTTGATTTAATTTTATTTTTTTATATATTTATTTTATATCTAAGGGTGCCTCTCTCCAAGTTCACTATGGACTTAGATACCAGATCGTAAATTGCTGGTGTCATGTGACTGAACAATAAGCATACATGGTTTTATGGTGCTATACATTGTATTTCAAGTGTCATGTTGGCCATTTAGTTTAGCACTGCCACGTTCAGAGCTTATGTATTTAACTACAATGTGTTGCTGTTTAGAGACAGAATATTATCATTACTTTTACTTAGGCTGTATGAGACTGTGCAACATTGTGTTGACACTAAGAGGGCATGATTCATCAGTGTGTAACTGTGTAAGATTATCCAACAACAGAAATAAGCAGAGAATGATAAAGCCAATTTGCTGTTTATCTATTTGTCTTTTTTTGTCAAATAAAGGACATGAAATATGAATGCATCACTGGACACACATCACTGAACTATTAAAACCATTGTATAAACTGGGTACTTTCAAACAATGTATTGTGCTACCAACCCATCTCTATTATAGTATGCGATCTCATTGGCAGCATCGTTCATACTGTGCACTGTCAAAACCATTTTCATACAGGACAATACAACCAGATGGATGTCACAGCTGAGGAAGAAAACAGGCAGTCAGCGAAACCTTCAAGTCAGTGAGCAGTTGAGTCATATGCCATGTGTCTGCATATGTGCAAACATGTTTAAACACATTTTTGCATCTTTTCAAAAACCGTCCTTTTTGAGGACTGTCAGCAGCACCATGAGGATAAATGACAGCAAAGAAAAAAAAAAGGCGAACAACATGCATGCTGTGTATTATAGGGTCTGTGAGTAAGCAGCACTCTAAAGACCCTGCGTACACACAACTTCAGTACAGCCTGAACTCTGCCTTACTTAAAACAACATACTTTTAGAAGAGGCACAGAAATCTGATTGGCTGTTAAGAGCGATGACCATAGAATAATTTCTACATAAATCTTTCTGTAGGAGTTCCTTCAGTGAAGCTGACCAGTACAACTACATAATGTAGGTCTTAGAATAAAGGTGCTTCTCTTCGAGGTGTTCTTCAAGGCACCTTTCAAGTTCAGTGTGCGTGTCTCTGTTTGCATTTGTGTATGTTTCTGGATTCCAGAGGAGGCATAGCAAGCATGAAGAAGCTTTTCCGGTTGCCAGGTCGGCAGATTCAAAGGCACCTTATTGTGTCAATATAGCGCTGCCTTCTTACGACCACATCTCCCCTGCCTCCCCTCTCATTCTCTGCTGTGTTACCCTGTACCTGCTGCCAAACAGCAATTCCCTATTTCTTCCTACTCATTCAAAAATCTGCCACTGTGGTTAAGGGACCATACCAATGATTTTACACATTTGAGCCCAATTAATCAAACTCACATGGATGACTTTGCTGCTAAAATTTCGGCACATAATTTTGCAATGTATAATACTCTTAATGGATTTTCCCAACTTCTAGGTCACCATTGGTCTTCATTCATTTCACTACTGTTAGCAGACCCTAATTGCTGGTTTATTTCCTGTCTGCATTTTTCCACTGACTGAGTCACTGGCTTGCTGGATGTCCACATAACTGATTGGTTAATTAGACAGCTGGCAGCCTGGCTGGCTGGCTGCCTGCTCCCTTGGCTGTGTGGCTGACTGACTGATTGTACGAGCTGGCCGACAGATTCGCTTTCCCATTTAGCATTTCATGACTCTGCTATTTCTCCAGCTTCTCTCATTCTCTTCCAATTTCATGATCTAATTTGGTAATTGCCTGAATAGATTGACAGTTGACTGGATATAATGATTTGTTTTTCTTTGTTTTGAAAAACTATAGTACTTCCAATTTTCTCATCTGCACTCGTCTCTTTTAATAGTAGTCAGTAGATGATTTTTTAAAATTTTATTAGTCATCCTGGAAGGGGTATTGCCTTTTCTGCTAATGCTGTCTCTAGAAACAATACAGTTACATAAAATGAGAGCTGCCCATCACCACTACACCACCACAAATGCTGCTTAGCAGACTGTCTAGAATTTAGTACTTCCTTCTCTTTCTAATCCTCTCTGTTTTTATTAAAAGTGTGTCACTGTTTTGTTGCCATTTACCAGGGAAAGAGGGAAGAAGAGGGAGATAAAAGCTGAGTGAAAGATAATCAGGAATACATTACACAGATGACTACTGAACTCAACAGAAGACAAAGTTTGATGAGTGTACCTTAGCGTACATAAAGGTTGAACCAGAGTTAACTCATTTCAACAAAATTACAGCTAGCAAGAACATTAAGCACCAAGAAATATGAAAGGACCAGACATGACTCCCTCCTGAGACAAATCAGAGAGGATGATGACTAGGTCAAAAGGTCCTTGAGCCGCCTGTATAAGTGCAGTAAATCTGGTTGATGACTAAGAGGCCATTTTGTTTAGAAAGGGGTTTAAAGGAGACACAGCCTTTTTACCCATGCTTGTAAGACCTTAGTTATCTATTAATTGTTACCTTTTTTAATCTATTCACTGACTTGTCAGAGTCCCTAGATCTAAATGAATCAAATGTTTGACATTTTCTAGTCTTTGAGTGTAGGTCTGTTCTTGGTCAGGCTTATTGTTCAGGTTTAAGGAGGTAAGCGGTATCCTGTACGCCTTTTGGTAGATGACCTGTCAATAAACCTTGGGGCATGTAGAGGACATGGCATGCTATTGAGTTTTTAATTTTACACTGAGAAACTAAAAATCCTTTAATCAACTATTATTAATTATGTCATCATCCTAAATTTTTGCTTCCTGGCATTTCTTGGTTTAGGAAGCAAAGAATGTTTCAATGGCAACAGACTAATATTATGTGGTAAATATTTTCTCGGTTTTGTATTTCTTTTAGTCATAAAAATGCCAAAATATGAGAACTGTATAGAAATAATGTGATTAGCATTAATTACATGCAATTACATTTACAACAGTACAAAATAGATTCTTTTGTGGCTGGTAACACCCTGGAATAAGACAATTTGTGCACTTTAATTACAACAGTGAAAAAGCTGTAATTGAAAGTACAACCAGAAGTCATCAGAAGATAACCAACTTGCTCTTAACCTTCTCGGACTGTGCTGTGCTATGTAGAGGTGTTTTGGTTAAAATGCTACATGACAACAATATGCACTGCAGAGAGGGTTTAGGGAGGAGAGGTTTCACGTTCACATTTCAGTGTAAACAAGACAAAATGGGTCAAGTGGAAGAAGTGACGGGACAAATTGGTGATAAGAATTAGCATGACCTTCAGACAACGGCCTCCATACTCTTCACCAAATGCTGTCAATGTAAGCCAGCACTGTCAGTCACTAGTTTATTGTGCTGAAATGTGATGAGAGGTGCTTGAGGCAACCACTTGTGCAGACTTGTGGCTCTATAATTTCATTGCACAACAGTGTCAGCAGCAACATGTTTGAATAATCAGTCTCTCTTTCTACTTTTCATGGCTTCAGACAGTGAGGAGGGTACACAGTGTCTGTCCACTGCTTTGTAAATCCACTTCTATCAAAGGCACCATCACTTTTTAAAATCTACATTCCCACTGCCAACTGCTCTGAGACTTCCCTTCAGAGTTACAGCATCAAACTCCAGTTATTCTTGGATGAAAGACGACTAGAGCAGTTTATTAGAACTTTTTAAACGAGGAAAGGGGAGTTGGAATATGTTCAGCTGATGTCAGCTCCCAGTTGGAATCACTGCAATCTTGCCACAAAATGATGCAACTACTTTTTAACTACAATTTGGACGATTTCATTCTTTCACAGCACTGAAAGTGTCGAGCTGAAGGACATTTTGGTGGGGTCGTACAGTGGTAGGTCCACAACTACCAGGCGTGTGAAAAACCACTTGCTGGTTGGTCTCTGTACACATCAAGCAACACCACCATGTTGGTATAATGTGTCGACATGTTAGGTACAAACTAAAAGTTGAAATGTATTCACATGAATTTACATTTTTAAACATCAAAAAGAAAGAATGAATTATTTCTCAATGTAATGTAAAATTTCTCAAATGTAATGATGAATTATTATCCTTGCTGCACTCAGTAACATTAGCTGTCTTATGTTTTTTATCAGCTGTACGGATCAATGGTGGTTGACAAAAATTAGGGACCTGACCTGCTTCTCCAAGTATGAGAATAATGCTAAACCAGGTTGAGGTTCAGTATCAAAAAAATATTGAGGTATTGTATTTCTGGTCATGTCATATTGTTTTCCATGCCTAGTATTGCACAATCTTATTTTGTAATTCAATGATCCATGCAAAAGCTGGACAGGACAGGGGTTTCATATAGGTTACTGAATAAATGGTGTATGACAGATGGAGTGCTGGTGAGAATCATAAATGATTCTTCAGTCAGTCTGTTTTAATGGCATTCCTGCTACAGTCACCCAGAACTTGCATATGTCGGATGGCAAGTGGTAAATTAAAGAGTGTCTTTTTTTTTTTTTACATTATTAAGCATTCTTCTCTAGATGCTATACCTTTCTGTCACACCTGTCCACATTTGTGCTCTGCACACTGTGCACAGCACGTACATACCAAAGGGACACACATATATCATTTCAAGGTCAGGAAAATTTGTTGCAGCACTGCTTGCACTTGTCTGTGCGCTGTCAGAAAACAGAGCCCTACATGATGGTAAAGTGAGGTTCTTTGAATCTTAAATCACTGTAAAACAGAGAGCACAAGCTTTTCTCAGAACTATTTTGATATGTTTCAAACTTTCATCTGCTATCTAAATAATCGCACACAACAAACTTTGCCGATCATCCAGTTTATAAAACATCTTTAGATTTTCTCTAAAACACTGAAGACAGCTTTTCATGTCACAAAATTCTGTAGATATGTTTTCTCAGAGCCTTAAGTCTTCAAACAAAAATAATAATGACCACAGCCTCTGAAACTCTCTGTTCCGGCTGTTCAAAGCAACGGCATCTCATTAAAGAAAACACATTTTCATTATCAAAGCCTCAAAATGTTCCATCATTCAATCATTAAACATGATTACTTATTTTGTATGATCACGTTGTACTATTCTGTCTAGTTTGAGTGAAAGGGAGAGAAAGAAAATATAAATGGGAGAAATAAGATGTTTCCCACATGAGAAAAACAGTTTTAAGTTATAACCCTGAATATGTCGACTGTCCTTAGCATCTTATTACAACCTATAGTTACATTTTATTTTAGGTGACCTTTAAGTCTGGAAAAGTTTTCCTTCAAATCTAAATGAAAACAGTAAAATATCTACAATATGAGTAATGTAATTAACACTTTCCGGGAAACAGAAGACGCATGGTGATGATAGAATGTTTTTGCATGGCACTGATCAGATGAGCAGCAGCAGTAGTGCTGACCAGATTACTGAAGTTACAACAAAATACATAGAAACTGAAAATCATTATGACTACAATATTACCACATGATTTTAAATGTAGGACTCAGGTTACCAAAGAATCTCAAAGAGCCTTGATTGTTGTGAAGAGAAGTTGGGACAGTCTGAATAATCCAATGATCAAAGAGCTTTGGTCAGTGGAACTGTAGGCTGTATGCTGTATTTTGGCTGCTATTGATTTCTTTTTGTTTCAGTCAACAAATTCAATGACTTCAGAAGGCAAAAAAAATCAAAGCTAGGCACGCACACACACACACACACACACACACACACACACACACACACACACACACACACAAAAGCCAAATAAACATATGTCTACACACAGTTGTTCATTTGTTTTGAGTGAAATAAACGGGGACAGTCGGAAACAGGGATGGAAAATTAGTCAGATACAAGAGCTGCTGTTTCCTGCAGGTTTGGCGCACAAAATTATTCTGTAAGCCAACTCATCTGCATCAAACACATTCACTGTGTTTCTCTACCTGCCTGCCTCTCTCCCTTCTTCTCCCCACCTCTCTAACACCTCTCCCTTCTTCTCCTCTGCTCCTCTGCTCTCCCCACCCCCACCTTGTTGACATGCTGCAGTTAAAGGTAGCTCCAGATGAGAGCAGCTTTGAAGCCAGTCGAGCGGTGGGCAGATCCAGGAGAGTTTTATATATGTGTGGCTTTCTTGTAAAGCTTCAAATCTCACCACTGAGCAAGCACCTCCACTCCCTCAGATTATACTCCTCTGTCGTCTGATGACTTGCAGGCATCGTTACTTTTTTTTTTTTACTATCTATTTCTCCTCTAGCACCTCAATCGCACTCGACTGATGGTGTCCCAGTGATTATAAAAAACTTGGGAAAGACATATTAGGGTGTGGGGGCCAGGGTGAAGAGGGGAAAAAAGTGAGAGAAAAGAAAAATGGAGGAGAGGGATGACAGAGTCCATGCAACCCTCCCCCAGAGCCTCTCCTGCCTTCTGCTCTTCAATCTCTCCATTGTGCATGTGCCACCTCTAATACCCCTGGCTATCAGCCAGAGTGAAGAGGGATTTTCCATGTGGTTAGCAATTTTTTCAAGCCATCAAGTGCCACCATTATAATGATCCAGCAGGCCAGTAATGTTGTGGATTTGCGCAAAGTTTACAATTCGGAGATGTGCCTAATGGTATCTCACTTCCCAGCATGCTCTCTGATTTCCTGTAAGAACCTTAGACCATCATCAAAACCTGATGGAAGGGTAGAGTGGTAAAGACATGTTTGTGTTTGTGGTATGTGTGCTCTTAAAAGAGTTTGAGGGAGGTGGTTAGGATGATGACGAAGAGTGTGGAGGCAAAGGGGAAAGGAATTAAAGGAGCGAGTAATGGCGCTGAGGAGGTACATTAAAGCATCTTCATGCACCACATACATACACACACCAAACAACTGTGAGCACTGAGAAATCATCCAGATTAGCTGCTTTTGGTTACAGCTGTGGCTGAGTGTTCACATTACTCTTCTCCCTTTTTGTTTTTATTTGCTAACATTTCTCAACATGTATTATTCAACACATAATTATGTTTTGTATTAATTTCTACCCACTTAAAAAGTTGAAGGGAGCTGATTATGTGGAGGTCAAAGCTAATTTAACTTCTGGCTAATTGCATTTACAGGATCTCACCAACAGCAGGAGGACTTTTAATAAAGTGAGTTTAAAATGATTGTTATGTGAATGTCATTTTACAAGAGAGGTCTTGATTGCACTTAGCGTAACAAATACAAATTGCAACCAGCAACCTGACAACCAAAGTTATATAAAGTTTTCACAGAAAACATTGTTCTTTTTTTCTTTTTCTGTTATTGGTATTTCAGCTGAAAAAGTAGACAGTACTTTAATTTACTGTGTGTCCCCATATAATGTAAATAAATCAAAATTATTTACATATTCATTTCATTTTGTTATTTCACAGACACAATCTGCAATATATACAGTATATTGCACCAGATGTACTGTAGCTAACAGCTAAGTCTCATGTGTGGTCCCTGAGCAGCGTGGCGCTAGACGCAGCTCTCAGAGGTGAGAGCTTTAATTTCTCTGTGTTGCGCACAGAGCTCCCATAAAGAGAATAAATCCATATTAGTTAGTGTATAATTTATTTCCCTATAACACAAAGTGCAACATATGCTGGAGGAGTGTTGGTATTATGGTAATTGCTTCAATAAAGTTATTAATATTCATGAATGATTCATTAATATTTCATATTGGCAATGATTCACCTCTGATGTTGACAAATTGTTCTGGACCCTGCTGGTACTGACATTTGCACTACACACAGACACCCATGTATAGTAATACACTAAGTAACATACAACTGAATACACATGTACATTTATATCCGCATACACAAGAGACATGAACACAACGTACACTCCAAAGGTTTCAGAGGGACAGAAAACATTGTTTTCAATTAAATGAAATAAAAAAAGAAGAGAGGTGAAAAGTTTCACAGTGTGAGTGTAAAAACTATATGTTTTGAAGATTTTTTGCACTAATTTCAGGGATATGCTAATGGAATGATTCAAAACAAAGAAGTTATCTACTTCTTGTGGGTACTAATTCAATGATTTCCATATCTTCTGTTTAATGAATTCAATATCTTTGCATATAAAGTACAAATAGGAGGAGGTAAAGAGAAGAGAGAGTCATTGTGAGTGTGGGAGAGGACGGGGGTCAGAGAGAAACAGCCAAACTGGTGAGGACACCAAACCAGAAATCATCCAAATGGATTAAATAAGCTCTGCATTTGTAATGCAAGTGTGTTATACAAGTGTTTGATCTAGTTGCATGCTGGGTAAACATGCTGCTTGATTTGTGCAGGACACAGATGTTATACAAAAAAAAAAACAAAAAACACTGGTCCACTCTGTTGGTCATCTGCTCCCTTGCCCCCATTTCAGAAAAGTCATGTACCAAAACAAACAAACAAACAAAACTGAACACAGTGAATAAAAACTGAATAAAAACTTCATTTCTCTACTTACTCACATACACACATTTGCCTCCAAACTGCAAAAAATCTTTATAAATGATTAAATTTTGAGTTTCAGTCTTAATGTGATTTTTTTTTTTTTTGTTTAACAAGTGAAAAAGCAGCAGTCGGGTAAGGCAGTGTCACCAGTTTGAAATCCACCTTCTCCGCTTTTTGGAAAATAATAATAATAAAAAGTTTATTCATGATATGGGCATCAGCAAAGTAATAAAACCCTGAAACATTAAGTTCAAAATGAATTGAAATCAAAACTACTACTAACAACACTAAGCAACACAAGGTCCATTTTACAGACAGTCTGACTAACTCTGACTACACAGTGTGTGAAAAAAGATAACCAATTGCAAAAGTTAGAAAAGTTTCAATTCTACTCACTTTTTTAAATCAATGAAATCTGAACAAAATAAAATTGATATTCTGATGACTTCACTACAGAACTGTCAAATACACCACCGATTCTTCTTAGTTGGTACAATCATTCATTTATCTCATATTTAATGCATTTGAAGTGAAAACCTCTCTTTTAATCCAAAGAAGGTGAAAAACTGAACATCCTTTTTTTCCCACAGTTTTTCTGGGAAACATGTTACCTCTCCTACAACAGCAAATTTTGGAGGATTAAAAGCAAACCACAACAGACCATATTTTGACAAGCAGCACATTCTGTAAAGCAAAAATATGTTTTGGTACATTTAAAAAGTAAACAAAGTGCTGCAGTTATTCTGTCTCTTCTCTGTCACATCCATCTTCAGAGACCAGAGAACAAAGTCTGCCCAGAATTTTGATTGTAATATATCTTTAACTCTATCTTTGCAGAGTCGACATGTTGAGGACATGACTTAAGTTAAAAGCCCACAAGAGTTCAACGTGTGTAACAAGAACGAGTTTCAATATGACTTCAGCTGGGGAAAAAAATAGATATTCAAATTGTACAGAGCTGCCCTTAGGGGGGGGGACGCTGAAATGGGGTTCTGTACTCACAGCGGTTAGCTTGTGGAAGTCGGTTCAATTTCACAAAAAGGGAGCAAATTATAAAAGATTGAAATGCAAATTATTCCCCCACTTAGCTGCGCTTTGGAGTGGCTCACTGTGCAGATATCTGCTATTTCTGCGTGCGAGCGAGAGGGACATAATGTGTGCAAAACAGAGCAAGAGTCTTTGCACTTACGCCTGCATACTGTATATGTGTGTGCGTGTGTGTGCATGTGTGTATTGTCAGGGGAAACAGATAAAACTTTACATTATTTCATTTCACCCTTGTCATCCCTATGGAAGATAGTACGCTTCATGTTTTACATCTGGGCAGACAGGAGTGTTTTGATGGCCCTTCACTGAGAATTGAAATTAATTGGATAAGGCAACTTCATAAATTGAATTTTCTGCCAGTTTTCTTCAAGTTTCCCTCGCTTTCTCTCTCCCTCTGTTGCTTTCTCTCTCTCCCTTCTCTTGTTAGCTTTGAAATGTTGCTTGTAATGATGCTATTTTTGGAAAAGAACCACACTGGGAAAGGCACTAATGCACAGATAAGAAGCATACTGTACCCAGACAGCCACAGCTACTCAATCTCTCACCACCACGTAGACATGTACACACACCTCTTGAGTATTTGGAGCCGGCTTAGTTCAAAAACACAGTCGCTAATCACAGAATAAGGGAAGGAAAACACTGAAGTTTGTTGCATTATTTACAGTTCTGCTTTCTGACTTTTTGGTTGTGTTTGTCTTGTTTTCCTGTGCGCTGTACATCTTTGGATTAGATTCTGCTTTGCAAAGGCTAAATGTGCTGGTTATAACCTCTGTGCAGTCACTAAACTGTGACACAGCACACACCAAGTTTTGTTTGATTTAGATTTTGATAAGTTCAAGATGTGGTACATTACACCGGCTCACAAAATGTGTTGTGTACAAAGTATTTTCTATAGCTTTACTCAATTTTCAGTCACACTGACTGAATATATCCTTTAGCAAAATTATTCTAAACTTAACCAGACTCACACACAGTTGTGAGTTTGTGTGTCTGCCCTTCAGAGACACTCTGACCAACTTGCTGCATCATCGCTTGTAAACATTCATTAAATCTGACTGCTTTTTGGCCTTGGAGCGCTTTTTTTATGTTCCCTGGAATGAAATAAGGTGGAGCAGCCAGTAAAGGTCTAGTCTGCATCAGGCCAAGAGTGGAGACCGGCGATAAAGCCCAGGTCTTTTTCTGCGTTGATGTGCATGTGTGTGTCGCATATGTGTGTGTATTGCTTAGTGTGGTAACTTCTGTGTGATTCTGTGTGTGTGTCTGTGTGTGTCTGTGTGTGTGTGTGTGTATCATATGCAGAAATTGCTTGACATTGGACTTATTACAGAAACTCTCTTTTCTCCTCTTCTTTCCTCCTTTCTTCAAGCCTCATCAGCACTTTTGCCTCCTTTCCCCAGTTGAAAGGAATATAAAAATGATGGTGTCAGCAGAAATTTCTCTGAGCTTATTTACAGGCTGTGTTTCCCTGCTCGCCTCCTATATATGGATCAATACAATCTGTGTATAATATAAGGCTTACAACAGCCAACGGGAAGTCAAGGCTGTGTGTGTGTGTGTATGTGCGCATGAATGGATTCGTATTCATGTGTATGTGGCACTTTTTATGTATGTCTACACATATTTCTAAAGGGCAAAAATAAGGGTTTCTCTTGCAGAAAAACAGGCGCCAGTATACAGCTGATCCATAACATCTGTAGGTTGTTTAAAAAGTGGTCATGAATGACGCTGTTTTTAATATCACATCCTGACAGTCTTCATGGGAGAATAGGAAATATTAGAAGCAAGAAACTTGCGGCCCATTCTGTAAAGTATGTGCTCATGAATATACTCCCCACCCACAGACTGATGTTGAATCTCAAAGCACATCTACAACGAAGAATGAAGTAAAAAAAAAAGAGTAAGACCCTTGTTGACAAAAATAATTAAAAAAAAAGAATAAATAAATAAACACAAACCCACACACATACTGCATCACACAAAGCCAGTCAGATTAGATCCAGGGCTCTCTGATCACTCTGCGTTTCCCTCAACAAAAAAACCCACAGTGGCACATGCATGCGTGTCCGCCACACACACATGCACAGTAAAGTCAGCTAGCAGCTACAGTTCTGTGTTCTCATTATAGGGGACTGTATGCAGACTGTGTCTTGTTCTATCAAATCAATAAGACCATGCTGCCTTCTGAGTGCAACTTCTGACAGAAGGCTCTCTCAGCAATTTTCACTTGACTAGGGCAATTTGTATGTGCGTCTCGCTATGCACGCATGCTAAAGTCTGTGGGTACGCTTGTATTTCTAAGCCCTTTTACTTGATAGTGATTGTGTTTGAGTCGCTCATATTCAATTTTAATAATGTCATTCTCAATATTTCACAGCTTTAAACCCCCCTCAGCCCCCCACCCTGCGTTCCTCTCCCACAGCCTGGCTTTTTCTTCCTCTCGCTTTTCTCAAGGCCAGAATCACCACACTTTCCTCTATAATTAGTCACACATACTTTACACAACCATAATTTGTGTATGTGCCTTGTTTGTCTGTGAGTGTCACATATTTTAGTGATTTCATTTTTATCAGCAGATGATGAAACTTTTCTAATTAAGCGCATTTGACCTGATCCTCATTTGTGTAATGGGATATGTTTAGGTCATGGCCTGAATTGTGGCATCTATTAGATGAGTTTTAGACCAGCAGAGCCGCTGTGGAGCAAGTTTTGATGGGCAGGTTCCAGTTCTGTTTGTATTTTGGGCTCCATCGGTTCAGTAGATGGTAGATGCACTCCAATGGGTTGTATCCATGGGCACCAACAAGCGACCTACATAGGTTGGGGGACTAGTTGGGTTCACACATCTGTATGTTTGTGTGTGGAGCTATGAAACTGCTATCAGTTTGAGATATCACAACCATATTTTCCATGTAATTGTAACCAATATAAAGTGAGCATCCACATGCATATGTCGAATACACACATAAAACTACACACAGCACATCAGTGCAATGTGCTCTCCCATCTCCACACAACTCTCTGTCTTTATCTGGCCTCTCCTCCTCCATTTTGTTTCCGTTTCACTGACATTATTACACTGGGGAGTTTTGGAAAGCAATTAATGCTCTGATTTGCTAAAAGTCAGTCTAGTTTCTTTTTTATAAGTTTGAGTGCAAAATTCAATTTTGCCACATTTCATTAGGCAGTGAAGTGGTCCTCATCTCTGGAGAACAGAAAGGTAAAGTGAAAAAGAATGTAGCTGGGACAAGACCTCCGAGAACAGTTTTAACATGAGCTCGCTCTGCTGCTCTCTCTTCTTGTCGCAAAGCAAAGCAAAGCAAAGCAAAGAAAAGCAAAACAAAGCAAAACAGAACAAAACAAAAATCTGTAGACATCTAAACACTTTCCTCCCAGTTCCTGTTTTTTTTTTCCTCTTCCCAGAGACCAATAACATGTAATTTGCCATGCTCTCGTGCTCCCCTCTCAGCTCTTCCTCCTGCCCACTACACTTCCTCTAATGTAACGTCTGCAGACATGACATTTTCAATGAAAACTTATTTGTTTCCACAGATAAAGGAAACTTCCTGCTGGTGAGCGTACACACACTCAGTCGCATACGTATGCTGCACACTGTCAGAGTCACACACACTGCACAAAACAGACACAACAACCATGAGTGTTTCCATGGCTGGAAGGTAAAGGTTACTGGCCCTTTTATTCAATTCTATGAACTAGTTAAAAGACAGACAATCTATTCATTGTATTCCATCACATTCCCACCAATTTCAAATTTGTTCCATTTTACCCTGCAGCAAAAATGCTTATTATTATTATTATCTTATAATTCAGTTAGTCACTGTGGCAATAAGAGCAAATAACAGATCGTGTTTTCATGAAAGACATTGCTTACTACTTTGACAACAAACAAAAAAATGCTGTTAAAGAAAACCTTGTTTGTGCTACTCGGTATTCATAATATTCATAATACACATAAATGTTTAGTGAGTAAAACATAAGTAAGTAAAAAGTAACAAATACTATAACTGTAATTATAACGTACAGATACTCTACGGGCAGCTCACACAGTTTTACTTTTCTGCAGCATTAGTTGGCTTATCATCGATGGCTATTTGAATTATAGGCTATGGAGGAAATGTTATCTCTCCACTTTGACTGTAACTGTATCCAGATACTGTTTGGACTGTCAAACAGAAATAAAAGAGGATGTCAGGAAACTTTAAACAATTTTTTATGTTTAAAGAAGAAATTTAAATTATCTCCAGCTGCTACAATTTTAATTATCAGCCCCACCCTAAGGGTCTGGTTGTGTTTGTAAACAATGTGACCTTGCCAGAAATAAAATACGTTTAGATTTGTTCCGTGCAGCCACTCCTGCAGGCAGGCAGTCTGTCACAGACATGCATAAGCTGCATAAGAATTATCACTGTAGCAAAAAAAGAGAAATCTCTTCAGTGTTTTTCTCAACTCCAAGAAAAATACAGTATGAAAGGACTGATGTAGCTAACACAAGAGCCAGATGTCCAGCTACTCTTTGCAAAGTGACAATGATAAACCAGCTGAGACTGACAGATATGTGCAGTAAATACATGTTCCAACATCTAATTTCTGTGGATATTACAACACAGGTGTCGAGCAGGTGATGTTTGTGACATGAGAATGCAGATGATGCACGGTGTTCCACATAGTTCTAATGGAGGCAATTTGCACTGGCATTTATAGATATTAACTTCATCTCATTGAAGACAGGAACATACATGGTGACTAAAAAAATCCCAGCAGGCTGTTCAGACACCAGACATCTCACAGACAGACTGAGTTTCATACATCACCAACTCAAACTATGATCACATTCAGGTTTGTCAAAAGGCAAGTGATGTTAATCCTTGTTCGTACGCCCTATCAGGCTCAGATAATGAGGTACAGTGCTGTACCTCATGTTATTTTGTCCAGTCCTCTGATCTACCTCCTGCCTCCTTTGGCCTCTCTCTACCTTGCAGCATTATGTTTATTTACAGTCATAAAACCAGCTTTTATGTTCATTTGGCCACTAAGAAAACTTGAGCTGTTCTTGCTTTCTTTCCGACCTGGTGTATTATTATATAACCCTGCCTCGGCAGACACTATAATGACTGACTGAGCACTAACAAGGTGTCTAACAAGGTGTGCAGCACTCAGCTCTCCCACTGTTTTATCTCTTTCAATCTTCTATTCCTCCCTTTCTCTTTCTTCTTCCATCTGGCTGAGGTGTTTTGGAGTTTTGCTGGGGGGAGGGGTGGCAGAGAGGGAGTTGCCTTGTTAACATAAATGATCACACAAATCTTGCAAATATCTGGGTTTACTGAGAGTTATCAAGGGAAATCAGGACGTCATTTGTTGCAATGCTTTCTGCTGATGAACAAAAGGAACCAGTTTATTCCAGCTGAAATCTGCTGAAAGCCTGACCTTTACAACACACTCGCTGGGAAATAAATGGAGTTCACGTGGTCTGTTTATCTGAGGCAGTTAACAACAGACAGCCCAAAATAATTACACTACAATGTATTACAATTAAGCCACCCTCCTGATTACTGTCCCTGCTGGCTGCAGGTTGTCTGACTCCCTGGTGAAAGAATCTGGATAAAACAAGACCGGTCAGAGCTGCTTTGATGAACATACATATTATATTATATGGGAGGTGGAAATATTCAGTCAACATCACTACGATATCCACAGTGAAAAACAGGTGAGGATAAATGTTATATGTATTTTAATTTAAAGATTCTCTCATTCTGCAAATGTTTGCTGTGTATTTGTCAGTCTATCTGTCCCTGTCTCTTTCTTTGCAGTCTCCAGCTGAATGTGACATTTACTGCAGGAGAACAGCAGGAGACTTTTTCTTTTCAAGCAACTTAACTGAGCATGATTAAACACTTAAGGTGGGGTGGGGAGGGGGGTTGAACAGCATGAAAGAGTCAACACATACATTATACCCAGACATGTATAACACAAGCATGCTGGGTAATTTGAAAAAGGACATTTGAGCTGGTGGCTGCAGCTCCTGTCTCCACCAGTGGGAGAGAGGCAAAGTAATTAAAGCTGGAGGCCAACTCTGTTGCCCTGTGACGACAATCAAAACACAGAAAGGAGGCACATTTCCATTTTCCAATTGCTTAACATGACTCTTTTTTACAAGGACTGAAACTGCTGAACATCACTATGAATCTGTAAAATGTCATGTCCACTACTATTTTTGCAAGTGTAAAAACGAGTTAAAGCTGTTTTAATGCACTCTTTGGAGTAACAAATATGTAGCTCTTTTAGTTTGTAATCATATTTGACAATTTTGTATGTCAACCACAAGAATTATTGCACATGGACTGGAGTCAGTATTCGGATATTTTACTTACAGAAACTAGAATCACAAATTCTACAACAACGAAAGATAACTTAACTACTTGTACGTGAAAGGGGTCGCACATATGAAGGCACGGAGCACTGGCACCTGGCTGCAGTTCTCCTCAGCTCTATAGAGTTGTGTGGCTTCTTCTTATTGTTTGTTTTGGTTTTCCAGACCACAACTGGAACATCACACTCATAGCATAGATTTCAGGTGCAACAGGCAGAGGAAAAGCTTTGCTACCTGCTCAACGCAAAACAGCCAAAGAAGATATTTCCCTTGGGAGTTGGTGGAGACCAAATGAACAGTAATGATGCTCTCTATATGCTGATTGTGTAAATAAGACACGGTGAATAAGTTCACATCATCAACTTAAATGGCAATAATATGTAAGTGTTATTTTTGCAGCTTAATTTCACTGCCCCCAAGTGGACAAGCAGCTCCCGTCAGAGTGTTGGACCATAAAATCACACTGAAGTACAGAACATAAATCATTTGACTTCCATCACTGAAAGAGGGATGAGGTTAGGAATGCATGCAAGGATGGCAGAGAGGATGAAAACAGGTTTGAACAGGATGAGGCTGAACTAGTAACAACTGTACCTTAATCACATGTGATCAGTAAGACAGTAATGGACAGAGGGAGGCCGAGAGAGATCTCTGGGAATGGAGAGAAAAACAGTGAAGGAAAAGGAGTGACTGTGGCAGAAATAAGAGAGCACAGAGTGGAGGAAAGTGCAGGAGAAAGACATGCATTTAATGGAACTGCTGAGCGAGGGTGTCTTTTCACAGTGGCACATCTCTGTAGCCAGAAAGAGACTGTGAGAGGGCCAGAAAGAAGAAAAGAAGGACGATAGATAGAGAGATAGAGGGGCACAATCAGGAGGGATGGGCGTCCTAAAGTTGGGTCCACTTCACAGCAGCACAACAGAGTCGTTAGAGAGGGATAATGGATTAGAGGGAGTCATAAAGAGAGGAAGAGAGGGAGGAAAAGAGAAGAAGAGAGCAGGGAAATGATGATAACGTTGGCTTCCCAGCAGCATCGCACAGCAGAAGCTGAGATAATGACAAAGGGAGCGACACATAGAGGAAGCAAGAGAGGGAATGGGGAGTGCTGAACGTGAACACTACTCACATTGAGAAAACTCAGCAGTAAGTAGAGAGAAGTGGAGAATGGAGAGAACTGAGGGATGGAGGTATGAAATCCAAAAGGAGGCAGGAGGGACGCAGAGAAACAATTGGTTTTTTTTTTCTGTATGGCTCTCTAACAAGGCTGTGAAAAGACACACACACACTCTTCCCCCCTCAGACACACAGTCATACTCCAGCATACAGACAGCTAGACGCACAGCAGGAGACAGTGGGGAAAAAAAGAGGTGCAAAGTGCGAGTAAAGAATAAAAAAAATGAAGGAAAGAAAGAGAGAGATGTTTGGAGCAGCGGATGGAAAGATGAAAGTGCTGATTATGGCCTATGGCCCTGACACTGTTTGTGTGTTTGTGTATCTGTGCAATTTTTTTCATACGGTGAAAAGAAGTAATTCACAGTGTGCGTATGAGTGCGACTGTGTATGTATTTCCCACAAAGTTAGCTCTAATTGAGAGGCAGCCGCACTCACGCTGTCAGTGCGGGCTGCATGCTAAGATAACTCACACATATGTGCACACACCCACAAAAACACAGTCTGTTTCTCCACAGTGTCTCTCTCCTCCCCTACTGTTTAGGACATTAATTAGGGGAGAACACCAGAAAGCAAGAAGGAGAGAGCAACAGGGGGAGATTTGTGAAAGATGCATATTCACTGTGACACCAGAGGTTTGTTTTTGACTGTTCCACTTTAGCTCAAACCCTACTGGCAAAACTTGGGTGTCAGGACAGGACACAGAGGAAGTGGGGAGAAGGTGAGACAGATTAAAGAAGACAGGAAAACAGGAAATGGGATGGGTAATATGTAACGGGGTAACGTGTTCACTCTCACAATCTGTCTCTCTTCGTTTAATTTTACTGTCTCTCCAACAAATCTGACTTGCATAACAGAGCCTCCCTCCCTCCTACACAGGTTACATGTCAGCCCGGATACCTCCTTTGACTGCCAGCTTCCGTCTCCTGTTTCACAGAGTTCACAGTCCATTTGATAGCTGGGGCTACTTCAACATCAGCTTTTGTCTTGCTTAGAGAGTGTTGCCTTGCATCAGCTGAGGTTTGCTTTTAAGTACATAAAAAAGGAGTATGGTGGGTGTCACAGCTTTAAAATGTAATGAGCTGTACATGCAGTGAAACACACTGTGGTGTGTTTTCAGAAGACTGCAACCGAAACCGTTTTGAATGACATCTACTGTGTTCATGAGTTAAGGTGACACGATTGGTTTTCCATAGCTTTATTATTGATCTTCTATATCATAGACTACTTTAGCTCACAGTTTTCTCGCTCGCATGGTTTATTGCTTTTTAAAGTGCTGTATGTACAACTTTTCGTCACAATGGCGGACTGAACCTCTGACCCTAAGCTTTCTGTGTAAAACTGGCCCAGAAACTTCTCTCTACAGCAAAATGTTTTTCTTAGAAACTGCTAAATTATCTTTCCATTGCTTTTTAAAATTTCCAGGCTTCCTGTCTTTCTTCCTGTCTCTGTCTTTTATTGTGGGACTTTAAGGTTTACTTTTAATGAAAATTAAGCACAAATTATTCACTTCATTACTACATTTACTTGGACTATATAAAAAACACTTTAATTCCTTGCCATGTATGAATGTGTCCATTTTGCAAAGGCTTTTTGGTTTTCAAGCAAATTTTCCTGCTCTGTTCTGCTCTACTGGGGACTGAAACTGTCAAAATGAAAAACAAATTAATTTCCCAATAAATGCACCAAATATAATATAAAAAATCAATACAGGAATAGATTAAGTAAACTGTGAAATAAACCGATATTTCTGTTTTAATTACGTTCTGTATTTAGTTAGTTTGTATGTATTTACTTTCTCATTTACATTTCTATTTTCTAATTAATTTATTATTTATCTATTTTTCAATTTATTATTCCTTCATTTGCATTTTTCTCCTTCTGTATTTTTTGTATTTTTCTTTTTCTTTACACGTTTCTTTATGCATTCCTCTTCATTATGCAAATGAGGGGGCTGTCATTCAGAGCATGTCATGGGGTCAACTTTTCGCCTGCTCCTGATGGCTTACAATTATCTGCAACACTGTGGGAAGCAGGCACTTCTTTATCAGCACTTCTGCTCAGCTTGTTGAAACTTCAGTCTGAGGCACTGCAACTTTCCTCTGACCATGCTCCCTTCAACTCATCCAAACTGCTGTGGGCTGTCTTGTCTTCTATCTTCCTGAATTCTTGCATGTCACCCTCCTCCTGCTCTGCCTTCACTGACTGCCTGTGGTGGCTCATTTCAAAATCCAAAACCTGGTGTACAAGACTGCAAATGAGTGTACATGGCCATCCCTCCAGGCCATGATCTGTCCAGAGTCTGCATACCAGCTACTCAATGCGCTGCACTCTGCTAATGTTGCCTGTTTGGCTCTCCTAATAATGTGACCTGGTAATCACTCATCCCAGCCTCAACTCTCCTCCCTCCTGGCTCTGAAAAATATTGGAATGACCTTCCCACCTCAGCCAGGGCCAAAGAGTAACCCAACTGAAGCTGAAAATTAATCTCCTTAGGAAACATTTCACATCCTTTAAATCATATCCTCTCCCCCGCATCCCACATCTTCCTCTCTCCACGCACTACTTAATTCTGTCCTCAGCTCTTATTTAAATTTTATGTGATCACCTGCAAATTATTTTCCTGTATGCCTGCTTCTCTCACTGCCTGTGTTCACTGCTGAAATACCCAAGTCACATTTGTGTTGGCGGCAGTAAAGATGAGGTCTGTTGTCAGAAGACAGAGTGCGACCATAACCGTTCTGAACAACATTCAGGACAGATGTGTGCTGATAGATGGTCTCACCCATCAGCCACCTCCACTGCATGTTTTTGAGTTAAGGTGACAGAGTTGGTATTCAACACACAGCAGGAAAGGCAGCTACCTGTTTGCTACCTGTGAATGCAAAACTGTGTTTTTGATTATTAATCTTCTGTACCATAGACTACTTGACCTTACGGTTGTCGCCCTCAGTATGGTTTATCACTCTTTAAAGTATGTAAAACTTAACTTCACGGTGGCTGATGTTGTGTCTGACCTTGTTGTGATTGAGTGTGCTGTAGATTCACCTTTTATACCCTTTACCTGATGGCTGCTTGTAAAGGTAGCATCGTATGAAGTTATGTTCAATCTCCTTTTTTGCCTCTTTTTTCCCAAGACTTGAGGTAAACAGGCATTTGCCAATATTAATGGTTACTCACAATTACTAAAATGAGATTATTACTGTACATAAGCATGTGGGACTTGTTATATTTTATTTATTTTCTCTTTAATACAGCTTAAAGCTATTTCTGTGAAAAATCGTTGAAAGGGTCAAAGTTACTTTCTGAGCTGTTATTTTATTTGAGGAGATACTGTATTACTATTGAATAGCAAAACCTGATGCCATGATTTCCAACATGTCTTTGATGTAACAGTCAACAAAGTCAAGAACCAACCAGCAGATTTTGTCAGATGCAGCCCTTCCCATTATAATCCTTGGTGGCTGTGATGAGCAGGAAGGAAAGAGAGAACAAGTAAAGAAAAAGGAGGGAGAGAAGGCCAGTCAGGCCGAGGTTGGGGGTGGGGGTGGGGGGGTGGGGGGGCTGAAAAGATGATAAAGAGTATGGGCAAAAGGAGAAAAAAGAGGTGACAGGAAGAAAGTGAAAGTATAAGCATGGAGAATAGGTTGCAAAAAAGACAGAGGAAGACAAAGAAATAGTCAAGGGGAGAGAAGGGAGGAAGAAAAGAAAAGGATTAAGAGTTAAGAGAGCAATACCTCTGCACCTCCCTCTTTCTCCTCTCCCCCTCCCTCTCTCACCTGCAGCCCAGAAGCAAAATTCTGGTGTCATGTTTGACTATTCGCTCTCATCACTCACCTGAACTCGTTCCTGCTGTGGGTGTGTGTGTCTTTGCATCCGAATCGATTTTTCCAAAGGGTAATAGTTCAGGTTGAAGCACAAAGGTCTGAGACATTATAGAGGTGCTGTGAGAATGAATATTTGGTGTGTGTGTGTGTGTGTGTGTGTGTGTGTGTGTGTTTGTGTGTGTGTGTGTGTGTTTGTGTGTGTCTGTGTTCTTACATTTTCAATGACTTTATAACCCTCTTTCTGAACCTGTCAGTCAGTTAATTTGTCAGTCAAGATACAGTTTAATCTTTTAATTAACTATCAGGTGTCTGAAAGAGGAGATCCCCGCTTCACTAAATAATTGCTGAGATGAGAGTAAAAAACAATCCAGGTGACTTTTAAAGCCAGTGAAGGTCAGCCCACTTAGCCTTGCGGCAGTAGACTGTTCATGCTCAGTTAATTTTGTGAGAGATATTTCTAGCTAGCGAAATCAGAAATGAATTACCTGTGGATACAGCACAGCTCTTCTCACACAATCAGAAAGGAGCTCCTGATATCACACACAGACGCACACACACTTGCACCTACTGTATACTGCATACCCCACACAAAACACCCCAATACATACACACACAAAGGACAGCACCCTCTTGAAGAATTAGACCCTTTCTCTCGCTCTTTTTTCTCCCTAATGATGCCATGACTAAAATGTTAATTACAGCTAAAAAGAGAAACGATTGCGAATATCAAACAGCAATTAGAATGTATCATCATCATCATTACCACCATTAGCTGCAGCACAAGATGGAGGATTATTTATCAAACGGTGGAATGCTCATCAGTTGCTTATTCAGGGCCTGAAATGTTTCACAGGCAATGTAAAAAAAAAAAAAAAAAAAAAAAAATTCCTCCTAAAATTTGCATAATTAATGCAGTTTAAAAAATTAACTATTGCAAGTCCCGCAGCATGATAGCAAGAACACACTGTGCTCATTGGAAAATAGCAGTTTTAAAAAAAATTGTACCACAGACAATGCACACACATCCATACAAACACAAACATGACAATGAGTGTGAGCATATTTAGTGTCTTTCTTTCATACAATGCTCAACACAGGTGTGAATTCTCAATGAAACACCCAAACCAGTTGGAAAACAGACAGAACAGAGTGCTGCAGGAATGAGTCCTACAAGCTGGAAATTAGTTAACATTTTAGCACTTCTGGTTCCCCCGTTCCGAAGTCTATGGGCTTTTTTAATGGGTTTTTGGTTAGATGGCTGGAGTAAGATCTGTCGTTAACACAAGCTCAAGACATTTTAATGTTTTAGTCTACAGCAGGAAAACATCAGTAAATACCCCAGCCATGATGTCTTTAAGCTTCTACATCTGTTAAGAAAGGTTGGTTGCTAACAAGTGGCTAAAAGAGACTACAGTGGTTGTCAGGGATGTTAAATGCCATCACGCCGATCACAAAAACCGATACACTCAGTAGTCTGCATTGACAGCTTCCATGTGTTTATACTCACATTTTTGGAGACTATTACTAATTTAGTAAGAGGAAGAGCTTTTGAAGAAGAGGTAAGAGCTACATCAAACTACAAGTTGAAAGTTTAGCGATGGTGACACTGAAATCATGTGACTGTGGTATAGTTCTTGCATACCTAACATTAGCTTTTTACTTCTGGTAATTGTATTTAGTCTTCAAAAACATAAAAGTGTTGTTCATTTGAGAATATTATCCTGCTGAATAAAACAGCAGCATCATATACTTATTTTCTGCAATAATCCAAAAACCATGTTAAAATCCCATTGACTTTTTGTTGGGGGAACCAGGGTGACGCTAACATCCACACTGGCCTGCAAAAATACATCATCCCTGTGGCACCCTATAAAGATACAAATTAATGTGATCTTACTTTTTCCCTGTTCCCACTGCCCTTTCCTCTCCCTGCCATGGGTCTATTCCTGCACCGATTTAAATTTAAATTTAAATTTAAATCCCTCCCTAGGTATCAATTGTCTGATCTCCACACCTGAGCACGGTCTGACGGATTCCAGAAAATCTTTGGCTGGATAACCGGGATGAGGTCATTATCCTTGACTCACTCCATGTGGAACAAAACCTCTCCTCCCTTTTGTTCTCATTTGTCTGTTGTGCTCGAACATGAAAGGTCAATCAACACTTATGATGCCCAGAGGCCAGCTACTATCACATTTTTGACATTAAATTGCTTTAGCAATCAAATTTTTTCTTCTATGCTTCCCTCTCATCTTTTACCTTTGTGATGGACCATGCAAATACATTATGGTGTTGTGTTTAGTCCTTCTCCCTATGGACAAACATTAAACGACAAAACTACTGTGCACATTCTGGTTTCCAGCTGGGGTAAAAATCATAACCTAGGAAAATATATTATAAATATATAATTCAGGAAACCAGCTTGACTGATTTCACTTACCTTAATGGCCACAGAAGAACGAACAACATGCTGGCTTCATCAGTTTTACTCAACCCTTAAGTGATCTAGTCAGTTAAAGGTTATTTTTGGTCATATAGTAAGGGAATCATGTGATAAGTAAACATGGAACCATTTCTAATAAAGATGTTTGGGGAAAAACACAATTACCATGTGTCTGTTCTCTGACAGCATTTTATCCAGTCCAAAGTGCTACCTTCCTGTCCTGTGCAGAAGTGAAGGTGGGTGTACAAAGTCTAGGACTTTGACGCCAGAAACCAAGGTTTTGATTGTGTGCCCGTTATGTGGTGACATGTAGATTAAGGCTGCTAAAACATTTTCATCTGTTTTTGCCCAAACCAAGAAGCCAAAAATCCATCAGACAGTCCTCTTTTAATATTGCTCTCTCCTGGTCTCCAATCCCTCTATTCCACTGCTTCCTTACCTTGCTGTACAAAGGAGCCGTACACGAACCACATGGAATTGTACAGTGTTGTGGAGGACACAGATCCCATGGGTAGCCGGGGTGGGTTGAGCCAGTTCAGCAAGTACACCAGGATGCCAACGAGGAGAACGGTGCCCGCGATGCACGCCCACAGTGACAGATCGAAGGGCGCCAGGCAGGCAAACATGTCCACAGTGCGCTCGGCCTTGCGCAGCAGAACACCCACAGAGTAATCCATGTAGCGTGTGGTGAAGTCCACAACGCTCTCTCGCTCAGGCGTGATGGTCAGGGCAGAAAGTCCCACATCGGCTCGCTGCAAGAGGCAGGAGAGAGGAGTTTCAAGTATCAACACTGTGAAAATGTGTAGGTGAGGAAACACAGCCAAAAAATGTGGACTTTTGTTCCCAGAGATACAGTAGGCAAGTGCTTTAAGGTCTGCCTCTGTTTCTGCTCACCCTCTAAAATAAAACAATAAATTCTAAACACAAAGAAACCTTACTGCTGCCTGGAGATATCAGACCTATTCATAGATAAACAAAATGGCTTTTCTGAGAACAGAGCTTTTGTTGACAGTATGTATTCTTTTGCTTTAAAAATGAATGTAAAAATACCAGTGGGGAGATGTGTGTTTTTTTTTTTTTTTACAAGACTTTCAGAAAAAGTGGTCTGGGCACACCTGTGCACAGACAGATACGAACAAGATAAAAGCAAAGTTTCAAAACAAAGAATCCTGTTCACTGTCAACGCTCATGGTGAATGTAGCTGTTCAATGAATTCACCAGTGACAGCGTGCAGGAGTTGATTTTTTTTTTGTTTTGAATCGTTGTCATCGTTGACTTTCACAAAGATTTTCTGACTGTGTAACCATGACCTTCCCATACAGTGTGTTGCTTTAGTAGTAAATGCAGACTAGAACTGTGGTGTGGTAGAAAGAAGAGGAAAGCCAAAAGTAAGATCATGTATGGATGTCCTCATTGTGTGCTGTACAAAGGTATGCAAGTACTGTCTTGTAAGCTGCATGGAGACTTGGTATATTTTGATGTATGACCTTTGACTCATTCATTCATTAGCCCATTGATCTGCTTTCACTTGGAATTCTTGGAATTTTAAGAGGCAACAAATGACTGCTTTAATTATTCAAGTGTAAAGACTTTAAGTTGAAAACAGCTGTCAGTGAGTGTCTGCCAAGAAAAATAGACTGTGCTTAGCTTAAATGCAGAAACAATGATGGCTAATTAAAATGTTTTCAGTCCTCAGTGCTTGGCTAGCAGCTGTAGACATCTGCTTGTACCATAACAAGGATTTAAGATGTTGTGAGTGTGCGTGTGTGTGAAATCTATACTGGTGCGAGTGAGGGCACATATTACCAACTTGTTCGATAATGAGATTGTCGTTGTTGCTAGAAACAACTGACTGTAGCAGGTTATGTGATCTTGTAGGCTAATGCTTAGCCTTACAGCCACTGTACACACACACAAACTGATTATATACACAAACACACATTTGCATGCTTACCCACAACACACCACATTCTTATCTGCACACACACACACACACACACACACACACACACACACACACACACACACACACACACACACACATACATACACAAAACAAACACAATTTTAATCCATTGTAAGTAAAAAAATCAGCTAATTTCACAGTCGAGTGATGAAACAAAATGCTTAAATGTGCAGAAATTGTCACTTACACTGCATAAGAGGAATATTAGGAGAAACCCTGCAGGATGTCTGTTGGTTGACACAACAATATGCATGCAAGTGTGTGTGTGTGTGTGTGTGTGTGTGTGTGTGTGTGTGTGTGAGTAGAGATGAATTACCATGCTGACTGCTGTGGTCAGTCAACATAGAAACTTCCAGAGAGCACTTTGGATAATCATTATCTGGTATAATTGGTTTTTTGGAGAGATAAATCTTGTTGCTGACTGATGGGGAAAACAAAATTATTTGCACGTTCAGTTTATTTACAGCCTGCGCTCGTCCGTGTACACATAAATATGCATTGTGCTCCAAGCATTTCTGTATCATTTTGTGAGCTCTTGCAGTGGTGTTGGTGGGGAGGCAGTGAGGGGGATGGGGGAGTCAGGGGTGAAGGAGAGCCCAGTCTTAAAAAATGCTCAAGCCTGACAAACAGCCAAATGAATATAATGAACTTAAGGCATGGAAAACTTTGGGAAAAACATTGCTGATAATAACAAAAAACATCCTTGACCTATTGAGGATGAATAAAGCATGCAGCAGCTCATTACAACAAAGGGCATCGCACGCACACACACACACACACACACACACACACACACACACACACACACACACACACACACACACACACACACACACACAGATACGAGAATGCACTTGCACAAACACACAAATGTATACACAGTATAAAATGGTGACTAAAGACCAGATTAGTATTGTACAAAGAAAATCTTACACCTTACATCACCTGTCTCCAAATATCATACTACTTAACAAATCTGACTGGGTTTAAAATGTCTGCCATGTGTTCATACTAGAGAAATGACCAAACTGGCTACACTAATATGGCTTCAGGATGTAAGATATTTTGTTTTCCCTCATTCAGGCACACTTACATGTACAGTAGTATATAAAATTCCCAAGAATAATTTAATTGCAGACGGTGCTTGTAGTAGCGATCATGGATTAATATTAAGCTTCATAAAAATATTATATCTGATTTTAGCAATCCATAAATTATTTTGGGAACAAAAGAATGGTGTGACTGTAGGGAACTTAGGTAAGCTCAAAGCTTATTGCTGGCAGGCCCCCACAAGACAACACTCCAAGGAACCAAGGCCCCAGAGGAACAGCAAATGTCTGTGAAATCATGAGATATTTAGTACATTCAGATGCTGCTTGTAATGTTTATATGAGTTGTTCAGCTATTGTTTCTGAAGCTAAATGCCTTTGCTACAGGATAGAGGATGAGCATGAGCAAGCGCTGGGAGCTCTTCAGCTTTTCAAAAACGCTGGTAACTATAGATGAAAATCTGAATTACTGTGACTGCGCAGACCATATGCTCTTGAAAGGAAGCATTCTTTCCTTCTGTTTCTCTGCTACTTACTTTCTTTCTGTAAACAGTAGAAGATGAGCAGATGGATTGTAATATCAAACATATTCAGTATTTTGACAAAATAATCTCAAATCTTCTGTACTGTTTGCCAATGGCTACTAGAAAATCTGTCCATGTCTGCATCGGAAACTGTCCACGGCACATTGGAATGGACAGATGGACAACAGACTGCTCTGGCATCTAAATTGAGGGGAATAAACCTGGCAGCACAAAAGTTTGGGTCACACGTTTGTTACACAGCAGTGAAATGTACATTCTGTGGTACATTTTGTGTTAATGGACTACAAAGGCTAGGCTACCTCAGCTATCCCTAACCCTGTTATGTGGCTGTGTTACGTTTAAGTAGTTATTATCCAACGGTGCCAATTTACTGCCCCCAAACTAGAGGCCTCACCATCTTTGTAAAATCTACATTTATACCTTCAAGCTCTCATAAGTAAAATCATTTCGACTTTTCCATTTTTCACTGACACAGTTCAAGTGTGTGGCAGTACTTACACATCAAATACTTGAAGATACTTGAAACTCGCCAAATTAGTCAAATTATGATTGGTGTTTTCAGCAATATGCAATATCACATCTCTGAACCTTTAAGGTCAGTCCCTCCCTGGTCCACTTCAGACTACATTCTGCAGCAGACAGTGAATGAGTTTCTAAATCCCTCTCTCTAATTTAAAGAAGTTAAACTCTGCCCTATGGTAGCATAATTCAAATATTTGCTTTTGAAGTGACATGATTTCTAGTGGGAATGTTATGATAGGACTGTGCAGACTCAACCTGAGGGAAGCTATAGTCCTACTTAGCATAAGTGATGCCTATGGCATATGCCTGCTTGCATGAATGCATGCTTCTCCTCCTTTTGTATTGGTATAGCATGTGTGTATAAATAGGCAACAAACACTCTTTTGCATGTTTTCTCTGCAAGTTAAATTCTCAGTTATCCAATCCATGTCATTGTTCTCCAATAGTCCATTTTATTGTTCTTGCATAGTAGGTGTGTGTGTTTGTGTGTGCTCATGTGTGTTTGTGCAAGTACTGTATGTAAATTATTTTCCTCTCACCTTAAAAACCAATTCCCCCATCAGTCCGTTCCACTGACCATCAGGCTGCAAGCTTCCATATTTGTGGTCTGGGGCGACGTAGATCTCGTACTTAAAGCCCAGGTAGTTGGACAGGGCATCCAGGACATCAATAGAAAATCCCTGGTATTTCTTTGGTTTCCCCAGAACATTCTCTGACACCATTACAAACGGCTCCTCCTAGAAGGCAAAGATCAATCAGTGTGTCAGTAAGTCAGTCAAGCAGCTAATCAATACACCAGTCATTCAAGCATTAAATCAACCAATTACCCAAGTGGCCACTGTACTACCACAAACACTCATCCTGGGGTGGGAGAATGCCTTTAAGAGCTTAAATTACACATATACAAAGGTTTTTAAGTGACTTTCCAATGCTTGGTTAAATGCTTAAAAAGGAAAAGTAGATGTAACATTAATATTAGTGCTGTCAAACAGATAACATAAAGGTAGGCTTCCCTGTGGAGTTTCCAATGTAAAAAACAGCTTGGACAGTTGAATAAATTGCATACCACTAAAAAAAACAAAGACTTTTCATGTCTTAAAAACCTGCATGTTTTATAATGGTTTGCAGTCTTGTTCTTCATCAGTGCTACCTTTGAAAGCTACCTAACCGCCCCTACCTCTCAGTATGCATTACCATCCATGTTGGGTGCAAATGTGATTTGTCACTCCTCCGATGTGAGAAATGTCACAGCCAGGGTGAAATCTAATCCCTGTGGGTGAAATGTGTATCACATCTTCCTCTCCTGTGCCATGTGTGGGCTTCCTCATTCACAGGCTCTAACAGCATGGGGACTCATAGGAAAAAAATCTCTATAGTGTCTCTAGAGGCCAAAAACTCCACATAGGACCTTAGATGAGCAGTGACTATACATGACAAGAATTGGAAGCTGCAGCAAAGTAAATGCGATCAGTAGCCCCCATTTTCTTTACGAATATAGTAAGAAAAAAAAGTTCAAGAAAAAATTGTGCAGTTTCTCTTACCAGAAATAATTCTGCCTTCTGATGTGGTTGTGAAGGTAAGCTGGATGCTGACACATGTACCAAAACTGATGCAAGCAGGCATTTTGTACTTAAAATCTATCCACCTGTTTAAATTGGTTAAATTAAATGATGATGCACTTTCCTTTTTTAACTGTCTAGTTGGGATTCCAGGAGCAAAACAAGATGTACCCCCCAGTTTTGCTTTGGTTATGATCCCAAAGTTCCCGACTCAGCTCTCTTTTTATTCACATAGGAAACCATGTTTAATAATTCAATTCATAAAATATTTTCAGGTAAATTAAAATGTTGAAAATCAATAACTGCACAATGCAATTCAGCAGATTTAAAAAAGAAAAAAAAAGTAATTTTCATGACTGTGCAGCGAGTTAACATCTTGTTTATTGCCATCACCATGGCATCTAAGGCTCAGTATGTGATCTTAGGACAGAAAAACAAATGTCTACTTGTATTTCCTGTACTTGCATTGAGCATTTCATGTAGTTTTCTCTTCACTTTCTAATTCACCTCCCAACCCCTTTCTCCCTCACCCTCTTTTTCTCTCTACTTTAATAAATCCCTATTGATGAGCGAAATGTTTTAGACCAATATGTCTTGCAGATTTATGAGGGCCTGTAAGTTATTGACTGGATACTGGCTGCACATTAAGTTCACATATACACACGCAGGCTATGCTACGCATTAACTTGGCGGTTTCTAATCCTTGCTAGCTGCTGCCGTTCAATAAGCTATTAGGCAGTGAGTGGACATGCATGCCAAGTCCCTCTCTCACCACAAGCATCCATCAATCAAAGCAAGAGTACCCGCCAACACACACACTCATACATACTGAATAATCCCCCAAGTGCCACTGATTGTTTCCCTATGTGGCTACTTTAAACTTTTATTAAGAAACATAAACACAGTGGAGAAAACATGGCTGACCCAGTTGTACAGTCCACTTGTCCAGGCCCCAATACTTACACCTTTAAGGTGAGAGTTCAGCTCATTTCCCAGGTAAATCATGCAGCACATAGCTATAATGATATTATTAGAATTTAATTGTCACGGGTGAATGCAGCTGAAAATTTAGATATCTAGGTTTCATCATAAACGGTTTTGCCAGCATACACATGAGGGTGCAAATTTATTATACACACAATATTTCAAAGTTGCACGATGGCTCAAGTTTGTATGAGTGCATGTACACTTCTCTTTGCACATTTTCTGTCTGAGGGTAGGACTACAGGAGTTTTATATAATATATATAATAAACTAGGTAAATCAGACTAGAAGGGCTGTTATATGTTTACCAAGCAATAAAAGAAGAAAAGGAATGAGAACAATTCAACAGAAAAGATTATGAAAAAAAAAAAAAAAAAGAATTCGTTTGGTTTTGACTTGGCCCTACACCATATTTGATGGAAATCATACTGTAAACCTTGAGATGTTCCTGAAAAAATTGCAAAGATTCTTATTTCTAAACACCATCAACCTGTCTCCCTGTCTTTTATTCCATTTCCATTTTCGCTCCATGTTTTCCTAATAATAATTCAATTCATTGTGCATTGATTGCTTCTCCAAGTACAGGCCCTGTGGCATACCATGAACACACACACGCGCACACACACACACGCACACACACAAAAGTACACATGTAATGGACACCTATACTGTACAATATACATAGTATACTGAAGCAACAAATCAATACAAGGAAAGCAGCACATGTGGACCTGTTGTGATGGCAGTGTTCGAAAATAATGGAAGCACAATTGGTATTTTATCTGATTATGGTGTATTGTAGGAGATCACAATGTATGAAAGCATGTCTTGCCTCTCTAGTGTCCAAAAGCCATCCCATAATTTTAGCATAGCTCTCTGTTCTGTGGCAGGGGCACTGGTTGGCTGACAGATGTCATTTCAAGTTTACTGCAAAGTACGTGACAGTTCTGAACATGAACCATTCCAAACACCTGACTTGATGAATGCACTGCTTGCTGGACTGTTATCAGCCTTTCCTTCTTTTTTTTTTTTAAGCTTGTGCAACATGGTGGCTGTTGGGGACACATCATCATCATATCTTTGAAACTAACTGGCCAGATCACAGTTTGAATGAATCTAAAAATTTAAAAAAACAATAGACCATTCATTAGCAGAGAAATTGCAAATGTATAAAATCTGGTTTAAAGAGTTGCTCAAGTTTTGACTTTTGAGAGGTAGCGATTCATGTAATCTAAATACTTCCCATAGTTCACTGGTTGGTCTTGCTTTGAGCCGCCGGGCTCAATCGATACTCAGTCGATGGTTTACAGACTAAAACCTTGTAGGGAAAAATTACCTTGTGAGATGTAATCTGACTTTGTGGCGCTAATCTCTCTCTCTCTCTTTTTTTCTCTGCTGTTATTTTGTAGTCCCTTCTTTCCTCCTGCCACACACTAGCTGTGAGATACACAATTTAGCATCTTTCCACACCACAGCATCCCCTGCCTTCCCTAGGATACCTTGTCTCTCTCCATCCATCCATCCATTTAGTCTACAATACTTCCCTCTTGTCATTTGTGCAATATTATTTCGCATCCCTACATATTGAAATATCCTTCTCTTCCATTTCCTCATCATCTTTCCGATATTGCTCCCATCTCTCATTCCCATCATCCCTCCTCCCTGTCCCTTTACTCTACACTAATCTCTTTGGCACAAGTTCATCCCCCATCTCCTCTTGACTGGAAGTACCACATGTGGTCTCAGTGCTGCTCGTGTATTTTTGGAGACATGATTTGGGGAAAGAACAACAATTTTCCATGAAGACAATAATGGCATCTGAACAGCCCTCTGAGGGAATGCCGGGAATGACAAGAGTCATGTGGTGATTTGCGGCATTGGGAGCATTTACAAAACACTGGATTTGACTTTGAAATTGGTGTAAATTGGTGCATTTTGGAAATACCAAAATTAGATTTCATATTATTACATAAATGATTTTTCCCTTGATTTCTGTTTGACAAAGATGGACAGTGTATCACCAAACAATAGACAAGCAGTGCAGATTGGGGCTCAACAGCAACTCTCCACCACTCCTGCTACTGTGTCCCATATGCTTTCCTGGGTAAAACGGCATGTTTTCGGACCTCCCTCTAGCTTAGGGCTACATCCACACTACTACAGTTATGTTTTAAAACAAATCTCTTTTGCTACATTTAGCCTGGGGTCCACGCTGCTCCTTAGTTTTTGAGCGCCTCTGACTTAGTTTAAAAACTCTGGGGTTGTGTTGCAGTCTGGACGGGCAAAAACAGAGACCTTTGGAAGCGATGATGTAGACACCCATGGTTGCTCCTACCAGTGGTGAAAGCAACATGGTTAACAAAATACATGCCTTATTGTCTTTACTAGCAGCTGTTGTGCAGTGAAATGTTGCATTTAAACACTATGAGTGTATTTGCTGTTCCTTGTTCATAGTATTTTCTGCAACTATTCAACTGGAGAGTACTGCTTCTTGTTTACACCTGCTCGTGCATGCCCAGTGTATGTGAATGGTCAGGCTTGTATGCGTTTTCATGTGTGTTAGTGTGGACAGAGATCGTTTCAGATACAAAGCTAAAATGGACATCTGGACGGAGATCGTTTTCATCTTAAAATGCAGAATTAAAATGGAAACATAGTAGTGTGGATGTAGCTAATGGGTTAAGACACCAAGAACAATGAACTGCAGTGTTCCCAGGGACCTTTGTCACATTTGTCTTTCTCTCATTGGCTCTTATCTCTCTACTACTGTTGCAATAGAAAAAGTACTCTAAAGTGTGAGTAGAGCCATGGATGAGTCTGTCAGTAATCATTAAGCACTGCAGTGCAATACTGGTATCAAGTCATCGACAAGTCAGCGAACTGCTAAGTATCTCAAGGAACTACATTCACACTGGACAAATCTGCAGTTAACATTTACCCTTTTTACACCAAAATTAGTGAGTATAAGTGGGTTTTTAAACCTGCCTTAACCTGCTAAAGAAAGGCAGTTGACTCA
The DNA here is from genome assembly GCF_046630095.1 of Trachinotus anak. NCBI lineage: Eukaryota > Metazoa > Chordata > Actinopteri > Carangiformes > Carangidae > Trachinotus > Trachinotus anak. The sequence goes on along the minus strand of NW_027273859.1, from coordinate 17,824,251 downwards.
TTTCACGCTGCCAGTTTTCCTTTCTGTTCAGACTGAGAGGACACAAACATAAAACTGCAGGGAGCAACGTCATCACATGCAGTTACAGAGCACACAGACACAGGGGAGGAAATATCTTCACAGATTCAAAGAGTGAGCCACTAGCTGCAGTGCAGTATGGACCAAGAGCTGATAAATTCCCGTGACTACTGCAGTCATTTGACCCAGGAGCAAATGTTGATTTTACGAAAAAAGCCCGATGTTAGCGGGTGTGAGCAGATTTTGGGTCCAGTATAAAAAGAGCTTTACATACATGCAATGCAAACATTCACTGCCAGTGCATTAGAGGCATGACCATGACAGTATGTACCCAGAGGGGGTTGGGCCTGTAGCACAAGGACTTTCATACTGGTACAAAGAGTACGAATGACTATTGCTGCTTCCCATAGCATTTGTTGTTAACCATGCTGTAGTTGCCATGTGTGCATACGAGACTGTCTTGTTGTTGTTGTATTGCCCAACCACTTTTAACCATCACTGATCATGATTATCATCATCACTTATCACAATTTCACTTACTGTGTACCTGATTGTCCTCCAAAGTAAAACTTTAGGTTCATTTGGGGAGAACACTGTGATTTCTCTGTCATTATCTCTGAAAATGTGAACTCAACTTAAAAAGGGACATCTTCTGCCTTTGGCTGCATATTTGTGCTGCTGTAGCTACACTCACGGCTTGCTACTCATAAATGTGGAGTAAAACCGGGGAAATGTGGGTGCACCCTCAAAAAATTAAGAAGCACAGAATATTACAAAAAGATGAAAACTCAGCTGCTGAGATGAATCAAACTAAATTAGGAAGATATGCAAGTCAGTGGGTGGTAATTTATAGGCAGTCTGATTTTCCACCTTCAGTGTCTTACATCTAAAGAAAATCAAGTTCCTGTCCAGAGCAGGTCATTATAATGTAAACGTATAAGGCTTCAAATTTAATTCCCGGTGCAAATGATCAATTTTGGACACATTTGTGACCAGTTTGTGTTGCACCACTGAACCCTGAACATAATTATATTGATGTAGCCATTCCTTGGTAACATCCATTTAATAATCAATACAGACCCTGCTAATCAATGGCATTGATTTAGAGTCATTTGCTCTAATAGTGGTATGATCTCATCATCAATTGTCTAATCAATAGCTATTCAACAGTCTGCCAGATAAAATAGAATGAACATGTCCTCTTACAGGTTAATGTTTGTGCATGTGGGTGTGCATTTGTGTGTGTGTTCGTGTGTGTGTCTGTGTTCACACTGCATGTCACTCATGACACTATATGAGACCATCGCACCTTACAGACAGAAAACACTTATATCACAGAATAAAAGACCAAGGGCAACACAGAACAATCTGCTCTGAAGTTCCCTCTAGAAACCTTCACATCATGCGCACACACAGTCACACACACACACACACACACACAATCTGGATGTGCCCTCAAACCATTTTCACAAAAGAAAACCGAACATCCAGGCAGCACCCTGGACATTTTACACTATATCTATCTTTTTCTGTCTCTAAGCCGTTGCACGGCACCGGTCATCTAGAGTAACACACCAATGGACAGACACAAACATAGCACACACAAGCATTTACACAACCAGAGGTATAGAAAATGAAAGGTGGAGGAGCAACAGAACACAGAATATGATATGCAGTACACCTATAGGGGCCAACCTACACTAGTGATGGGGAAAAAGGGTGATATCCAAAAACACAATCCATATTCTTTTTCCCTTTATGGATGATAAAAATCAAAGGATGGAAAAAAAAATTAGAGAGAGGCAGAGGGTAGCCTCAAAGATGTCTAGCATTATCTCGTTCTTTTCTGCTTCTCACTTCAAAGAGAGGATATAAAGAATTTACAGCAGTGAATCTTTAAAGCACACGTGGGATGTACTCAAATCAATGCTGCAGGCGAGACAGACAGAGCTGCAGTCTCACTATCATCAAGACTCCAACGGCCTCTGTCATCTTGCTGTCAAATGTCAAAACCGAAGCTAATGAAATGATGATAGCGTAGTCCATTAGTAAACTCACCTTGTTACATTTTCTTTGTTTCGCCTTCCCTGACTCCTCTCTTTCCTCTCAACCTTTTGTCTCTTAAATGTTTGTCTGCAATTTTCTTTCCCCCACACAAGCTTTCAACCACTTCCTCTCTACATCTCCACAGAGACAGAGCTGAATGATGAGCAGAAAACTAGACAAAAGGATAATAGTGAAAAAGGATGAAGTCTAACAGGCCAGCACTATTCACAACAGTCTCCTTTTGATTCTTGAGGGTGAAAAGAACAGTTTTCTGAAACAGGTGTTTTTTTTTATGTGTGGCCACTTAAAATCATAAAGAAAACAAAAAATAAAAATATTAATGCGCGCATATGAACACACTGGTCAGGTATACTCACGAGGACAGTGACGACTCGTAGCACCACTCCTCTCATGTTATTTTCCAATTTCCTGTCTGTCAGCGTGCCGTTCAAGCCATGAACTGGGTCCCACGTTGCCAGCTGTGCGCACAAACAAACACACAGAGAGACATAAACGTTAACATATACTTCAAGCATATGCACATGATTAAAACAGAGAAGATTTAAAAACAATAAAAGTACATCATTGTGCTGCAGAGAGAATACTGACAGGATTTAACAAAATCAGAAAAGGAAGAGATGCATTAGCGTGTTTGACAGAAAAGAGATAATAAAACTCTCAGTTGAAGTGTTAAAGAACAGCAACTGTAAAACACAAATATCTACCTATCAACTGAATATTTTATCTTCCACTGTCCCCTTTCTATTATGTCCCCCTTTTGTATGCACTAGTATGTATTTTTGTGAAATTATTTTCTTGAACACACCAAGGCTTATTCCCAACGCACTGTGCACTGTGCCTGGGAAAATTATGATTTTCTTTTATTCAAAAATGCTTTATGAGTCTATCCCTGACTTCTATGTCTATCAAATTGCATCATAAACTTCCAGTCTTTTCCCCCAGACCACATTATTTAAGTCCCTAACCATATTTTCTTCATCTATGTGCTGCGTTCAGCTTTCAATAAAATATTGTTTTTAGCTTCAAAGATCAAACTAGCCTGGCCTCCCCGTAGAGAAAGAGGCAGGAAGAAAAAAAAAAGAAGTGATTTAGCTGTCTGCTATTCAAAGACAAACACACACAAATGCACACACACACGCTGTGATACACACAAAACTGCATGGCATGATTTGTGCTTAGAAGAAAACACAAACACACCAGAGAAGCAGAGGGCATGCAGCAAAGGGAAATGTGGGATAATCCATTTTTCTAAAGCCTGAAGTTACTGTTGAATGTGCAATTCTCTGCCAATTCTGATCAATTCCCTTTTGGGACCAATACTTACAATAAAGCTGAGCTGAACTGGTTTCTTTTTTATGCTATACCATTCATTTAACATCATAAATCCTGTCTGAAGTATTGTTGGCAGAACAGAAGACAACTCACTCGCTCCTCTGGTAGAATGACTTTCCTTGGTGTAGTTAAGAGCAGGTTTCTGCATGAGACACCTATAGTTAACTTATGTACTACAATATACTCCTGGCACTGCAGGTGACCAACGGGGAACAGTGAGAGAGTAAAAATCTCACAGCTTTTCACCTCTTCACATATTCATAGAAATGTGATGTTTAATTAGAAGCCCCATGGTTGATCCCTGCAGATGTTTTTACCTATTTTCCCTGATTAGACCTCTTCTCGTCACTGTGTAGGAATGCACAGACTGTTTGATTGACACCTCTCTGATTCACCCTTCATCTTTGTTGCAGCAGTTGAGGTGTGAAATATTACAACTTCATCATCCCTTTTAGTACAAAGGGTTCAGTGACCTCATTTTATTCCCAGCAGCACAGTTTCACCCACCTTCAACCTGAACAAAGGTTTCATGAGCCAGAATCAGTGAAAACATCTGTAAGGGTTGCAGGGAGTTTGACCTTCTCACTGCTGTTATATACAGTCCTAATTATCATTATAACATTGCTGTGACTTCAAAAAGTGAAATTCACCGATAAGCTGCCTGTCTGTCTGCATTTATGTAACTCACGCAGACACAGCCGGGTAGATGATATTACATGTTATCCTTGTTTGCAGCCTGGAGGGGGAGTTGTGGAGCTAGAATATGAGTCTGGCTCCTGTCTCACACACACCAAAACCTGTATCCTCTATTTTTGTTCTTTCTCTATTTTAAATGCAGAAAACAGAAGCATTTGTAAGCCTCTGTCTCTCTGAAGATGAGCCAACTAACTTTTATTTTATAACATCGAAAAACTACTGTTATGTAATTCTCCTCACTACAATCCCCATCCCAATGACAGCACTTGATCATAGTGTGGATGTGTGTGTAAGTCTTACTATATACATACACATGCTGCCTGTGATCCTTCCCAGTTATCTTAGTGTATACATGTGCAGTGTATGTATTTGTGTAGTTGCCAACAGTTGTAAACTTGTAAATATTGGAAAAGGGGGTGGATGGAAAGAGAGAGACAGGACACATGTGAGAGGGAAGAGATAACATAAACAAGAGAGAGAGCTGACTGAGGTGAGAAAGGAGAGAGAGAGAGAGAGAGATAGAGAGAGAGAGAGGGATGGGGAGCATTCAGCAGAAAAACAAGAGACTGGTACGTATTGAGATGATGTGAGACATTGTAAAAGGTAGATTTACAGCGCCGTAGCTGTTCTAAGTGCTTGTAAAAAAACATGATCCTGTATTATCAATAAAACATTAGTGTTGCAGCCACATGCCACCAGTTTCCACTTCCCATTCACACCTGATCTCATCTTCAAGAAATACAAATGCAGAAAAACCGGGCCTATAACTCAAAAAGGTTCAAATGGAAATGACTATATTTTAGATTATTTTAGGCTAAGAATAAATGAAAAATCAAAAACAAAAATCACACAGATACATGTATATAAAAAATGATGAATTATCTATGTGTGTCTTTTATCAGCGTCACTCATCTTCTCATAGAGCTGGCTTATTATATGGCATAACATAACTCTGACAGGTGTGAATCTGAACACTGGCATGTTGTTGATTCACAATGACAGTGTGACACATACACACAAGAGTACATGCCTTTTTAGCATAGAGGCGCGCACACACACATGCACACACACACACACACACACACACACACACACACACACACGCTGTAAGCACACAGGCACACAGAAACAAGCCACACATGAAGGAACATGCCTGTGTTGTTGCTTGTCTGTCCTTTAATAACGCGCAAATGACAAACGTGATATGTACACTAAGGCTGGCACACTAAAAGAATTTAGATTTGCAACAGAATAATTTAGTTTGAAGGAAAGCCTGTTTTTCAGTGGCTACTGCACACAGACAAAGTCCGACAAAACAATCCAAAAAAAAAAAAAAAAACTCGTCAGGATCAGAGGAAGTATTTTTCTCAAAAGTGAACAGCGATAATGCAGCTTATTTGAGGGCAAAACCCTGAAGAAAAAGTAATAAACAGTCAAATGTAAGTAAGTGAGCCATAGCAAACACACCACACCACTGTACACTGTATTTCAGGCTTGTATTGAGCTGTCTAGTTATATGGTACTGAGCCCCAGTCCTTATATTAAAAGTCAGTTTGAATTTACACAGATAAGATTTACAGATAATGAGTGTGTTTTTCTTTTATTAGTGTTTCCTGTGCTGCCTTTGGAAGACAAAAACTGCCTTCAGCTGTCATGTTACCCTTAAGCAAGGCACATAATATTGATTCCACTGGACTGCATGAATAAAACAAGAGTTCTTCAAAGACTATCTTGAAATCTATGTAGGTCTCTAATGCAGGTTACATCAGTTATCAGTCAATACAAAAAAACCAAACATCTGTTTTAGCTTTTGTTGAGGTGCTAAATACCTTAGCCAGTGTTCGAAGTTAAGACTGCTCTTTGACCATGTGAATAGAGAATATGAATACTATTAAAAAAGATTCAACAATGAACATTCTGCAGTGGCCTATAATGAAGGCAGCTTGTGGAGCATTTCCCACAGTGTTTGAACATAAGCCAAAAAGATGAGGGGAAATGGGGAGATCATGAGGACAAGACCAAGTTGGCAGCTTAGCAAGGAGGCTCCAAGCAACTGTACATGATTTACTTAAATATCACTAATATATGTTGCTATTTTTCTAAGAAAAACCTTATTGTTGACATGTCAAAAACAGTGCAAAGAAGGAGGAATTCTCCTTGAGTACAAGTGCTGTATGAAAATGCGCATAACTCCTGTCAGCATTCATCATATGTCTTCTAATATTCCAGATGTTTGCACTAAATGTTTGGAGAAGAGAGATATTCTATTTCAGTTCATATGGGAATGTCCAAAGATCCAAAACTTCTGGAAGGATGTTGTAGGATGTTTGTCAGAGACGTTAAATACCAAAATCCCTTTAAATGTCAAACTATGTGTGCTTGGAATATACTGTATCTGAAGGCTTTATACAAACATCAAAACAGACTAAACCTCTAGATTTTGGACTAGAAGCACTATTGCATAATGTTGGAAGAGTATGGATGCTCCATCATTCATGTGGATGAGGAAGCTTTCAGAATGTGTCAGAATGTGTCAGTCTGGAAAGACTAACTTGCATTGCTAAGGGCAAGCTGAAAGACTTTCTCTGGGAACCATACATGCATATCATAAAAGAGGGAAAGGCTTTAAATGAAAGGAAATTGTTAACACCTGCTGGCAAATGTTTTAGTTTTATTTATATTCTATCTGATATCAGTACGTAAGTTGAGTGTGAGCCTATGTGGTTGTGTGAGTATATGTAAATTATGTATTTTTGATCCCAAACTGTTGTATTGTCTCTGACAATAAATACATTGGGGAAAAAAAAGAAACATATCCATCAACATCACAGAGCACTACAGTAATCACAGAGGCTATCAATCAGGCTTATTCACACACACTTACAGACAAAAACACACACAAGCACATTATGCATTAAAGGCACATCTAATTTCATTCTCCCACTCTCACTATGACCATGACATATTGTGGATTTTGAATGGTATGAGTCAATGAGTCACTAATTGCCAATGAGAATTGTGTGTTTTAGAAAGCCCAATTTCAGGAGATGAAGAAAGTGAACATTAAGATTATCATCCAAATTGCACTTTGTAAACATCAACTGGACTGATTAGCATTTTCTTGGTTCAACTAAATTCAACTGTGCATCCACTGGTGGAAGCACAGTCAGTTTAGGCATATTTCCTTTAAATTTTGCTGTCAGTTCTTAAGTAAGTATACTTAAAAATAGCGCTGGTTTAATGTCTGGTTCTCTCACAATGCGATGACCACCATGTAAAGCTGTACTGTATTTTTACTCAAAATGTGGTTGCATCTCTGCAATGAATGTGGTGAATAAAATATGATATGCTATTACTGATACCCTTTTGGATTCTGCTTTAATTAGCCACCTCATTAATTGTACTTTGAAAATATTACTTTTATATTTCTGTCCATAATAGGCCACCGCACATTGCTACAATTTCTTGATCACCACCAGATGTTAATAAAAGCTATCAATTCTTTATTAACATTTAGCAATTCTGCAGTGGCCTATAATTAACAAACGTGAGTAGGTTTATTTTAATTATTACTAGGGATAAAGAATAGATGAAGAAGAGGAGAGAGAGAGAGAGAGAGAGAGAGAGTGGGGGAGATGAAAGTAATTCAGAATAAAATGAAAGAACTGCTCTGCAGTATTAAAACAAAATTGGCTAGGCTACATTATCTGAATATCAATATTTCCACTATATATTGATATTGTTTTGACTTTCAGTTAACAGGAGACCATGGAGGCAGCTCTGTGTTTGTGTATGTGTGTCTTTGGATGTGCACATGAGTCTGAAGCTAAAATGGCAGTCTGGCTAGCAGAGTGGCCCATTGCCTCTGCTTATCTCCACAGCTCCAGATAAGGGCTCATTTCCCCCTAACAGTACGAAATAAATGTGCATTTGGTGTGTGTTGGTGTGTGTGTGTGTGTGTGTGTGTGTGTGTGTTAAGTAAATGACCCACTGTGTCTCGACCGTTACGATGCAGACTCAGGCTTCAAAACACTGCCATTAGCATCCCATAATGCTTTTCTTCCTATTCATCTAATGCTATCTCTATTTTCCTTTTTTTACAAGTGCATTCTTTCTTCCTGTTTCTGTAACTCTCTGCATGTCTCATCCTACACCTACATTCTCTGCAACATTTGCTAATTTATTCACCTAAATCAGATTCACGCACATTCTCTTGTACGAATGCACCAAACGCACACAAGCACAGAGCTCTAAGTCTTCATTTCACTCAAGAGTAAACACTTGAAAAATCCATTATAGTTTTGATCCAAATAGACAACTGTGCGCTACATGCGATTTAGTGAAACACACTCCATACCTTAACTCAGCTAAACGCTGAGCTTCGGTTGCTAGCGTCTACATTAAAAATACTGAAACTTGCAGAATAAACCAAGCTCTTTCAAAAGATTGGAAAATATCTATCAAAGTTTTAGGGCAACATATTTAAAAGAAAATAAAACTCACTTATATGCAGTTCTAGTGATTGTTAAAACTCAGTGATAAGATGCAGCTCTCCCAAAGCTAGAATTCGATGAAAAGCATATTAAGGTCGGTATAAAGCCATCAAGAAATGTGGGCATTAAAATGTTTTCACTATCATCATTTGAGTTCCTTTTTTGTAGTCATTAGAATCATCACGACTAATGTGATGGCAATAAACTGAAAAACACAAACATGTAGCATTGGTAAATTGTAGCTTTAATGTTTTATGTGGTTCTCAGGGGGAATCAATGTTGCATCTGTAAGAACAAACAGATATTCAAGCAAACAATATGCTATGAATAAGTGTTGATTTATTCATATCACTCTCACTAGCAGCTGATGTCATTTTGCAGAAGTGATATGGGAGATTTTGTATATCTCACAGCAGGGCATTATGTTTTTTCATCACGGCTTGATGCTGCTCATTGTTTCCTCAAGTCATTTGTTTTCATTAACTTTTTTTTCCTATGTTGTTTTCTTTTTTCTTTAGGGGACTTGGAACAGGAATGATAGTTTTGTACCAGTGAGATAATCTATCCACCTGTGTTTTCTGGATATAACACACCTGCTTTTAAAAGTTAATTTTAATTAAGCAAAATAGTTTAACAGTGCTGTTTGTTTTAGTGGATAGAAGGAAAAAACTGATGGAGAGATTGGGACAAGAAAAAAGTATGACGCAAAGATGATGGGCTCAAGGTCATTAAAGTCACAAACACACACACAAACACTGGGAAAATGTGTGCATTTCAGCATTGTTTTGTTATGGTGACCTGACAAGCAGCCTATAATACTATGAAACTGAACATAATCACCTTTCCCACCTCCAGCCTCATCATGACCACCAAACACTTCGATACAATACACAAACACAAACACACACACGTACACACACAGACCTCGGGCACTGCAAGGGATGTGAAACCACACACATTTAAAAGTAATTGGACCATCGACCGGTGCTGTGTGGGGGCCAGAAGAGTCATTTACTGTTACAACAAACCCTTTCCCTCTACAGACCTCACCCTCCCATCCTATACACACACACATAAACACACACATTCTTAGATGAACACAAACCACACGTATCACAACAGACACACAATCGAACAGCATGTAGGTATCCTCTAGCCTAAATAGCATTTCACAATCACTGATGGGTGTTTTGAGGCTTCATGAATTTCTCACTTTCCCTCCCTGTGGCAAACACATCAAGGCACACTGTGCAACAAACTGTGGCGTTTGGTCTGACTGTTACATGCATGATTTGAAGTGATCACAAACACAAATCTGCAGCAGATGACATTTTGAAGCAACAGAGCTGGGAACAGTGTATGTGTCACTGACAGAAATTGGCAGCTGCAACAAAATCAATATGCACAGGAAGTTGGAAAAAGTAAAACAATCCGAAAGGTATGGATAAATGTTGTCAGAAATTCCCTCATACGCTGCCTTAAATTACTGGTGGTGGACAAAAAAATCAACTCCCCATGAAATTGGACTTGGGCAATTGCTGTATTGCTGCACTTCTTCTCAGCCCACATCATGAGCTCCACCAGTGGAGGGAGAGATTCGATTTTGGGCTTTCTAATGCAGCGCAATATTAAATTGTTAGTGTAGAATACTCTCCTCCAGGTTTATCTGCTTACCCTTCACCAACAGCTAGGAAAATATAATATGATATTTTTTATCCCTCCATTTACAAACTATCTCTTTTCTCTGTGCTAACCTTGTTTCATCTGCCAAACACCGGTGTGTCGCTGCCTCCGTAGTTCCTTCTATTGTCTCTGCCAAACACTCATATGTCTGCCGCTGCAGTAAAGAGACAGTAGCCAGGCACGAACACAGACAAGCTGCCGAGCAGCTTTACCACTCCTGTCTCCCACTCCCAGTGCCCAACCACCTACCCCCACCCCCTTTCCCCCTGCTGATGAGCAACATGTGTGTCTGTGAGTCTCCAAACAGCTTGCACCCCGAGCCTTCATTCTGTCCTCTCCGCTCTCCTTCTTTCCTTCCATCCCTTTTCTACATCTCTTCGACCTCTCTCTCTCTCTCTCTCTCTCTCTCTCTCTCTCTCTCGCATCTAACAGAGAGGGGACAGCTTGTTGCAGCAAGCAGTCCACGCTGCACTGGTATCAGTGCTCTGCACCAATGGCTGCCTGATCTCCACCCTATAGTCTATGTGTCCATCCACCCTTGTTCCTCTGTGAAAAGTAGTTCCTTTGCTAGGTTGTAGATATTCTATTCTATTCTACTCTCTGAAAGTATGCCCACACATCTCTCACATCTCTCCGCTGTGTCTCAAATAATCGCAACAACCCTGTTCTCTTAATTCCTTTTGACTCACCTCTTTTATTTGATAGTTTTGTTCTAAGCTGTTAGTATCATGAAATTATATAATAAAGAAACACATGCCCTATTGAAATCATTGTGTCTTTGATGAGACTACTACCTGGAAAGCAATTATACTTGAAAAACCCACTTATGCAAGTTCTGCGCAACTGCCTTGTTCCCTGATAGAATTGGATTCCAGGAAAACAATTACAAGGGAAAAAAAGAAATATTGCTGGCAAATTGCTGATAAAGTGTGTAATATGCAAGCTAATAATGTAAAAAGGAAACATGGTAAGTTAGAAATGGCTCTTTCTCTCCAGCAGGGTTGCATTATCTCTTCAATGCATGGGGAAAAAATGAATTTGCAATTTTAAAATCATTTAAAAATACAACAAAAGAGCTATTGGTGTTAATTCTTCGTCTCTTGTTTAGGCCTTCTAACTGTTTAGGCCAGTGAACAACTGGTAGCTATAAATCTTAGCATAATTTTGGAAATCAAAAACAGGTCATCAGCACTGAAAGCACCTGCTCACTTTCAGAGGACCAGTCTCATATTTGTGCATTTGGAGCACATGCATAGAGACTGTGCATCTAACTGAATGTGCAGAAGCACACTCAAACACTTGAGAGGGTGAGAAACATATGAAGGGAGTTCAAACAGGAGGAGATTCCAGAGGAAACCTAGTGCGGAGGACAACTGAAAAAATAATTCACACGCAATGCTGCATGCATGTGTTATCTCAGAGAACTCAATGAACAAGAACCACTCCGAAAGATCTACAGAATCAATGATCCGACCTGCAGTATCTTTAGCTTCTCCACTAATTATCGAAGACGGGGTGTTTGACTACAGCTCTGGGTAAATTTCTAACTAGTTCTGAAAAGTTTTCGCCTCCAAAAAACCACCTTAAATACCTGCACTGTTATTCAATCATTTAACTGCTTTTGGAAGAGAGCTCCACAAGGTAACATCAAATGGAATAATAGATGGCACTTTGCTCTCGAAGAGTGTTCACCAGTTCTGATTGGACTGGCCGATAAGAAAGTAAAGATGGGCCTCTTTTGTGCAGTTATGAGAGTCTTGACATCTGTATGTTTCAAGCCTGAATTAAACTGGTCAATATGTTACCTGAGTGTGTGGAAAACCCACAACCCCCCTGTGCAAATCTTGACCTAATAGTCTCTTGCTAAAACAAAACATGCTTTACTTGTTTTGGTCTATTGGCTATCTACCATTTCCCTTAAATCTACCTTTCACAACTCACTGGTAAAAAGCGAAAAAAAACCCCCAAAAAACATTCAAACATTTAAATGCGTTAGTATTGATGGTAGACTGTTCTGTAATACGACCTTCAACAAGTAACCATAATTTTTATAAAATATTAAATATTACTGAATATTTATATCCGAAGATTTAAATAACTTTATTTTCATAAACACTACTGGGCTCCTCCCCTGGTGTACTGGGCATTGCATTGAAATGTTGCACAAATAACAAAAAAAGTCCTAGTGATTGTTTATGTATTTTTGTATACATTTGTTCTGATGAATATAAATGAACAATTGGTTGCACATTTCTTGATACAAAGCTTATGACATTATTGTATGTCTTTGACTACCATGACAAAAATTGTCAGACAGCAGGAAAAAGTGACTTGATTTATGTTCCCTGCACCTCTGGACACCTAGCTTACACAGCACATGTTGCCAGAATAGATCTACACAGAAATCTGGACAAGTCGTTCCTTGCACTCTCCGTATGGTGTTTGAGAATAGAAGTGAAGCTTCACTGATTATTTCCTCCTCATTGATTGAAGATGGTCTTATCAGTATCTTCTCCCACTACACTGCTTGATTGTGAAAACCTACATAATTTTAGTTCAAGCAACTCCTCCAACCGAAATGACCACATTGGTCACTTGTCCCTGCCCTCAGATATGATCCATAGGAGAGTATCGGCAGCATGATATCGCCTAGTTTAGAAGACTTATCAAATTCAAATTGCATGTGAGCTGTACAGCAGCATGTTGGAACAGTCTGTACATTATAGTATTCAAAGCACTCAAAGGTTTTATCGACTGGATTCTTAACTTTCAGTTCAACTTACTTCATCACTTAATGCATGAATGACATTACTGAAAAAGAAGACATTAAAAAAACTAAACTAAATTAAACATCAAATTCATCTACCCTTGAGCAACATTTCTGAGTTGTTATTAATAATTATCATTTGGTTGATCGCTTAATTTGTGATATTGGTTTGTGCTTTCAGAATGTAGATTTCTTCTCTGATATCAAGAAATCATCAGCTGTCTTCACCAGATTGCAGGGGTTCAGGTGTGTAAGAGAGGCATGAGGTATACACAGTTTGGAAATGGTGTTCAGTATTATTAGGTCGAAGGTTTGAATGGGGCCTGATGTGAATAACTAAGTAGTATTTTCTGTTATACAAAGCAGTTGTGAGAATATATGGCTGTGGCATGAGATGGAAAAAATAAAAACTAAAAAGACTGAGAGCTGGAGTGGGTTGATAGCAGATGATCTGGTCAGGACATAAAGTAATAGATTGTACATTTGGTTATGTCATATCACTCATACTCTTTCATTCTCTCTCTCTCTTACACACACACACACACACACACACACACACACACACGCTTTCCCACATTAACACAGCAGTCTATATAAACCAATCATTACAATAGCGACAACAACAAGCTCTGTTCTGATTTCCCAGATGAGCTGCAAGCTGTTTTATTGCTTGCTTGAATTGTTGGGAAGATGTGTGTCTGTGTCTGTGTGTGTCTGTGTCTGTGTGTGTGTTTGTGTGTGTTAGGGAGGGTAAGATGGTGTTTTGGTGCATGTATACACAATTCAAACTTTCTGCTTTAATGTGTCTTTAAATATCTAACTTTAAATTAGTAAATAACTTAATAATTAAACCCTATTATCATTTAATTTATTGTGCGTTTGTTTTTAATAGAATAAGAGGGAAATGTTTTATCAATTTTTCTTTCTTAATAAATAAAAATCATGAACGCAATGGAGTTCGGATAACATCTCTTTGCAAATGAGAATAAATTTGTTTGTGTACGACCAAACTAAATAAAGGTGTTCCAAGGGCACCTCATCAGAAAGAAATGCATTACAAATTGACAATAAGGTGTTAACATAATTTGTGTGTTTATCTGTGTATGTATTTATTGTGTTTGCCATTTGTGTTCTCTTGAATGGGAAGTGAGAAAAAGACAGAGGGAGAAAGAGGCAGACAGAAACCAAGTGAGAACTAGACAGCAGACAGAGAAAATAAGTGAGAGACCTGGGGGGAAAAGAAAAAAAAAACAGGAGCAAAGTCATTTGTTCATGTTCATGTTCTCTGTCACTGCTTTTACTCCTCCCACAGGAAAATGAGGGGAGAGATGTTAGGCAGTAAGGTATGATGACGACGAAACTGATGGAAGACTGCTGAAAGGTTGAAGACTTGGTGGAGAAGTATGACCTGAGAAGGGTTACCCGCAAAGTTCTTCAATAAAGTTATGAGGAGGAAAAGTTCTCAACTTTATTTGTCTGTTGTCTCTTTCCGTCACTCTGCCTTCCTCTCCCGTCCATCATTTCTCACACCTGTCTGGTATTTGGGATAAATGCAGGCAGGCAGGCATACAGTGCATCTCTATTTAAGTCTTAAGGTCTCTCTCTCTCTCTCTCTCTCTCTCTCTCTCTCTCTCTCTCTCACACACACACTCTCACACACACAGTCTCCCACACACACACACACACACACACCCACACTCAGGGAGGTAAAAATTACTATCTTACTCAAGTGCAGTAGTGTGTATATAATATTTCAGCCTGTGGCTTGGTGTGTGCTGTTTCTCCTCTGTTACATTTGTCTAGGAAGACTTCACACACACACACACATATAGCTGAAGGAGCATGCAAGCAGGCTGAAAATGTATGCAAACCTTCACATGTGCTAAGCCCCCCAACACACACACACACACACACACACACACACACACACACACACACACACACACACACACACACACACACACACGCACAGACTGACATAAGGATGCATTTACAGATGAAGAAGTGAATCCATAGGGACTGTTGAGTGAAGTTTAACACAGCAGGAATTATCTGAAGTCATTAAATACCACTGGGTTATAAATAATACATGCACATACATGTGGGATAAGAAATTATACATGCGCATACCGTGTGCAGTGGGATAATGGAATGATTTAAAATTTGCCTTAGAGTTATGGTTTCAAACCATCAGATAGATGTCATGTTTAACATGATTATACTTTTGTCCTCATAACCTTCTTTTAATCCAGTTCAAATTTCAGCCCACCACAGGTGTTTTATTTAACATCCGCAGAAAAATGACAGCATCTATCCGGAACATCACTAGAACTTTGTGAATAACTATCTTACAGAAACAGAAAGCCATAATCCTGATGACACCTTTTTGCAGGTTCTACATAAAGCTCACTGGTAGATGGATTTCTGTTTTATAAGTGAGGCTGCACCAGGCCAGTTTTACTGTCTTCTTTTTTTTTTCCATTTCCACTATACCAGTTGACTGCATGCTGGGAAGGTGATTAAAAAAATCATAGCAGAGGAGGGAGAAGGACTGAAAAACAAACAAAAAATAAATAAATAAAACCTCCACTGCTGTTTCAGTTAGTCTGTAGAGATTATTTTGTTTCTGAAATAAACCATCTATATTGAACATTTTTTGATAATGCACACATTCCAGCTACACAGTAGTGCTACTTTAGGTGTGTTCTGGTCTGTACTGGAATCTCCTGGTTCTATCTGTGCAAAGTGTTTCAGGATCCCCGTGTGACTGCAACAACTAAAGAACAGTTACCTTTTTTATTCTGAGTGCATTAATTTTGCGCTGGCCCACAGAAACGGGGGCATCTGGTAGCAGGTTAAACTTCAAATTGCAGCGGATTGGTTGCATGTAATCCCATTATCTATTAAAAAAAATAGAAGGTCTGCATTTAACTCTGAGGTAGAACTTTGTGAAGTAGAAAATTACACCTAACAAATTTACAGAACGGCAGCAGCACTCTGATAGTTAACCAATGTGACAGTCAGTTGACTAAATGCATTGAACAGTCAGTCAGATACCCAGTGAGCTGGTCACTCACTCAGTCAGTAAGTGTGACTTGGTTTTTAAAACCTTGACAGGTCTGGTGGACAGCTGACTTCTGTACATCATGTACTGTACCTCTGAAGAAATGGACACTGACATCTTTGGACTGTAAGAGTGTGTGTGTCGCACGTGTGGACAGATAGGGGCTGTTTTGCAGCCATTCTGGCAGCGGGATACACTTGGCACCCTTCACTTCTCAGCTGTCCAACACTCTCGCACACAAACACACATTCAGTCCTGTCACCCGTCACTTTGATTTCTGTTGTTCACTGAGGCTTGTCTCTGAGCCTGCTATATCCAAAAGCAGTCGTTTTGTTGCATTAACACACGTCTTAACCTCTCCTGTAAACTGACACTCATCTAGCAAGAAGAGGCACGAAGAGCACAGCAAGCAAAGATAGGGAACAGAGAAATGAATGAATAGATGAAAGATCATTATGCATATTCAACAAAGAGCAATATTCAGAACAGCAAACACATGCACACAGATGCACTGAGGGGTGAAGAAAAGGGACAGTCAACAAACAAAACAAGGCAGATCCACTTGCAACAGCAATATCATAAGATAGCTAAGAGCAGATAAAGATAAATAAAGATGAACTAATGTGGTATAAAGGGGTTCAGCCACCTTTTCACATCAAAACAGTATTAAATTCACAGCACATAATGCTTTTCTCTCTGTTCTCACCTATTCCCTGCCTACAGCTTTCCTGCCCAGAAAAACTAATAAATATTTTCTGGTGTGTCGCCCTGGGAAGGGCAATTTTCAGACAAAAAGAAAGAATGAAATGTAAAGTGGGTATCTTGAAATAAACAAGAACTCTTCAGCCCCTGTACAATCAAATGGCTTCCTACAGTGGATTCCAGACACCAAGCCCTAACAAAGACACCATCATGGTTGAGCTTCATTCAGGAGTGTATACAGTATCTAGTAATTTTACAAAACATCTTTTGCAGAAAATACAATTGATACCAGTATTGTTTTCATCAACAATGCTTTTTTCCAGTGAATAAAATGTTTTGGTTCTACAGGAAAGTTGCAGGTAGGTGGTTGGGAAGGATGGTGGTGATACAGAAGACCAGAGCTCAAACATTGAGTCCCATGTGTGGTTACGTTCATGCAATGGAAGTACTTCCTTAAATTAAGGAAAAGGTAGTAATATGTTAGTAGTCTTGTGCTCCAAATCTCTGTTGACTTTTTCTATATTTAACCAAGACCACAATTATTATCTAAGATTAACAAAGCACTGTGAGCGCCTCAACACACCCATTAAGTTTTATCATGCTTTAGCTGCTATGAGCAGATGCTGTATTTTAAGAGAGGATACTGAAAGGAGTAGTAATTTAAATATGTCAGTCAATGTTTTACAAATACTGTACATTTATATAAATATAATTTCTAGAAGAGAAGATGGCTCACAGGCATTGCAGCAGGAAATGTCAAGAGAGCCCAAACAAATGTGTGATCTTTACACATGACCTTCACAAGTTGCTTTAAGTGGACAGAGTAGGCCAGCAACAGAGTGAGGCACAGGGAGGGCAGCTGGAGTAAATGGCAGCAATAAGAAGTAGAGAAGTTAGGTAAACACACCCAAGGACAGGGGAGCTAATCCTCTAGCGAGTTAGCTGTGGTAGTGACATAGGGAGTAAAGATGGAGTTCAGGAACTTGAGATGGAGCAGAACGGTGTTGATGTTTGCGCAGTAAGCTGAGTGTGTACCGAATGCGCACTCATACTGTTTTTGTACACAGTATGTGTATGCCTGTGTGCTATATACAATGTTGTGTTCATATGTGTCTGCGACTATGAAAATATCTTGCATGTGTATTTGCAAGAGGTGTGTGGGTGGGTGTGTATTCTCACACTTGTCTATTTGTGATCCAAAGAGGCATGCAGTGCTAGGCAGACTCGGGCTGCTGTAATCCGAGGTTTACACGCTGTAATGCTGCTGAAAGCCTGCAGCCCTTGCTGGCAGAGAAAGTGAGGGAGAGCAAAAGAGAGAGAGAAGGAGGGACATTATAGAGGAGACAAGGAAAAGGCTGTCATAAGAGATGAGAATTAGACTTATAAATGAAGGGATAAAAGTATGGATGAAGAAAAGGGAGAGGGAAGAACAGAAAAAAATGTAGAGTAAGAAAGGGAGCAAGAAGGAATTTAACTGTTAGAAAGTAAGGTGGGTTATTTATATCAATACTGTTCATAATAAAAACTAATTAGAGGGACAATGAATTGCTACAAACATGATCAATTTCTGCATTAAATACTATTCACTTCCAGACTTCATCTAAAATAAAATTTTATAGACCTTATCTATTGCGAGTACATTGTTGTGGCTGCATTTGTGTGCTTTTTTTTGCTGTTCCATTTAAAAGGACAGGAACAGTGTACGATCACCAATTATCACCAATTATAATTATCAGTTCCAATGCATTCCTTTGGTGTGCGTGTGTGTGCTTGTGCCAGTTAAGGTAGAGTTGAGTTTGAGACTGTTCTTTCCTTTTACATTTCAAGAGAGGTTAGGTTGAAAGAGCTACTTACTGAGTTTATGTACCAAAACTTTTCTGCCCACACTCCACCTGGTGCAGTGTCTGAAATAAAAACAGTTTTTTACTCTTTTTTTCCGTCAGCCCCTGACTCTATGACTTTTTAATTTTTTACTTAATTTTGTGTTTCAATATGGCCTATCACACAATATTGTCACATTTATTTGGTAGGCACATGTCTAAAGTAACCTGTGATACGCAGGTATATGCCGTATACCCTCTAAGAAAGCTCCAGAACTCCTGTATAACCACTTCAAAATGCACAAGGATACGTAACAACATGAACAGAACTTACACTTCTACTATTTGTTCATGTAAAAAACAGCTGTGAATCAGGTAATGTCAAGTGAAAAGTTTATCAGTGAGCAGTAGACTGACGAGCTCCATGTGCTGTGAGAAAATACAGTGTCAGTGGTTGCCTTCACCACATATGTATTACAGTACGAGGTCATGGTGGCTCACCAGGTAAAGCGAATATCATGAAAGCTCTGTTTTAACCTCATTGGTGCAGGTTTGAAATCCATCGCACGGCCTTTTGCGACTTGTCACCCCCTCCCTCTCCCAGACTGTACTGTCTCCTCTCACTGTGAGTAAAGAAAAAGGCTGTGGAAATATGGGGCTAAGTGGGAGACAGAGTATCTGTGACTCACCACTGTCCCTGGCGACACATACTCTTTCAGTCGCCCTTGCAGGGATGTAAGATCTTAAACAGCAGCTGCAGGTGCTGCCTATGTACCCATGGCAGCTGAAGTGTAAGTGGAGGGGGGGCGGGGGGGTAGGGCACAGCCAATCCACAGTACACCCACTAAGACAGAGTACACTATACTACTGAAAGTAACAACATTACTGCTAAGGTAAAGTACTTAGGCTATATTTGCCTACATCAGTATTGTCAAAGACCTCTGTCTTTATTATTCACATTACAACTTCAGACTGGCATTTTCAAATTTGTCCAATTAGGAGAGCTTTTTCCAAAAGCCAATTTTCAGGATTAGAAAACGCTGACTTGCTGTGAATAAAAGAGCGAACAGAGAATAAGATAAACAGAGAAAAGGACATGTTTGCAAATTCACCAGCATTAGTGTGAGGATGGTCTGAGGACAAAGATAGACAGACCAGAGGAACAGCATGGATGGTCACATCCTAACATAACTCAGTGGCCCAGTGAAAGCGCGCACCTGAAAGGGCCGATTGTGAAGTCACAGAACGCAGAGTGAGAGAGAGTAAGGCACGGAATGAGATGACAGGAAAAAAGATGAGAGGAGAGGAAATGAAATGAAGGAGGGAGGGCTGACAAGAGGTGGAAGAAGAGGGAGGGAAAGATGGATGGCATATCAAACCAATGCAAATCTGCCCCCCACTCCCACCCCACCCAATTTAATCACTTTAGTATGTTTAACCACACACACACATACACACACACACACACACACACATGCACAAACAGAGGAATGTACACACCGTAAATCCCTCTTGCCTATGCTTATTAAGCCTATGAGAAAATCTACTGTAGGCATGTGGTGATTCACTCACAGATTATTCCATGATACGATTGTTTGGTATTCATTCCCCTGCTAGACTGAGATAGGCTGTGGTGTGAGTGTATGTGTGCGTATATCAGGGAATGAGGAAGACAAACCAGGAGCAGCAAATAAAAAGAAGCAATAAAAGATAAAGAGAAATTAATTTCCTCATTTTTAGGATTGAACACTGATAGATAAAACCATATTTAAGAGAAGTTTTGAAAACTGATTAGTAGTAATAACAGTAGGTACACATCCACAAGTACAAGGTTTCAAAAGGACAAGTTGTTGCATCAGTGGACTGGACCAACAACACATTTGGATCAGTAGATCACCTGCAGTTCAGTTTAATTTCTTTCTCCTTTTAAGGGTCATAGGGATCACATGTCATCCCAGCATACACTGGGCAGAAAGCAAGGAAAACCACAAGGACAGGCACTAAGTTATATGTAGGCAGTGCTTTGAGACACAAAGTACATATCCAGCTCCACATCCCCTTGTGTAAGGACAGACTGCAACTATAATGAGGAGCAGATGTAAAGTGTGGGGTGATGGTGCCCCTCTCCTATAGTTTGGACCATAGCATTATGCGTGGGTTAAAGAAAATGTTTTCCTTACTGAGATAGTAAAGTGGCTCTTAGGGGGTTAACTGCTGCCTGGGGAACTCTTATCATAGTAAGTGTATGTGTGATGAAAAAACTTCATACTGAAAATGAGGCCTTAGTAATTATAAGGGGGAATAATTGGCTGGTGTTCTTAATAGCTTTGAGCCAATATTTACTGATTATTCAGTGGAAGAGTGAAGAAGCCATGATTGGCCTCTAGAGGCAGGATTACACCTAACAACTAAAGCCATGCAGCTACTCTTTGTTTCTCTAACCCTCTCTTTAGTGCACTTCAGTGTCTCTACATTTATGTCTTTGCTTTAGAGAAGTATGAGCAGTTTACATTTCTTACAAAATTTACACTTTGGGATGTGTAGATATGATTTGACTCTTTGGACAGTAATGCTCAGACAACAAGTCCAGACTTACAGGAAATGGTGCTAGCTATTATGGCTCAGTGTCGTGTGTGTGCCTGGAAGGCAGGGTTTTACTGGTGACCCAAACCAGTCATATGTGGTGCTTCTTTTCGGCAGGAGGATTATGTGTCTGGTATTATAATTGTGTTAAGGACAAGATGTTGAAACGAGAACCACATGAGACCAATGTGATGATGGGTTTCATCAATCCGCACAGCTCCTTCATCAGTTACATCATTGCAGCAGGTTCTGCTTCTGCTGGTGCCAGCCGACGTGTTTGACACAGATCCAGCACAGATTAAGCTCCAAGAAAATGTAGGAAGTTTGTGGGAAATTTGCCAAGTTCATGGTGAAGTAAGGTAATGTCAGGTACTGCTATTCACTAACCAAGGCAGCTGTCCAGTTCCTTACATGTTACATGTCTGACTTTGTCAGTGTATCTCTCTCTTTTTTCTTTTTACCCCTGCCAGTTTTGGTTCCTTGGACAATTGATAGTTTTAAACTTATATGCAACTTGTAAAATCTGAGCACCTTATATTCAAACAGTGTCGACATTGGTGTTGGGATCTTGATTTAGTTGACCTTTCTAGCCCTTCGACTGTGTTTGAGTTATTGTTCCCATTTCCCATTTTTTTCCTCCAGAAATCCTTTCTGCCAGTGTGTTTGCCTGTCCATATCCTTTGTATTCTTCAGCTTGAGTGCAGATTAAATTTGATCTTGCTGGGCAGCTTTGCCCCAGACTTAAGTTTGGGCTGGCGGTTTTCTTAACTGAAGAGAAGCAAGACCTTATCCCTGACTTATGATTCACCAGACCTCTGCTTCTTTTTTCCCTTGCTAGAGCAGTAATATTAACACATGATACTTTGGCCTACCTCAGTGACATTGTTGTCTCCATAGCCACACACCATTCTGTCCTCTACCAATTTTATTATTCACCTCACTTAAGCTCTTCCTTGTTCGGTAATCCTTGACCAATCTCTCTGCCACTGAAATGCTCCCCTCCTGCCTCAAAGTTTCGGCTGAGTTCCTCTCCCCTCTCCTCTCTCTGAGCCAGATGTCTGCTCCCATTCAAAAAGCCAAGGTGTGTTGAACACAAGGACCCAACCTCGGGGTCAGATACCACTGCTCTCTAACTCTCATTTTGTTGCCACTGATCCCTCCCTCATTCTCTGTTGTCAGCTTAGTAGTGCTATGTTTACCACCAGGTCACCACCAATTAGGCCTTCCCCTTATCTCGCCTTCACATCCCCGCTCCTGTCAATCCATTCATCCATCAATCCATCCATCCATCCACTATGTAGCCAAGATTAACCCAAGGACTGACAACCCATCTCATCTCCCTATTCCTCTCTTTTCCCTCTCTGTCCATCCGTCACCCCCCTGTACTCATCCATCCATACATCTGTTTGACATGACTTAAGTAAAAACATTAGCTTGAGGGCTCAAACATGGCTCGTTCTTCGTTTTTTTTTCCTCTCTATCCTCCTACCCTCCCACTACTTCACACGGCTCTCAGACCAGCCCCCACCCATCCCCCACCCCCCCACCACCACCACTACTCTCTTTTAATCTCTCTGAACCTTTATCCTTCCATCGACCAAGACATGCCTGTCAGACTTTCTCTTTCTACTACAACACAAAGTAATGTTGTATTAATATCATCACATCCCAGATACAGAGAGATTGGGAAGTGATTCCATCATCTGTCTCCATATACAGTGGTCTGTCCAGAAGTCATGATGACTATTAACTTACAGAATATACAAGTGAATCAAAAGGTTCATGTAAAATTGGAAACAAATAAACAAAATTACAGGAATGACATTTTTTCAGAACCCTGTTTTACTGTCAAATATGGCTTAAAAAAGGGAATATTCCTGTTAAAATGCAGACAGGGATATCTCGTACGTCACTGCAGCACAGCAGTGGAGCAAATCAACAAAGTAAGAGATGGTGAAGGTTGCTGGCATCAGAGATTTATAATACTGACTTCCTGAGCACTCCTCTGTATGGTTTTTCTTTTCAGGCACAGGTTTTATACAGACACTCGGTATTCTAGAGTGAAAACTTTTGTATGTGCACACACAATAGCACTGCCATTCTTTCATCCTTTCTTTCATGCTTGCTCTCTTTCTTTCCATGGAGCTTCAGCTCCAGAGTTTAAGAAAAAAATGATAATATGCAGCAGAACCTTATCATATGCGTGCTCCCATACAGTAGCAGCAGTTCCCTAAAAATCAGTGCGCTCATGCTTGGTTTCATTATGTCACAGCACAGAATCTGTCTTGGCTGAGACGTGAGACAGGATTGACAGTAGAGTATCTGGGGAATAAAACTTCTCCTGGCTTGTCTCAACAAAAGGAGAAGCAGACGAGTGGCTGTCGGGCTAGTGTTTGGTGTTACCCATACTGTTTACACAACTCAACTCAACACAAGTTTTTGTTTGGCACCACAGTGAATTTCCCAATGGGGTTTGTGTGACAGCAGGTAATAGTTAAAAAATGCTGTCTCCTACTCCACTGCGTTTTCATATTTGTTTGCTTCACTTATTTGTTTCCCTTACACCTCTCTATTGCTCTCCATCCTTCTATCTGCCTCTCTCTATGCTTTTTGATATCTCTCTTCTCTCTCACACACACAGACACACACAGCAAAAATTCACATGCACTGCCACACTTAAGCTGATCCAAGGACACCAGAGGCAGTCTGTCAGCTTCAATTTGTGTCCAGTGTCCACTGTGCTGTGGTCACCCAGAATATAACTTGCTGGTCAGTGCATGTGTGTTCACTCGTGATTGACACGACCTTCCAGCTACAACAAATCGCTGACATCAATCAAGCAATAGAAGAAGCTTGCAAATTCATGAGTTAACAACGAAAAAAGCTGTTATTACAAAGGTTGAAATAGTAGCTTTTAGCACCCCTGCCCCAGCCACACTTCAGAGAAGGACAGGGAAAACGATAAAAGTGACAACTGAAAGGAATACTTCAACATTTTGGGATATATGCTTGTTTTCTGTCTGCCTGGGAGTTAAATGAGGAGATCAGTATCTATTTAATCTCCGTGAGTTCAGTAGCGAGATCCAAGACAAAACAGGGGGAACAGCTCACCTCAGTAAGAAACAGAAACGATACATCTTGCTGCCAATACATCCACACATCACCTGGGCAAACAACTAACTTAAATATGAGAACAAGACTCATGAGACGGTGCATACCTTCACTGGGCCGAGCTGTTTCCTCCGATGGCTAAGCTAACTGCTTGTTAAATCATGTTGTTTTATTTTCTTTGTCTTCATGTTTTAATACATAATTCATTAGAGGTACCTTTGATGGAACAAGACAAGCTGTTCCTCTGTACTTCAACTGTTTGTGGTAGACTAGGCTGCACATGTCCTGAACACACCATTTCCGTACTGAATACCGGGAGGATAAATTAATATCAATCTTTTCATCTAACTCCACTCAGAAAAACAGAGTATTTCTTAAAAAATGTCAGAGCATTTTACACAGACACAGTTTTTGTATGAAAGGCTCAGTCACAACACATCAGACCTTCACTGTTACATTGTCTTTTATTGGAAATGGCTTTTTAACTTTTTATTCAGTTAATGCAGAGCTGGTTTTACATAGCAGGGGTTCCAAATAAAACTGTTTTGTAACATTAAATGGAAAACCAAGCTGAAGTGCTCTTGCACCCACAGGCCACTGTAAAAATTAATGAAGTCTCTCCATAGCAAGTAGCAAACACCACAGCTAAGTGTTGCAGTGAATGTAGAAGGACTTGCTAATTTAATGGCTACATGTTGTCTCCAAAAGCCCTGGTAGTATTGCAATGAATGGAAAAAAACACAAGTCCTCTAAGAATGTCAAAGCCAATATTTTGTTCTATCTTGGCAATTGGTAATTTATGTTAACTTCAATAGGCAAGGTTCCCAACAGTTAAACACTGAGCTGTGGTTTTTGGCACTTGTTTGCCCTTCCTCAACTCCTGAACTTCAACTTAAATATCGATCCTTTGGCTCACAACAATGCACAAGATGGCAAAGAACTAAATGTAAGTTGTAAAATTTGGTATGCTGAAAAATTCACAAACCCCTGCAAGATGTCAAGTATTCTAAAATCTCCAAGAAATAACAAGTTTGTATGCTGGAGAACTGCACCTTAAACATAAATATTTAATGTGGATATATTAATCAGAACAGCAAATTAATGCACTTAAAAAATCTCTTTTTCTTGAAATGTTTCATTTCACACCAAATGATGGCATCAGGATAGACCTTGCAATAAATGTGAGAATAATTCAATATGAGATGCAAAGAAAATGGAAAAGGGGAAGGTAGTGAAAAGGGCACAGAGACTCTCTGAATGGCATCGTTGAACGAGTGGGTGTGTAAGGAAGGAGAAAGGCTGCAACGTGCTTTGAAGAAGTCAGAGTGACTCCTAAATTTTAACATCTTACACCTCATGAAGATAGTTTCAGTACTTTCTGTCTGTCACACACACACACACTCGCACACACACACAGCTATGAGGTGAGATGACTGAGAAGGGGAGAAGTGTGGGGAAAGAATCTGTGAAGCAAGACAAATCAATGATGTCCTCTCCTTCCTTCTTTACTCCTCTGTTTTTCCCCCTGTTTCTTTTCCTTTTCCCATCTTCCCTTCATCCATGCATCTTTTACTCTATTTCCTCTTCTTCAACATCCTGCCCCCTCCATCCTTTCCCCAATAACCCACCTGGCTTGGAGGTGGAGGAGACATGCTGAATAAAGATACATGCAAATCTACCTAATAGGATGGAAAATTGGAGGGAAATAGGGATCTTTCCCCTTGGAGATATTTTTTTCTCCCTCACTATCTTTCCGCCCTTCACTCCTTGCATGTTTTCAACGAGATTTGCTTTCTCTCTCTCCCTCTGATTTATTTATTTTACTTTACTTCCTCTCTAACTTACTATCTGTTTCATTTTTCTG
This sequence comes from Trachinotus anak, assembly GCF_046630095.1. Classification (NCBI taxonomy): domain Eukaryota; kingdom Metazoa; phylum Chordata; class Actinopteri; order Carangiformes; family Carangidae; genus Trachinotus; species Trachinotus anak. The sequence continues at coordinate 17,798,051 of NW_027273859.1, read as the reverse complement.
CCTCACATAATGGCCATCTCTCCCTCTGCCTTTTATCGATGTGACTCACCGCGTACCTCATCTCTAACCTCCCTCTCTTTTCTTATCACCCTCTCTATCTCACCCTCTAGGACTTTTTTACATAATTGTAATAATCAGTTCCATTGGTGTTGCCCCTCATCTAACCTCCCTAAAATAGCACTTGTGAACATGCCCTTTAAAGCTGCATCCTCGCTCTTTTGTTCCATGATCAGAGCATGGGTGAGAGGCTGCTGTACACCATCTGCATGCTCTGTGTGAAAAATCTGAATTCATTAAACACCTTAATATGCCCATTTCCTTGTTAGCAGCTGTAACATTTGATATATATCAGAAATCTTGATCTGACCTTATTTATTATTTTGGCTCTAGGCAAAACTTAACTGTGCTTACTTTGAAACACTAAGATACTCTTATGTACAGTTTCATTGTTAAGCAGCTCTTTTTACTGTACCTACTAAAATAATTGCTTAAAATGCACTTTTATATTGTTAAGACTTGGATTGTATTAGAACTGATTTTAGCCATACTGGCTGCATGGCTTTACGGATGGCGATGTCAGTTGGTCAATCAGTCTATTGCTTTGGTCCAGACCGAAAAAACTATTGGTCGCATTGCCGTGAAATTCTAAGTAGGCAGTCATGGTTCATTCTTTGGTTACTTCATGTCTAGCTACACCAGCAGGTAAACTTCCATAAAATATCTGCTAGAAGGACTGTTACATGGTTAGTAAATTAGGTTTGTATCATGTGCACAAACTTTTTGTATAGTCATGGTCCCCAGAGGATATATCCTAATAATGCTGGTGATCACTTGACTCTTTCTCTAGCACCATCATGAGGTTGACGTATGGTTTACAGCTGAAGACTCAGAATCACAGAGCCACTGGTATGGCTGTAGACAACCCTGTCTCCTAAAAATTGCATTTCTATGCAACTAAACTGCAAAATCTAATGTTTTGAAGGAAACATAACTGTGACTGGGTTACGTTTTCTATTAGTATAAAGATGTGTTGTTAATGTACCTATTTGGCAAGTTAATAAAAATGTTTATTTATTGAAAAAATATGTTGCTTCTGAACATAAAACATACTTGCTGTTGCAGTTGTAGAGAAAGGGATTTTTGAGGAGAGTTTTTGTTAAGAAAAAGTCCCTATTAGTTTGGACTCCCAGTCCAATAACAGCCATTATTCATATATGAGACATGTTTGATTTCAACTGCTGATGTCTGGATGAGTCCTGGTGTACTACTGTGGATGAAAGTAACATCTGAACCGACACCAGCAACAGGATATTACTCTGTAAGCCAATAACAGGACAGTGTTTAAGAAAAAAACAACAAAAAAACAAAAACAGCTGGAATTGCTATCCAGGTCTTAAGGTACTGTGTTGTGCCAGAAAACACCTGATATTCTCTCCAATAACCCACTTACCCTACCACCCCCACAGTGGGAGAAACCCAGTGTTTCTCTATGCTATGTACTGATGGGTGAGCAGACAGACATTAATTGGCATGCAAAGCCAAAAGGGTTATCTTTCCAAACTTGTCAGAAGATTTATGCAAGTGTTTGTGTGTCTGCAAAAGCTTGCATGTGTTCCCAAGTGAACTGCAGATATTATGTGTGTTTGAGCTGCTGGGCAAATTAAGCCATCATATTAAAAAATGTCTTTCAATCGTTCAAAACATATAATGGAAGGAACTGTTTCTTGCATGATGACAGGTCACCGAGGGGGCTTCCAAGGTCCTTTGACTCTCTGAAGTCACTTAACATAATTTAGCACACATGTCAGATGAGACTAGAGATGATAATTGAAGGTGACCTCAATTTAAGGACAGTGCAGTTTGCGGGCCATTGATTCTTGTAAAGAGGAGAATATTTCTGTCTCTCTACCAAAAGATGGAGAATATGTGCTGATATGTTAGAGATGCATGAGCACGTGTGACAGAGTAACATTGTAATGATTGGGGCTCAATCCTGACTTGTGCTGTCCTTTCTATCTCTTGTATGCGACCTCTAAGGATTGGGTCATCTATCTCCATTCTAGCTGTCTCTCTAGCTCTTCTTGCCTGTTTGATTTTACCTTTCTCCTCTTCACATGTACCCCTTTCCTTAATTTAGCAATGTATCAGACTTTTTTCTTTTAACTCATCACCTTCCCCTCCACATGCTCCTTTTTCTTCCTGCTTAGCCACAACCCTTTTTTATTGTGCTGGTTGATGCCGTTTTTCCTCTCTGAAGTCATTTAAGATGTCACAGATAGCTAATGAAGCAATTACACATTGGAGACTTGTCGCCTCCATATAAAAGAGCAGTGGAGCCTGGCATGCCTGTAGATGTGTATAGAGAGAGATATAGGCTCTCTTGTATGAAGGTAATGGAGCAGAAAGCCAATTCTACCAAAGTGCAGCAGTAATAATTATGACCGATCTCAGGTGTCTCCTATTATCATTATCACTAGACAACTGTATGCGTATGTGTTAAGCATGATGGGGATAAATATCATGACATGGGATTAAGGATTGAAAAAGGTGACAGCAGATTGAGGAGAGGTGGAAGTCAAAAAATGACAGGCAGGATAGAGGTAAGGAAAAAAGAAGATAAGATGAAGAGGAGAAGGGGGAGTAGGAGAGAGGTCCTCAGAAGAATAACTTAATTAAGGTAAGATAGGAGAACAAAACCCAAAAAAAAAAGAAAAAAAAAGCTGGACTGTGTGGCTGTCATTAATGAGGCTCTCAGCAGGGATAAGACAGAAGACTGAAAGAGGAGAGAGAGAAGTGAAGGAGGATAGCAAAGAAAGCACAGGTTAAGGGGTATTCTCAACAGAAGGTAGAGTTAATGCTATAATTGGAGGATTATGCATACTGTTAATGGTATGATCAGACACACACACACACACACACACACACACACACACACACACACACACACACACACACACACACACACATACACACACACACACACACACTCATGTGTCAGTATCCCAGTGGTTGCAATGCAGTTGGGCTCTTTGGAGCCTGCTGTCTATAATTCAGAAATCCTGCTCATGCAGACAGTGAATGGCTTCCCTATATAAAATGCATGGGGATGCACCCATTATCCATAGTTTTTATGAGACACATCAGTGTCCTGAAAGCAGTCGGATACAAGAGAAATACATTTGGCTTCATATGGTATGAAAGTTAATGCACATAGCGTAGGGATGAGGTGGGCAGAGAGAGAAAGAGAGAGAGAGAGAGAGAGAGAGAGAGAAAGATGATGATGATCTATAATTTATTCAGGAAAATAACCAATGTTGATTTAATCTGGTTCAAGAGTAAGGCATGTTTCTTCTAGGAAAGGTCATTTTCAGGAGAAACCTTAGTGTCCACAACCATTAAGACACAAAATTACCACCGAGTTAAGACTAAATGATAGAACAACGCTTGGTCAAAGGAAGGTTGAGAATCAAATATTTAGTAGATAAGCCTTCTACTGCATCATGTGACTAAGGGGAATGTCAAATGTAGGCTAACGTTAAAATGTAACACACACACAACAGGCAGAGGGGAGATTTGCAAATGCAAATGGACAAAAAGCAGAGAGCATACCTCAGCTAAGGTCAAACAATTCTACAAATATCTATAAGATACAGATTATTATCTGGATCTGTACGAAATTGTACAATATCATTGCAAAGTGGTTCAGTGCTATTTGTGTAATCCTGTTGACAAGAAAATACACAAACCAAATAGAATGGCACTCAGTAGAGCACATACCTCCACCAGGACCAAACATTTTCTACCATAAAAATTCATTCTCTTGATCTGCACCAAATTGTAGAGGTCACATGTCTCATAATATATTTCAGATCAAGATCAATACATTATTTCCTGAGAAATTGATATTTCGGAAAGTGATAATAAATGACTGAATCTGCTCCTTTAACTGGATTGAATTGGATTGGTCTTTCCGGGCCCATGCCCCATCCCTTCACACAGTTTAATGCAAATCAGTACGTTAAGTGTAATCCTGCAAACTAAAAAATAAACAAACAAATAGACATGGGTAAAACCATAAGCTCCTTGGCGGAGGTAATAACTAAACTAAACTAAATTCTATGCTACCCATACAGGCACTGGAACCTACAGTGAACTGGCCCTCTCCTGAGGGTCTGAGGGATACTCAAGGTGGGAGATGGTGCAGCTTCCTCCACAGGCTAGCACCCTGCTTAGGTTACAGCCTATAGCAGGGACATTCCTATCTAAATCATGTTCTCGGGGATAACCTTTGTGCTGGTCCACTGTGCACCTGAGGCCTTGCACCAATCTTTCCCAATCTTCATCTCCTCATTTAATACCACTCCATCCACCCACCTACCCACCGACCTTACTACAAGTTCAATTAAGAGCTATTTTCTAGTGATGTGATTGAAATACAACTACTTAAAATCTACAAAATTAAGGAACTTTGTAAGCAATCTGTGAAAAAAAGAGAGAACTACTATACTTTAGTCTTATTATTACGAGATTTCTAAAATGACCTGACCAGTGGCTGCTATTGGAAAAAAAACTCCACTCCATTGCAAGATGAAAAACTTCACCCCCACCTCCTTCAACTATGCTATTACATTAAAGTTATTGCTGCTGCTGATTGCTTTTGCTAATTGTGATTACAAGCCAATTCACTGTATTCATAGTATTAAAGAATTAGTTAATCTTATTACTGTTTCTATAATACCTAAGACCTGAACCAATCATTTCTAATCTAGTTCCCATGTTGGCAGATGTGCACAGGTAACACTGAATCAGAATGTTATTTATTGGCTCAGTTTACACTGGTTCTAATGGGATTTTTGCTTTCTGACTGAGACGAAACGGAGCATCACACCAAGGTCAGTTCTGTTTCCCCATAAAAGAAACAATGTGCAAATATTTCTGACTAAAGCTGACTATTTTTAGCTCAAGTCACTTCTGTTTTTTCCATCATGTCACATAATTAGGAAGGTACTGTATCAGTGGTTACTTCTAAGAATATATATGGAGGAAGCACCACAACCATCTTGGACTGATATTTGAATGCATTACAATAAAAAGCCATCTTCACTGCACAGTGGTGATTCATACAGTATAATCAACCTGAGAATTAAGTGTTGTCACTCAGGCCATCATTACATAAGGGAAGATGTTAACCTGAGGTCAGAGAGACAGGGTTACTTTTCACAATCATCAATTTATATCAAGGTCTTTATTCACCTCTAACCTGTCTTTTCAGGCCCATGCTGCAGAGGAGGATAGGTGGAACTATTTTACATACATAACAGCTTGTCCACCACAATGAAAAGGAATACTTAAAGCCAACTTTTCTGTAACATCCTCACAGTTACACAAGTGTAATGCAGGTGGAGTGCTTGAACAACCTGAGATGGTTAGCATTTTATTTTCTCCTGGTACCTCAAGTTTTATCTTTGCACACATTCACACACATACTGGGTCAACTGGGGTATTTCTTTGGCTTTTCTTCTTGGTGGTGGCATCGTCAGAGGCAGGTTATTTCTTATTCATTCTTTCTCTGCCATTATTTTCTTGCAGGTCAGATGTTCTGCATGAACACCATTTTAGAGGGGTCCTCGTCATTTGGAAAGGCATGATTCAGCTACAAAACAAAATTAATGTACTGGCACTCTGAGAGGAATATCGGCCTCTCTTTAGTCATTTGATGCCTTGTATGAATCTAATTGAATCCCAACGACAGACCAACAAATGCTCGGAGTATTAAGGGGGACTGTAGCAGGAATACTGTATAACAAGTGCCTTAATTCCCTCAGAAGTAATTATGCTCTGTGATTAGGGAATTGTGCCTTAATGTAATTATGCTGTGCTTTAAAGATTAATTTTGTCTGTGATGGCATGCTGTGTTATGTTGTTGTCTCACCACATTATCCATAATCACAGCTCACTATCTCAACTGTTATCTGTTAAGAGTTCCCTCTGGTATGGAGGACAGACAAAGTGTGTGTGTATGTGTGTATGTGTGTGTGTGTGTGTGTTATTTTTGTGCACTGCTATGTGTGAGTTGCACAAGTGTATGTAGATGCCCAACCTGTGTACACAGATGTTTATCTGTCCTACTCAATTATATGAAGGATTATGCATTGCAAAGTCTGGGTCTCACATGCTCATATCTACTGTTTTCACACCTATTCACATAATTCACCAAAACTGAGGAGATAATGACATCAGTGAGGCCTTTTCTGAGCCCAAAGCATCAGGAATGTGACTGAGAAAAAGCAATCTATAATTTCCTTTTTCAAAACTACATTGATGTATTTCATGGATTTTGCTTATCCATGCATACATTTAGGAATTTAGTTCTGCGTGTTGTATATATGTATACATGAAATATAGAATTTACATACAAGATTTGATTCACTGAGAATATTTTGACACACACTTACACAACCATGCCTGCATATGTACACAGACAATAAACTACACACATTCACATGCACGCATATAAGTGTGCACACACACACACACACACACACACAATAAACAAACAGTGTTATGAATGTGTTTGTATGTGCCTGTAAGGGGAAGGGTTGTCTTTCATGAGGCCTCTTAAAATTCATTATGCATGTGTCATTACCAAACAGCACTTGAAAATGCTTCTAATTAATCCAATTAACACCAAGCTTTATGGAAGGGGGGGTGAGTTGCTGGGCAAATGTTGCATCCTAATGGTGCACAGAAAAATACAAAAAAATAAACAAGAGACTAAACACTGCAAAAAAGGAAAAAACTCTGAAATGAACGAGATAAAACTGTAAAAATGCTTTGACTGCGCCTTTGCATTTGTTCTGCCACAATTATACAGGGTTTAGAAAAAAAACAATCCTACACAGAAGAAGTAAATACAGAAAGGTAGCAGGGCTGTATTCTGCTACACAGTGGTGACAGCCACAAGGAAGGAAATACCTGAATAAATATGAGATGAAAATAATGTAGGGAGCAGGTGCACTGAAATTCCCTGGTAAATCCCAGAATTATGTAAATCCACTCTGTGTGTTAGAGCAGAAATTATTCCCTCTCCCCACACACTCACACACAGCACAGAGGTTCTATTTTAACTACTTACCCTATTGACTCCTCTACCCCTGTCCTCTCCATAATTAGTTCCCAGGATTTCAAAGAAGATGTTGGGGTTAGTGCCGTTGTCAGTGAACTCAAGGAAACTGGTGAGGCCGCTTACTCCGAACTGTAAGGACAAGAGGAAATGTTTTTATTTCATTGTGGTTTTTGGCTATAATAACCTCATCATCAATTCTGCCTGTAAGATTTGGACAACATTATAGTGTTATCCACATTAAGATCAGATATGACAACTGATCACAGCGAAAATGAAAAATGTATTATCTGTCTGTCTCTTATGAAATGATCATATCTCGTCAGCAAGTGCAGATACTGGATAAGTACAATGCTGTAATACACTTGCATGTTTGCATGTTTCCGTATCCAAGACATAAGAAATTGGGGGAATATCAACAGTATGCAGGGACGTCTGCAATAAGTACCATTCTAATGAAAGAATAGTGCGGATGGAGCCAATGGGCATTTCTTTTTTTGCAGTGGGGGAGTACGGTGTCCTTAGTGGAGATGCAGACACACACACACACATATATACAAACACACAGTGTCAGTCCCCAACCTTTGCCCTGCCTTCCAGTAGTGTAACCTGTCAGTAAGAGTGACACCACAGCTGCTTCAGGGAAGGAGAGGTGTTATCCTCGTTAATATGATTCATCCTGTGTGTGTGTGTGTGTGTACCTGTGTGTGTGGTTATACTTAACCACATGTACACTTGCACAGAAACCCTCCACACCCTATATCTAAAGTGATTACACTATTTCATATGATCTAAACGTCTTACATTCAGCATCACCTGTAAATCATTATATTCATTAGTGCATTTGCCATCATAATTCAGAAATGACACATTTGTTCACACATGACATGATAATTATGTTAAGTTAACTTTAACAGAAACAGCAACAAAGCAAATAATTTACAAGAGCAAAGAAGCAACTAAGCTGTCGTTTGTATTCTTGGGACACATACAGTAGTAATCATTTCATAGTACTAAAAGTATCAACTAATTAAGAATAAAAACAGTTTAATAAAGAATGGAGAAATAGGTTCTAAAATTCACATGCCTGTAATTAAAAGCATGGGACAGGTTGTTAAACCAGCTTTATTTAGTGTGTGGATAAATCACACAATAGAGACCTACCTCCCAATTTAGCTAAAATATTCAGACAAATTTGTGTTTCTGTTATTCAGCCTTCCCTCACTGATATAAATGGGATGGGCAAAATAATAGAGACACCTGCCGATATAATGCAATATAATTCAACAGCAGCACACACTTCATCCTCCAAAACTGATTATAAAGTTGAATCAACACCTCTCTAAAATAATGTCAATAAAAACTGAACATTATCACCATCATGAAAGCTCTCATGATGTTGATAATGTATTTATTGCAAGGCAGTTTTATTAGGCTTAGATTAGCAAGGTGGACCTAATAAACTATATGATATGGTTCATAAATTATGTTAATATGCTATCTGGTCAATTCATCTAAATTGACACACAATTATATTGTTAACATATTTAACACACACACACACACACACACACACACACACACACACACACACACACACACACACACACACACACACACACACACACACACACACACATACATACATCATTGTAAGGACATTGCATTGACTTCCATTCATTGTGGACAGCCTAACCCAAACTCAAACCCTAACCTTATCCTCAATTCACATCTTAACCAGGCCCTGATAAATTCTGTTTGGCTGTCATTAGGAAAGATACTTTTTGTTATCTGAAAGCTTCTTAAAAATAAGATGAAAGTGAACACATCTGTGTTTTATAATAACAGCAACAGTAAATCTGGAGACTTAGACTCATGGGCCCTGGCTGGGGATGTTGGGCTGCATCACAGGACTTATGGAGCCTTAAAAGCAATCAATAAAATTTTAAAATAATGAATCTTAAACCTAAGTGCTTGAGTTACTGAGACTGCCAATGACAGGGTAGTGATGTGTAGTCTACAGATCAAACACGGCGCACACTTCAAACTTTGAAGATCAGTGCAACAGCACTTTCACCTGCTGCATTTTATTCCCCACTCTGAATTTGTCAGTGAACACCAAACAACATCAACAGAGCTCCTCATTAAAACCTGCAAATGAGTATTTATCATTGCCATAATGGCTCCACATACCAAAACGCTGATTAAACACACAGGCACCCACAGTAAATAAAGCACACTGCTGATACACTGGAAAGTGGAACTGATGCCAGGCTGTTGAACTCAACTCTATTACTGCTTAGGGCTCTTTAACACAGCTCTGTTGAGACAGCCATCAGGGTTGGTTTAACAGCCGGGGCTGGCTGATGAAAGTGTTGCCAAACCCCAGCCTGATCTCAAGGTGAAATGCAGAGATAGATATGAAAGCCATTGCGCTGCATTTATTATTGTCTGACACTAATCCTAAATTAGCATTTCACTTGGCTTCATCATTCAGTCAAACTGCCATCCCTGGAGTAGTTTTTTTTATTGATATCAAAACAGAGAGCATTGATCCAATTGGATTTAACAGTGATGAAAGTGTTGCCAAACCCCGGTCTAAACACAAGGTGAAATGCAGAGATTCATAAAATCACAGCTGCAGGATGAAAACCTCTATCTCCCAAAAGTCAACTGTTGAGGAACTGAGGAAAACTTGCTGATTGACGCATGTGTTCTTTGAAAGGTATGCAATCCTTTGAATTCATGAGTGCTTGGGCCATAAAGTCTACTGAGCGCAGATAGGAAATTGGGAACTTTTGAAATAATGTACAAAATTGGATTTCCATGGGACAGGAACAATACAAAAACAGAAGACTTATTTAGAGCCTCCTCCATGTCACTCTTCATCCCTGGAGGGGATTTCAGTTATACCAAAAGATGGCAATGCATAAATGAATTTAGCAGTGATTGCATCTTGCTGTTTCAAGTAGAGTGTCTCAGCCAAGGAACAATAGTGCCTGGTCTCCACAATTTTGTGTAATGAGCACAATGTCTTGAAATGGAAATACATGCTCCCTAAATGAAGTGCGAGTCATGCATTTTCCTACCGCTAAAAGATACACGAGACACATCTATAAATAGGGAGAAATCTGAAAACTAGTATGTTGTAGTTAGGTTAGGGGATGGGCGCATGTGCTTTTGCTTTCAACTGGAGTAATCAAGTCCCAGCTCTAAACTTACACAAAGTTGTCTTCTGCTTTGAGTCAAGATTTGATTTTTGGCACATATATTGAGAATACTTTTTCAGAATAAGTTCTCTTCACATATTTATGAGCTATTTTCAAACTGGCATGCACACACCTACAAGCATCGCACAGCGGTAGAGTGCCACAGGAGACTGATGAAACAGATGGACGGTCCACAAACTGAGATTAGATGTATGTGACTTTGGGTGACTGAGATATCAACAACATTTCAAAGACAGATCTGGGAATGGGAAGGCTTTCACTGTGGATTGTATAGTGTGAATCAGATTTGATATACGACATATGGTTATGAACACAATACAGTGGAAACCACTTATAGTGATCAATACACACAGTATGCTATATGCTATGGTCTAGTCTTTCACATATTTCACATATTTCTACTACATCCCTGTATCCATGGAGATAGTCAGGACAAACACTGTTTATAATATATAAACGACAATCACAACAATCTTTACTTAAAGAAGACCGAGAGTGAAAGGAATTACATAACAGCCATTAATTTGTACTTTATGTCACTAATGGTCATGGTCATAGTAAAATTTTACATGCTTGTGTATGTGTGAGAGCTTTGAAGTAGACATGCTTACATACTTTGTTGAATAGCTCCCTTTTAGACCTGCAGGGAAAAAGTATGTACTTGGTTATCTGCATTTGCATACCTTTTTGACAGTATCCAGCATGCTCTTGCCTCCCTGCCATGGTTTGGAGTTCTTCCTGATGCAGCTCAAACTGGCCATGCTGTGCCACTTCCTATCCTCCAGTTTTCTGTGAAAGGTGTTGGCCAGCAGCAACACAGTATCATAGATGTAGCGGTTGGTGATCTGCAGAGAAGGAAATGACAGAAAGGCAGACAGACAGAAAAGGAAAAATATGAAACAACAGAAAAGTGCAGACATTTTACTTTTGCTGAGGACTGTCTTGGAGGTATTTTCTCACATTGCTGTGTTACAACTTGTCACAAGAAATTAAGACTATTATGAGGTCTTTCACATTTTATGCTAGGAAAGATGGACCAAAGCCAGCAGATATTAGAAGTGGGAGAAATAGGCCACCTTTTCATGCTGAAATGCTATCAAAGTTAAATGCTTTACTTTCATTTCTTTACTTACATATCTACAAGCACTGACTGTTTAGCTTTGCTTTGCAGCTTCTCCCTTCTCTTTTCTCCCAGTTTGGCTCTCTCTGAAGCAACAATATGCAGGATGTATTGTGCACCTGATTCCGTCAGACACACAATCGCACAGACATGAATTAAAATGTATTGACAGGACCTTGGCACCATAGAATGAGGTAGAGAGGCCGGGGTGAGAGAGGGAGAGTTATTCAGTCTGTGATCACTTGCTGCGTGATCTACTGAGCCTCTTGTCTCCATATTAATGGGAATATAATAAACAGATTTACTATAACCGGCATAATTCAATGCACACACGTGAACGCACATGAAGATGATGTATAACCACTCACATTAACACATATACAAACACAATCATGTTATAGAAGCAAAAGCCATTAGCTCAGTAACGATGACTTTCATATATCACAAAGAAGTAGGCCCTACACACGCACACACACACACACACACACACACACACACACACACACACACACACACACACACACACACACACACACACACACACAGAATGTTCTGTATTTGGTATATAAATAATAATCCCAGTTAATGATAAAGGTCATTCTGCATCTTTGCTATGAAAACAAACATTTCTATGTCCTTTATTTAAAACTAATTTATTCAATAATTCTCACACATACAAAATAAATGCTTTATAATGATGCAGAATGTTAAATGTCAAGAATATGTTTCAGTATATGGGCCAGAATACCGATGCTGCTTTTGCAATGCTGCCACATGAAAAGCACTAATTGTCACACTATTACAAGTTATAATACGGGACAGACAGAATACTAACCTAACATGTAAGCATGTTGACTTAAATGGGAAAATACTCTATCCATCAAGAGGCTTCAATGGTTGTGTGGAATAATTTGAAATAAAACTTTCAAAGAATTCGTCCAAATGCAGTCTTATTCTGTCTGAATTTGGACTTGTGCACTGGTCAGTTGTTTAAAGGTTATGAAGGTGATCTTCCTCAGCAGTACATTTGGGGAACATCACATGACTAAGTTGTGTTTCTGGAATCCATTTTTAGTGAGTCCATTAGTCAACTGATGGGTAATGCTTTCAGAAGTAATGCTTTCAAAAGAAATTCAAAAGAAACATACATCCACACGCACACCCAAACATCTTGTTCTTATGGCCTCAATTAGTGTATGGTCATGGTCAGAGAAAGACAATTGCCTCTGGCATGAAAATAGTTTTTTTTTCACATTTGGTTTGAGCCTTTTTTTCTTTCTATGTGTCCTTTTACCTCAAATGCAGATGTTATACCATATTTTGTATTAGTATTTATTTTATAATTTTTAGAAATTATGTGAGGAACACATTTCATTCTAGAGCTTACGGTAGAGTGATTAAATAAATCTATGTAAACAGGATTATTAGAAGAACTGTAATATTTCACAATACTTAATCACTCTAATCAAGATATTGCCTTTTGCAAATTTACTCTCAATAATCATGGACTGAAAATGCTAAACAAAAAAGATTGCAGTAGTGGGTGTGGTTCTTTGGGACTATCCTGTTACTTTAAAAAGAAAAGGTTGACAGCTGAAATATTGCAGTACCCTCTACAAATATGTTTCAGATCATGTTTTGTTTGTTTGATCTCTCACCTGGCAACGCCTTATTTTAAAAAGTGAAGGAACCAAGTGGAAATGTGGCCATGTCAAAGTTTTCCATTGCTTTAAAAAATGATACGAGTGATGATAAGTTGATAAAAAGTATGACGTTCCTTGTAACTTGTCAAATATTTTCTGACAGTCAGACAGGCCAAGAGAGAGAAAAAAGTAGTGTCAAGTTTATTTTGCATCTAACTTTTTCTCCCACTTACTTGTGAACTATTTTGACTTTCACAGTTTTGTCTTAGTCTTTCACTTGCTGTCTATGTCTGACTATCATTCTTTCTCTGTCTCTGCACCGAGTGCTTTTTCTCTGAAAATTAAAGTGAAACTACTGCTGCTCTATGGGGAGCTTGAATGATCGGTGGGTTCTGTACTCCAAGCGAGCATTATATGTGAGTGTGTGTGCGTGCTTGTGTGGTCAGCCTGAGTTGATGTGCTTCAGTGCAGTGTGAAATTGGGCTTCTGGGCCACTCTCTGACCGCTGAGCTGATCTGCTTCCTCTCTCTCGCTCTCTCTCTCTTTCTTTCTCTCCCATCCCTCGTTTCCTCTCTCTCGCCAATTCAACCACTCAACCACCCACACACACACACTCATCCACGCACACATGAAAACAGGAGGTTGAAACGAACATGCGCAAAGTGTGTTTCAACTGTACGTTCCCCATATTTTTTACTCTCACTCTCTTTGTCAGATACACAAAAACACATTGTCCTTGACTGAAAGGACTAACAGTCACACACACACATACATACAGTACATGAACACATGCATACTCTCTGCCCTCCACAGTAGAATGAACACATAAGACTGGACTATACCAACAGAAATAATGAGTGTGTTCGAAGGGCTTGATTCTCTGTAATAGCTTTTTACACTTGAGAAGCACTTGATTCACATTAGGACACACAATGTAAGCTTTATTTATGTACATTATTCAATGCTTCAGGGGCTCCAGGAGTTAACAGTGTGTTTGCATTAAAAAGGCACTGTATTTCACATATTCTTTAGCAAGGCACAAACTAACCCTAGGCTTCCATCAACCTTTTAGATAATTAGAAAACACATTTATGTATTTAAATTATTTTTAACCTTCTGGGCATTTTTTTTTCATTTTATTATTTTACTTCATTTAATCAAAAACTAAATAAACATGAAATGCACAAGGCCATACTCTTATATGTCCATGCACTGATTACAGTGGGTGAAAGTCTAAAATTGGACTATCTTAGAACTTAAAAGGGAAATATCCACATAAACATTTATACCACATTTCTTTTTTCAATGTATTTCCAACTTTCATCAAACGTGTTCCCCCAGGGTATTGTGCATCCACATAAATCAACAGCACATTAATTCAATTTCATATTTTTGTCTTGACACATAAATAAGAGTGTGTTCCCTCTTCTCCGCTCTATTTGATGGCAGCTTGATGACTCACATACACACAAAAAGGGATGATAATTGCATACATATTGCCACCCTGGGGGACGTATTTTAAAAAAAACAAAAAAAAAAACCAAAACAAAGTAAAGATAAGGAAATGTGAAAGCAGAAAAAAATGTCATCACTGTGTTTTCCATGATCATAATAGAAGATGGATTGTGTGCTCTCAGATAAACACATATAAGGGTGTGAGCCAACCTTTCAACCTTTCCCAAAACGATTCATGTTCCAGGTAAAAAGCCTCACAGACGCACGCAGTGACAATGTCAAATCAGCCAGCCTGGTGTAATGGGAGGCTTTTGGCACGGGAGACATGTTGAAATGTCAAACTAAAACACTGAGAGCTGTTTTATGAGACAGAAATGGAGCACCAGAGCAGCTTTTAAATACCTAAGTAGTCTGGGACTTTGAGTTTTGAAAATTTTGGGGGTAAAACCCCAAAGAGCAGTGTTAAAATAAAATCTTAAATTTGACAGCATTTGAGAATGTACAGAATATTACTCTGTGATGGAGGTAACATCCTGGACCTCAAAAGGTATGATGGGACTAGACTCACATTTAACACCAATCAAACATATCTACAGCAAGGGACATTTATTGGAAATGAATTCAGATTAATAAGAGTCACTGCATTCAAATGAGCCTTGCTCTGCAAGTCCTTTACACTGATGCACTTTGTTGTTTTTGTTCTTACTGAGGCAAAGTTGCCTTATAAAGACATCATAGACATCATTCCTACTGGAATGATGTCTTGCTCTTTGTCTTTCTTGATTTAGACTGAGTTTATTTGCTTTTTCTGATCATCATTCCAGTTAATTAACATTCAAAGGGACAAAGTGCAAAAGAGCAGGACAACAACAACTCCCCAAAGCAGCTTTGGCTAGTTAGCTATCACTGCTGTTACTGGCTGAAGCTTTTCAGTGACAACTAAGCAGCTTTTCAGCTCGCTGTGAATGTACGACAGCAAGAAACATCCTCACTCAATTGGGCAATGCATGGATCTGAGATAGAGAAACTGAAGAACAGAGTTTGTTAAATTTTTTCTTTCTGGAATGATTTGCAACCACTTGAACTCTGACACTGAACTGAACTGAACTAATTGATGGGTTTAATTACTGTTCTTTAAATGTGTTTTACCTAACTACTACTTACCTCCCTCGGTTTTTACAACCTTCTTTCTCGTTTATGTCAGAAAAAACTCTCTTGGCACACCACTCTCTCATTAACCACTAAGTACACACATAACACACACAACTGTTTGTGGCTGCCAGCTAAGAAAATCAGTTATTTTCAGTATGACTCTTAAACCTGTTTTGAACATAAAACTAGCACCCTAATTGAATTTATTGAAAATCACTGAGCTGCCTTGTGGACAAATCACCAAAGCAACTCACCTCCAGCTGCTGAGCCTTGGGGTTTTTAGGGTCACACAAGGAAGTGTTAATCCGGTGGTTGTGTTTGACACAGCGCTGTGTTGTGTTCTGGGGCATGGGGAACGTCTGCCGCACCAACGTCAGCCGACCGATGGACTTCATAACTAACTCCTGCAGGTCGTAGTCTGAGATCTCCTGAGAGGGTGGAGGAGAAGAGGAGAAGGAGGGTGGTAGGGATATGTGGAGGAATGATGGAGAGGGTGGGAGAGAAATAACATGAGTGAACAGTATCAGCAAATCAGTGATGTATTTTTTGTTGCAGAAGACCTACAGCTAATGTTTTTGACAAGCCAAGTCACAACAAGAAATAATGTAAGCAAAAACTAAGTTGGGTACTTATCCCAAAAGTGCCTGTAATTCTAATTCATGTCCAAAAGATACAGAGTACAGTATCAAATAGTTAAGGTCTTGTTTTATATGCTCTACCTTTCCCATTCTTGCCACACTGAACAGGGAAAAACCATTGTCTACATTATCTGCAAAAACAGTTATTTGATATGAAAGCTACATGTCAGCAAAAAGAAGGAAGGAGGGAGAGAGAGGGGTAAAAAATGTGTATGTGTGTGTATGAGCGCATGTGTTTGTGTGTGCTTGTTGTGTACATACATGAGTGTTTGCACGTACTCTGCATGTCCTTGCAAAACCTTGAGGGAGGAATCATTGCTAATTTTAGCCCTAGGACACAATCTCTCTCTCCCTCTCTCCATCCGTGGATCTCCATCCATCCTCTGCAAGTGCAGAGGGTCATGTGGTGATGAGATGAGAGCTGACGTTTATCGTCCCTGGTGGAGGTAACACTGCCACCAACCGAGACAGCTTTTGCTTTCTTTGTCTATGTGCGCGGCAACTGTCATCGGCGGTGTGTGCTCGAGTGTGTCTTGTGTGCACACGCCAGTTTGAGTGTAAATCTGTGTGTATGTGTGCATATGTTTTCATGAGATTGTTTCTAAGCCTTGTGATCATGCAAAAGACCCTTGTGATTCTGTTTAATTTGCACACTGCAGCCTGCTTGACAGGATGGATGGGATTCTGCCGAGAGACCATGCACACACATAAACAAGCCATCACACACACTTCACATTAGAGAGGGGTAATATTATAGGTACCACCGCTTCATTGACTAATCTCAATGGATTCTATATGGATGTAATTAACGATCATTAAGACCTTTGAGTCCTCACAGGATGTGATCAATGGTGATTAGGGGCAGCAGGCTTCATTGGTGTATTTGTACTCATCTGCATTAAGGTGGTATATGGCCCTAACTCTATATATATACAAATATGCATTTACTCCTGATATCAAATTCACACTCATTTGAATATCTTAAATAAGGTAAATTAGATTTGAGATTGAAAGATGGACACTGACAGTTAATTTCAAAGATGCCACTTTTACTCAAGATTTTGCTTCTTCAATTTTAATTTAATTTTCTTGAAATACAGTAAGTGAATTGAGATTTCTGGATCTACAATTGATTTAAACTATTAATTGAAGATAAAAACTGAATAAAGAGGTATTTATACCATGAGAAATAATTGAATTTAACAGGTTTAACCTTGTATGAATGCCCTGTGCTCAGAAGTATCTACTAAACAGTCCAAGTAAGGAATCTATTTGCTGGCTTTTGGGGCTAAAACGTGGCAAAAATCCCAAACAGTTGCCTCCATAAAGACCCTGAAGGAGACTGAATTACAAAGCTACCCCAAAAAAAAAAAAAAAAGCACGACAGAGAGAAAATGCTGAAAATTGCTAAAAAGGCAGATCTGTGGGCCAAAAGAGAATTAAGATTCACAGTGGGCAGTCAAGGGCATGCAAAGACACATCGACAGGCAAGAATTATCCAGAGTGCCCCACTCAAAGGATCAGACTCAAACAAATATAGACGCACCAATGCACATGCATACAAACACACACACACACACACACACACACACACACACACACACACACACACACACACACACACACACACACAGAAACTTAAAAGGAAAAGATCATTTTGAGATTTGTCCTCTCAACTGGCATTTGTCTCTGGGGACAGACTTCACCCAGTATGACTTTCAGTGGTGGCGTGCTCTAAAAGCTGTTAGCCTTTTAGCAACTGAGACTAAATGAATGTGACACATACACACACACGCATACACACACGCACTGACATGTAGCAACACATTAAATCATGCATGCTCTCACATACAGCATGTCACCACACAGGGGTCCCAGGAGGGAGAAGGTACTCGTGCAGAGTTGACATTCACCTCATATGATCAAATCACTTTTTTCCTAAGTTTAATTTCTCCCAGAAATTCTGTCAGGCCACTTACTGTCAACTTTTCATGGGCTTCCTCGATCAATACATTCAAATAAGACCAAACTAAATCTTCCGAACTCTCTGTTAACGTAAAGAGCAACATTTAGTAAATTTTGGCTTATAAAAATGAAACCAAATCATTTTATTGGAAATCATTATGAACTAATTGCTGGTGATTGTCTTATTAAGGGCTAGAGAAAATGTATTATCCCACCTTATAAGCAACATATCTGCCTAGTTTTCAAAGACCTATTTAATCATTCAGCCCTAATCAGCACTTCAACAAAGGTAGAATTATTGTTAATCTAACCTCATTAATCAAAATTCTCCTTCAAGCTGAACAATCAACTACAAAATCATTCAGTCCTGAGGATAGTTAAGTGTGTCCCCAAATTCTGAGTCCAATCACCTGAAACCAGAAGCTTTGGTTCAGTTTTAACCCCCAGAACAACCTGCAGCTCATATCTGGTGTGAATCATGAGTTGTTTACTCCCTGAGCGTGAAGTTTTGGTCTGCAGGCCTCCCCATCACCCTCAACCCATCACCTCTCGCCTTCCCACCAGTCCCCAAGAGCACTAAATCCTCATCTTTAGTGTTTTATTTGAAGATGAGAGTCAAACGCAAAAACACATACATCATCCCCAACCCTTCTTGGCACTTCTTCCATTGACCCCTATACTTTGTCCTCAATTATTTCTCTTCTCAACTGCTTCCCCTCTTCCTACTTCTCCCCTAGAGACACCAAATCCCCCCTTTCCTCTCCTTATCTGTAGATGAGAGGAAAAAATCCAGTTTTTCTTATTTATTTTTCGAAAATTTCTGCTCCTCCTACTCCTCTGCCCAACCTCTCAGCCCCTTTATATTCACCCCGTCTATGAGAACACCAAATCCTTGTTTTGCTTGCAGGTGTGAGAAAAAAAACAAATCAGAACAAAAGCACATCTGATTTCATTTGCCTTCTCTTCTGGGCAATTTTCTTCAACAGCCCCTAATTTACTGCTCTGGCTTTGACTATGTCTCATTTCTTTGCTTATTCCCAATGAATTACGACATTTATCAATGTCCTTAAAAAAGGCATGAAGAACAGTGAGTTGTACGGAGTGGAGCACTGCTTTTGCGACAGAGGGACAGAGCCTGGTGATGATGGGAGTTGTAAATGCAGCCACAGGTGACTCTGGCTGGGTGATTTTTTATTTGTTTTGGATTTGAATGTTGACTGACAGGAATGATCTTTTTATTTTTCACCACAGAGTGGTGATTTACTTTAGTTCAGATACACTCAGATTTGTTGTGTCTCTCCATCCTCAAATACTCTGAGATGGAAACAAGGTACGTCAAAATGATGGACAAAGAGCCTGAAAAAAATGAATGCGTTAGTGAGATGTGCAGTGAGACAGTACATTGAGATGTCAGTGGATGAGAGAGGCAGTGGAAAAAGTAATATAAAGCTCCATCGTCACTGTTAAAAAAAAATCTTTTATATGAGCTGGAAGATAAAATTGTGATCAAAACAAGGGCAGGGAAATCTGGATAGGTGAAGTGTCACACTTGCCTTGAACAAGACACAAAATATCCAACAGCTCCAGGGGAGCCGCTTAGCAACAACACTAGTCTTAGAAGCCTGTAGTCCTACTGGGCAACCTCCAGCTGTGCACAGAGTGTGCACAACTGTTAACTTGTTCTCCCTCTGCAAGCACTTCTGTAGCAGTAAATAAGACTCTTTAACTGAGCTGAGATTGCAGCCTAGAATTTCAAGTTAAAGTTTCTGTTTTTCATGTTGACCACTATGCATTTTCAGAGTTTGTACAATGGATTTTATTGGGTTTATTTAACCAAAGGTTTGTAGAATTTTTACATTTAAGACCATATAAACCTTCATTTACATTCCCAGCAAACCCTGTCTCCTAGAAACTACGCCTCTAAACAACTTAACTGCTACAGCAAATATGTTTTGTAGGAAATGGCTGGATAATGTTCAGAAGCAACTCAGTTTTTTTTAACTGAACAAAGCCTGTTTTTCATAACAGCTGGAGGTGGCTGGAGTGGATGGCAGGTGTACAAAGTGCACGGCTGTCACAGCAGAGACCTGTCTATGGTTATATTAGGCAACAAAAATAAGCTGCTTTGGTTAAGGTTAGGGAAAGAGCCTGTACTGGTTAAATGTACTGTCTGAAATCACTGTGAAGTTTTTCTGTATTAAACCAAATCACAATTTTTCCCTGACATGAACCGAATGCTGTGAATGCCTCAACATTACCATAAAAAAGTTCAGTAATGTTGTAGTCACTAAGAGTGCATATTGTACTACAAGATCTGTTATTCTGGTGGACAACAAACAAGGTGTCTGTTTTATTGATACATTTAGTATCAACATATTTTCGACTTGCAAAATTTGTAAATTAACAGCATATCCTCATCTTAATAGAAAACCTAAGATGGTTGAAATTACATTCATACAAAATATATCTGCTGTTGCAGTTTAGCTGTATAGCTGTATAGCTGTAATTTTTAGGGGAAGGGTTGTCACAGCATGAAAATCCCCAAAATTTCAGTTACATGGCTTTCATCGGATATCATGCAGTTAAATTAAGAGCCAAAATGACAGAAAAGCCTAATCTCGTCTCATCTCATTACCGTGCACTGTACCCTTGAGGGACTAAAAGGCAGAAATGAAGGGAGAGAAAAATAATGATGAAAAACAGAGTGAGCAACGGCAGCAGGGAAGATCAAGAAAGATAGCATGACAGAAGGTGAAAGACCATGAAGAGAATCAGAATGACTAAGGTCAATAGTGGAGTTATCCTCCAAACTTAAGAGAGAGAGACAGAGAGAATGAGTAGCCATGAGTGTTCCTTATTATTTCTCTTCCTCATCGTCATCCTCTCATCCTGAGCAGAACGAAGGAGATAGGGAGAGGAAGGATGATCAATTATGAACTGTGAACTCCTCTTCAGTGTGGCTGTCTGACTGCTGGCTGTAGATAAAGCAGAGTTATGACAACCATACAGTGCCCCCTCATCCATAATAAACCACAGGGAGGGAAAGCACTTTCACACACAGGAATATTCATTCTCCAAAGAACCAGTACTAGAAGACATTACGTATGACAAAATATTGTAGCCGCTCATCCATTTTAAACAGTCTGCTAGATGGCTTCACACAGCCCATCGCAGGAATAGAGTGTCCACATCGGAACAATGTGTGACTAAATTTCAGCCTTGATAAGCAGAATTAGGACACCATATCATTTAAAAGTTATGTGTGAAGCTTTTCTTTAAATTATTTGAAGGCATTTATGATTTATAGTACAGTTAAGAGCAAGAGAGAAAGAGATGGTAAGACAGAGAAGGAGTCCCAGTCTTTGCCACCACATCTCCTCTCTCTTTTCTTCACTTTGCTCTTCTCCCTTTCCCCTTCACCTCAGCATTACACATGAGATTAGATTGGAAAGTGCCATAGCATGTGTACAGACAGCACGAGACGAGAGAGATGAGAGAATTTAGGCTGTCTGTTCTCCATGCGACCAAGTCTGGTCTCCTCCCATCATGCTCATTTTGCTCGACTGAGTCTTGTTTTATATGACAACGCAAACTGTGGCATGAGATTTGTTCGAGAAGCAAGAGAGCGTGAGATAGAGCCTGAGGACATCATGCAAAAACATGAGAGTTGTTAACACTTTAGCGCAAAGGGGCTGCATTACTGTATGTGTCATAACGGGGACACTGTAAGTGTAATGACACCTACTAATTGATTTGACTTAATATTAACACAACTTTTTGGGGGCATTATTGCCTTTATTTGATAGGACAGTAGAGAGTGACAGGAAAGGGGAAATGACACGCAGGAAAGAGTCGAACTGGCACTTGCCTGCTAAGAGCATCAGCTCATGCGGTACCCGCCCTAAGCACTCCGCCATTGGGCCAACCCATATTAACAAAACTTTTAACATGAACATTTCTACTATTATTTGAGAGACTTTTACTCGCTGAATAACAGTGGTCAGTTGCCAGAAACTCTCTTATCCTGCAGTGACCCAACAACAAGTGAGGTCTTGTAGCCGATCACATGGTAGCCTCAATAAAAGGCTGAAATCTATATTCATTTATAAGTAAAACTGCTAAAACCAGAACTTTCTTATTTGTGACTGTGTGAAGTTGTGACCTGTCATTTTATATCTTTGTTACATGTTTTTTTTTAATCTATAACTATAATAAGAGTACTCCAGTGATATCCTGCCATGGCTAAAACATTAATAACTGAGGGAGCACTGGCCTGTCAGACAGCACCATTGATTTCTCAAAGGCAGCAGGTACAAGGTGTTACAGGCTCCATGCTGCTAGACGTACATGCAGGCTGCAGACTGACATGCTAAGCCTCTCAGGAAGCTAAGCAAAGAGCAGGTCGCTGCCAGGAAGCCTGGAGAGTGATACCAGATGCCTGATGGGATTCGACAAATATGAAGGCAGTCTATCAGACTGCTAGATGTGACTTTAGCCTACCAGGCAGTCGGGTAATGATAGACTGCTCAGTAGGCTGCTTGACATTGCCATCTGCCAAACACAGTGTACAAAGACTGCCTGTCAGGAAGAACACTTTTTTTTGAGTGCACGGGTGGTAAAATCTCAAGTGTGACATTGTGAAAACACATCTTTTTCAATTAGCAGAGGAGACATGTTTAAGTAACATGACACACATGGCGTCAAGGACTAATACAGAGTGGTTGTTTTCTACACATCTATCCATATTTGTAACTTTGATGCAATGATAAAAATGCTACCATCTTCATCAAAGTGTGTGTGTGTGTGTGTGTGTGTGTGTGTGTGTGTGTGGGGTGGGGGTGGGGGTGGGGGTGGGGGTGGGGACAATGCTGCTGCAGCCTATCATCCATATCAGATATGAAAAAATCTGTACCTTCATATAGCAAGACTAACATTCTAAAAGCGAACACCAGAACAAAATTATTCTCCCTGTCCCTGTAGCATTAATGGATATCATGCATATATTTGTGTCAAACAGAAATACTGTCTTTGCATAACTGAGCAAGCAATAGGCCTGCTGAGCCTTGTGGTGTTCAGTAGCATTATTATAGTTAGAGGCTATGATTTGAAAATGAAACAGAGAGAGAGAGAGAGAGAGCGAGAGAAACATAGGACACAGAAGTGTCTTTACTTGTTTTGTTCCAAATTAGGTTTTCCATCGGTCCTACAGTAAATGTTTTTTTGCTCTTCCTCCAACACATCTGCTTGTGTATATGGTTGTGTTTGTGCTCCTTCTCTTGTGTGCAGGAGTGTGTGGCGGCATGGACCCCTGCTGTGCCCTGCCACTTCACTGTAATGCCCAAGGCTAAAAAGACACATTAGCTATCAGGGTACGTATACGTCCAAACACACACACAGACGCACGCATGCGTGCACGCGCACACACACACACACACACAAATGTGGCTGATCCTTCCGGTTTTGTAAAAGGCACTTCTCATGAAGCAAGATCAAAGATGTGTTTTTATTCAAAGTTAATAGGAAATTACAGACAAAAGCATTAAAGTTTAATTATGTTTCTCTCAGGACCAATAGTCAAACTGATCAGTGACTGTGAACACGGTTGAGAGAAAACTCATGGGACAAAACTGTACACTCTGAGAAGTAAGAGAGTGACTTGCCTGCTCTTGATAAGCCAAAATGCTCTTAATATTTCAGTGGTGATACTGATTTTGAACCGAGGAATACATGCTCATCTATGGGAATTTATTATTTATATACAGTAGCTCTATTGCAAATAATTGGTGAGCTCCAGGTGCTCACTAAAATAAAACTAAATTGTCCTTGGTCATTGAGTTGTGTGTTATTGGATGAAGTGATGTGAAACAACTTTGTAAGTGCTCCTCTCTCCTTCAAACACCCAGGACATGGAAGAGATCAGAGGGGATCTAGGTTTAAAACAATAAATATTCACAGGATAATTGAAACAATAAGGTGAACTGACGGAACACCCAGCACAGCATCCATAAATCATTTCCGTGGCACTCACCTCATTTATCAGGATCCAGTGACAATCGAAGGCCACCAGGTTGGTCTCCACCACCTGCAACACAAACAACCACACCATCACATTTGGAACTGAGAAAAGAAAATGTCATGGCTTTGGTAGAAAAAAAAGCTTTAAATATATGACAGGTTGAAATATAGGATAGGAGTAAGGAGACAGGTAGTGTATTTTTTTGTTTTTAAAGAGAAAGAAATTCCTTATTGTCACATTTTAAATGTATTTTCTGTCTCGGATAATGTGATTTATGGTGTCTGAAGTGTGAATATTATGGAAAAGAACATTATGGAAATGTGTGAGGATGAAACCCAGTGTGAAACTCAGCATAAGTGAGTTGAGAAAACTTGTCTCAAAGGTGCTGAAGGTATCTGCCAAGAATCTTATAAAACACATGCAGAAGTGGCAAAACGTGTTTGTGTGTGACAAAATACCCAGAAACACCTGCACAAACACACCCTTACATTTCAACATTAGCACTTTTCTCACTAATTTACACACATTAGACAAGTAGAAGTCACTCTCTCTCTCTCTGTGTCACTGCCTGTGTCTCTTAATCTCTCTCTCTCTCACACACACACACACACACAGCCGCACATACACTGCATCAAAATAGTATGTTTCAGCAAAGGGAAAAAGAAAACCTTTCCCATGAATTGTTAACAGTGCAACTTAAATATTTATATGTGTCAACTCTTAACCAGTAACTACACAATTGTTAAACACTGCAGCAAGGACACTTTGAAACAGTGCTGCAGAGATGACAGAGAGAGCTAGCAGGGCAAAAACATTTGGAACTCCAGACATACCCACAGTACATTTTCATCCACAGTAGACTTCTGTTATAACGTCATCCATTTTATATCACAGCAGTCACTTTCTTTCAGCTGAAGTGGCCCTTCTCCCCTGTTATCAGTGAACTCTCTCTGTGTCTAGCACCTTCTCAATTATTTTCTGTGACAAGCATAATGTTGACACCACTTTATTTGTGTTACATTCATCTTCTCCTCACCCCATCCTTTTCTTTGTGCGTCCTTGTTTTCTTACACCCAACATACAGTAAGTGAGGCACACGTTTAACAGCTACTTCTTGAGCTCCTGACAGTAAGATGCCTCTCTCACACAGCTGGGAAGTGATTAAGTTTCATTCATCAGTGTATATTTAGCTTAGCTTTTTTTTTTCTTCCACCTGAATGGGCAGTAGCGTCAAACTGGACACAAAATAGAATTAAGTAAGCAGATCATCACTTATGGATGGCTGAAGGATCGATTTCTAAAGAATGAACGGCACAGCACCATTAATAATCTACACTGAGTAGATATAGTGTAGCAAAAAAATTGATGTTTTCCTTTTGCTCTCTGGTTGCCTCTTTCTCATTCTCCAACCAGCACTGTCATTTATTTTCCACTCTCTTTCTGTTCTTATCTATCATCTCTATCATGTCTCTATTCATTTACCCACATGTCTCTTCAGAAAACCCTTTCAAGGCACACCACTTCACCTGTATTATTTACGTTTGAAACAGCAATGAGTGCTCAGCCTTCAGTCTTGTTGCCTTGTTTTTTACTTTCTTCTATCAGAAACACTTTCTGCCTCTCACTTCTTTCCCCTCCCATTTTCTCCCTCCTAGTCCCACCCAAGCCGTCTAGTTTTGTTCTCTTGTCGTTGCCCCTGCCTCACCTCTCATCCCATCAGCCCTGCTCTCCCTTAATTGCTCACTTCTCCTTTCCTTCCCCTTCTCTCCACCCCAACTCCCTCACCCTCCACTCATGGTGTAAAAATACAGAGCCACCCGTAAATCATTAGCCATAATTGTCTAGGTGACTATAGCACCGTGTGTCATAAAACACTTTTTAGCCGTAAACAAAAGGCAACAGCTGGAGAGGGTGACGGAGCATGGCTAATAGTGGTTTAATCTGCCACAGAGTCTCCATAAAACTTCATCATTATAGCACTGACAGCTGCCATAAAATATTCTGTCTACAGGAAACATGGTTGCAACACAGACAAGGAGTAAGGCAGGAAGGAGAATGCAAAATACATTATTTGGATTAATTTTTCTTTTCTGTCAGAATCTCTGCTCGACTTCCACTTTGCTGTGTATGGGAACAGCTCATGCTATTTCTCTCTCTGTCTGCTGGAGAACTGCAGAAACACACACACAGCAGCAAAGCAGTAAAGCAGGGAGGAGAGAAGAGAGGACGGAGGTTTGGCGAGCTGTTCTTCTGTTCTCCATTTCTCCCCCCTCTCCCCTATCTTTCTGTCTCTTACTGTCCTTCTCCATGTTCCCTTCCCCTGGTGCTCATTAAGAGTTTAGTAAATAATCACATGGGATTGTGGGCAAATCTTTCACTTTTTAAACAAATTCGAAGACAAAATTGTGTGAGTGTGTGGCTTAATTTGTGAATGCAATTGGGTATGTAAAATAATGTAAAAGAAATATATATGTTGATGTGTTTTTGTTTGTATGCAAGTGCAAGTGGATGTGAGTGTTTCCACTCGTCCCATTATGACCTCCCTCTGGCAGCCGTCTGGACAGATGTTTCAAGCTAATTAGCGAAAGGGCAGACTCCTAACACTAGACATGACTCCTCAGGGGTTGGAACTGTTCAATACACTCACTGCCTCACTCTCTCTCTCACACTCACACATACACACACACACACACACACACACACACACACACACACACACACACACACACACACACACTTACACACAAGCATAAACAACCAGGGCTACAACAAATACTGCTGCTAACACCTGAGACTGCCTTGTTTGTGTGCATGTGTGTGTGTGTGTTTGTCTACACAAAAACTGACAAACTACAACAGCCTTGTTAACAACTCAGTGCCAACATTGCAGGTAGGCAGGAGTCACCTGGGCACCGTTACCCTTAGTGCTGCCAGAGATCCTTCTAACCTCTCTGACCAGCTCCACAAAAGCTTCATTTCGGCTCAGTTCTCACTCTCTGAAGTCAGAAGATCACACACACCAAACACCAGCTCTGTGGACCGGGACAAATCCAATCACTCAGTGTCAATATAAGTAAGCCTTTTCTCAAAGTCTGAAAGCAGACAGAGAGAACTAAGAATGATCTGCAACATCATACCACTGCGCACCCCGGTCTCGTACATGCTTTATCGAGTGGCCACGATACAGCCAAACGCCATTTCGATCCTGTAATGACCTCCGTCCACCTGTCACTCCTGAAGGAGCTCAACAAAGAGAAAATCATTGATTCTGGCAAATGGCTGCTGTTGGCTGACATGCAGAGTCAAGGTCTGCTGCTCATACCAAGGCCTGAGTTGACAAAAGTAGGGTTGATTTAACACACACATATAAACGCACAACTCACTCTTTAGTTGTTGTCAAATATGCACAAGTAGATAAAAATGATTTCAATGATTTTGTTTTTCTACAGTATGTTCATATATACGGCCATTTATTGTGTCTCTATGCATGAGAGGTTACAAAATATTAATGCAAAAGCAGATATTGCCAAAGTACCTCACAGGGGAAGCTTTAAGAGAGAGTGGGCGTTGCTATTGAATAAAGTGCTCTAAATTGAAAATTAGTTGTGTAATTTAATTTCATGCACTATTTGTGATCAAATCAAGCAAATAGCCTACAGCCCACCCTCCAAACTAGGCATATCCCAGCTTCGCACTTAACATGCAAACACAAGCTGTGAAAGTACAGACACACATACAAAAGTTACACAGAGACAAACATCTAAAGATACAAGCACTCACACTTGCACTTCCAGTTCTACCACTGCAGTCCAGCCACTGCTGCGTTATTTGCCTGGAGAAAAGTACTTTCATTTGCTGTGCTATATGGTTATGCTTCCACTGACACGCTCCCAATAAATAACCGTGCTATCAACCTGGTCCGTCCAAGCCTGTGTTTTGATTACTATAATTAATTTGTGTTTCTGTGTCTGCATATTTATATTGGGGTACAAGATATCTATGTCTGAGTCTTGAGGTGGGGGAATGTGATTACTGTTATCATCTGAAACCCTTCATTCATGAATGTTGTAAGACAGAAGAGAGATATAGAGAGGAACTACAACATCAGAGGGATGGGAAGACAGTGGGCATGGAAGAGAGGAGAAGGCAGAGACAGATAGGAGGAGAGAAGAAAGACTTAAAGCAAGGAAACTGCTTCCTTTACGGAAATACACAATTGTAATCGTAATCAGTGTTGTGCAGCCTTTCTTTATTGCATTTCTGAATGATATAGATTCTGTCTTTACTTCTCTTTTTCTGTTAAGCCACTGTGCTGCTGAAAAGACCAGTGAGTCAATGAGGTGTATTTGATGAAATAAGATTATACTTGTAACAACAATTAAATAATTAAATAAACAGCAACAAACACAATTACATTTCATACCATTCACAGTAAAATGTACAGACAACAGATAATTCAAGCAAAGTGTCAACTCCTCCTAAAAATATGATGGAAATCAGAGTTAGAATTTAAAAAAGCAGACATACATTTTTTTTTCAATTTAAAGTATAAACAACCTAGTAATCGCACGTGCATTCATGTGAAAGCTTTCCAATCCATTTATTAGCAGAGATGGTAGTCTGACCACCTGGCCTTCACTTTCTGTGAACTGCCTGCTAGCATGCTTGTGTTACTGTCAATCCTTCTCTGCTCCTTCCAAGGCTCTTCATACAAATCAGTTTTCCTTGTTTTACTTGATGCCACTTAAGCCCTCCCTTTCATCAATGAGTGAGCTATGTAACCTCTTTGCACCTTCCTCTTCCATTCCCTCGCTCTCTCCTACCTAATCACAGACTCTTTTCCCTGTGTCTCATTTGCATGTCTCAGAAATAAGTTACCAAGCACATTAAAACATTACCACTCCTATTCAAAATAAGGAGAAGAGTGTACACTCTGGTCCTCTTACTTCATTCTTATTCAACCCGTCTCTTCCATTCATTCTCCCCCTCTCTCCCCCTGCCTGTTTATGAATTGAGCATTTAGTGCATGCTAACTGAAGCATTTTCTCCCTGATACATCATAACTGCTGCATGTCACCGCTGCCATTTAGGCTTAATGTCACTCGCCTCACTCATGCTACTCCCACAGTGCGCCTTATGCATGTTTGATTGTGTGTGTCTTGATGTCAAGTATGTGTGCACATGTGTGTGCGTATTTGTGTGTTAAAAAGAAAGAATGTCAAGCAGAGGGCGGTACATCATGGCACTGCTTTGCTCTATGGATTTATATACTTGGCAGAGCAGCACTGAGCTCAGACTGATGGTGTGCAAACGGGCAAACACAAAGATACACACACGCAAACACACACACGCACACACACACACTCAAACACGCATAAAGAGGCACTGCACTGGCATGCACATTCAGTTAGCACACAGGCTGCTAAAATTGCTAATCTCAAGCCTTTTGTTTGTTCCTCCACTGCCATGTTGCATGAATCAACATGCACAAATGTGTTCATCGCACCTACACATCTGGGATATGACAGCTATGACTGAGGAAGTGAATATTCACATGTTTGATGGGCTGTTTGGAAAATTACCTTGTGTTGTATGATTTGTTACCACAATGGATACACAAGTCCAGGTAGAGCATTGGTAAATACCTCACAAGCTATGGAGAGAGCATCCTGCCCATAGACCTCTGGATAACACGCAGCAAAAACAGCCAAGAATAAAGAGTAACTATTGTGTTTAATTTCCAAGACATCTCTGTCATTGTCTTCATTGTCTGCTTTAGAATACGTTCAGCAATAAAAGTGATACTAGGCCTCTTGTCTTGGAAAACGTCAAAGAAAGACATCATGGTGGAGGGAAACTTAAGTAAATGATAAATCTAACATACAATAGTGGGGCCACTCAGGCATAAAAGGTATGCACTCATGGTAGTGTAGAGTAATGGCAGACATTTTGATGAGAGTGTGCAGTGATTGGGTTGGACAAATGGCATATGATTAATAAATCCAATAAAACACAAAGTGTGCTCACCAAGATTTTATTTCTTAAAAATAAAATCAATGAAAGATCTCCTTTGGAGATTTTGACCATATGAATGCCACAAATACAGTAGTGGCACATTATACATAATTGTCAAATCTTTTTTACCACATCCTTGTGTTTTTTGTAGTGTTTTGAAAATTTCAGATAATATCACTCTAGAATAAATAAATAAATGCTGTTTGCTGAGGTGTACTGGCTGGCAATAGAGAAAGCAGTAGTGGAGTATTTTAAAGTTGTTGGTATCGAGGTGTGGCCTGACAGTAGGAGAAGAAAGCAAAAGGCAGAGTGTGAAAAAGTGTAAATATGATATATTTGTATACAAAAATGTTTGGCTAAAGTGAAAACATACCATTGAAAATCCTATGCAGCTAAAAACACTATCTTTTGTGTGTATTAGCATTACACTATAAAAAAGGATATTTCAGGGAGCAACGTAATGAAGACTTGGCCTTGGATGCACTGGACCGTACCATGAGATGAGTCAGAGGGGTGTCAAAGGCCTGTGTGATTTCTCCAAAAACTAATGACTCTAAATCACTACCATTACTGTCTGTTTAATTAGTCTGATACAGCCGTGGTCACACACCAATAAACTACAAAGTCTATAAAGGCTGTGCTCGTGTGCTGGTGAGGAAGAGAGAAAGAGAAATATTGAAAAAATGCGGATTGTGGCTATGTGTGTGTCTGTGTTAATTTATGTGTGTGTGTGTGTGTTTTTTTAAGCAATTGCTTAAGAACAGTTTCTTTGCAAACTCCATTTGACAAGGTCTCTTACTCTATTCCTCTCGCTCCTCTCTCTCTCTCTCTCTCTCGGTCTCTCACTTACCCACACATGCACACATGAACACACACACACATACACACAATAGAGAGCTGTCACACTCAACAAAAGCCACCAAACCTCATCTTGACAAGGTCCTGGCCTGCTCACCAACCCACCACACACACCATCGGCATTATTGATCAATCACTCACTTTTTGATGAAAACAAGGGGAAAAAAAGAGCAGCAGACTCATTCACTTTTTTTGTCCTTTCAGCAGACACTTCTCAGTAGTTTCTCTCTCTCTCTCTATTGCTCTCCCTGTCTCCTCTCTTTGTCTCTCTTTTTGACATATAATATAATGGTAGGACAGTGAAGGTCTTTGATAGTACGTGTTGTTATGGCAAAGGGTAACAGGGCCAACATGCAACACATCTATCATCCTTGAACCGTGTGTGTGTGTGTGTGTGTGTGTGTGTCTGTGTGTGTGTGTTCATTCTTCTGTGTGTCAATGTGTATACACAGAACCACACACCACTTTGCAGGTATGTGTGTGGATGCACGTCGGCCTTTCAGTTTATTGATCAGACCACAGGAGCAAAGCGTATGCTGTATCCGCAGAGTGAATGTATAACACACACAGACACACAAGCATGAACAAACAGTTGCACACATACACTACAGTCAGCTCCCCAGCAAATATGATGATATCCACCCTGACATTTAGATATGAACAGATCAATGGCTGGAACAAATAGAATAAGCTGTCTTGATAGGTCTAAGGTAAACAGTTGTGTGTGCATGTGTATTTATGTGTGTGTGCTTGTGTATGTTCTTTAATTTATTTACTAACAGCTTTTTCCAGTAGCAAAAGGGGGATTTTTTTCATTTCGCACATTTGGGATGCATGTCCATAACCCATATTAAATATCCATCTACCCATCAAGATTCAGTTCAGTCTGTATTCTGCACATTCCTTACCATTTACACATGGAAGTGCCCATTAATGTGTTTCAAATTCTTTGCAATAATGACTCGACTGTACATCAAATAAAGGTATACTACACTGTCAGGACAAAAAGCATTTCAGTGGTTAAGTATCACTACAAATACCTGTCCTGTAAACATCGCTGCCTGGCCCACATAAATGTTCAAGGTTGAACACTGAACCATTTATGATCAGCCAATCTTTGATGCAGTTCAGACAACTGAGTGGTCACTTACATATGTTACAGAAAGCTTTTTAAGTGTGGAGAAGGTTGCTCATATAATTTTGCAGTAACATGATGAGGAGGAAGTTTTTCTGTGCAGGGTAATTTAAGATAGTTTACAAGATAAATTGCTACAGAGCAGTATTATATCTATTTGTGGACAAAATCATTTTTTGGTTGGCATGCCAGATTGACTGATTACTGCACTGCATGCAATGAATTTATAACCCACTACTATCTCAAAATAAACTACAACTGTCCCTGTGAAGATAATTTGATCTATATTCTGCATCCCTACTTCCCAAAAAGCCACTGGAATTAAAGTAGTAAAATGTTTAACGAGACTCTGTATGCTTAAGATATTTTACACATCCAAGCACAAGCCAGTAATTCAAAGTAATGCTGTTTACTCATCTTGATGCAATATCAATATAAGTTTAAAAGTAGAATATGAGCCAAAAGAACAGACAATCATCTTCAGATTACGGGCTTTTATTAGCTTCTGTAAAACATCTTTACGACAACTGCAGCAAAAAAAAAAAAAAAAAAAAATACTCAGCATTAGCTCAGTGGTCCAACTGACGGGAGGTCATGTCAGTGCAAAGAAAAACAGGCCAGAAGAGAGCAGAACACAGGCGAATTAAAAGATTAACCCGTGCCCTACAATGTCAGAACCCATGCCAACTGAAATTGCCTATGGCAAGGTCAGTTGAGAGGACTGAAAGGTTGGCTGTGCACGTGTTTGTGTGTGTGAGAGTGTGAGAGCCAGACAGATGGAGATGGATGGATCGACAGACAGGGAAAGAAAGCATGTATACACTTGTTTGCACATGCTTGTGTGTCTGTGATAGGGAGGGAGAGTGTGCGTGTGTGTGTGAGTGTGTGTGTGTGTGTGTGTGTGTGTGCGTGCGTGTGTGTATGTGAGTGTGTGAATGTGTGTGCCGACCAAGCTCCTGAAGTGTTTCTGTAAGCCAGCTTGGCTTCTCCAGGTTGACTAATCTTTGACCCAATATAAAATGATTCTTCTACCTCTTCTCATCTGTTTGCAATCCATCCTTTTATCTGTCACTCCCACTACCCCTCTCCCTGTCTGCACTATATGAAAAACACACCATAGGTCAATTGTTCATGACACCACATATAGGTGTATCTTTACAAATGTCAATCATGCACAAAAGCACACACATACCGTAAATGAACACAGGAAGCTAAACATTACACACACTGTCTGAACTATAAACTTACAAATTGTACTGCACGCTTAAACAGTTTATGAGTTTAGCAGACAAATTCATTTTTACTTTTTTTTAAAATGAGGAGTCAGACAGAGCAGGATCAGTTAAATTACAACTGGCAGAGGGCAGAGATACACAAACAAAACAACAAAGTCACAAAGCCCAGTGCTCCCCTGCTGGAGGATAATGTTGTGACCACAAAACCAATAACCACAAGAAATATGAGTCTTTTAATCAACAGCAAGACTGTATTTATACAGCTATTTATCTGTGTTAAAGTCACATTTTCACAACATCAACAGAAGAACACAGCAATATTTTCACAGTACTGAAATGGCTAAAAACAAGCAAAGTGCACAGGAATTTTAGACCCTGTTTTCTCAGCATTTATAACAGCAAAATGATAAATATGTCCTCATTTAGTCTACACTTGTCCAGCATTGCACAGAGTAACACATTTTCATTTAAAGTGTTATACAGTAAATCTCTTTTGTGGGAGTCAAGAAGTCAGGAAGTTTTCTGCTGTCAGCTTTGCCAGGTCAAAGGGTATCTTGAGTTAACTCATTTCAGCTTCTAGTTAACAGTGTAGTTCATTATTTCAAAGTTATCATTTTATATTCAGGGGTAGGGAGTATGTGTGTGGAAAACTTAGTCAGGGAGCACTAAAGTTGGAGCACATGGGGTCACTGGAGTCAAATTCTCACATAGACTGCATTAGTAAAATGTGCTGGAGTGAGAACTTTACATTGTGACATTAAGCACTCAGCACTGGGAAGAGTGAGATGGGTCATATTAGTGTCACAGGATGAAGGGTTGGTGTTTGTGGAATAACCAGCTGCATGTGGTGAAGAGCAGCAGATGTTCTGGTCCTCAATTACACATCTGATCTGTCCTCCAGGGGCTGAAGCATATGCTAAAGTTGTGAGCCAGAGGAGCTGACCACACTGTGGCCTCCTGTTTTACAGGTAACTCAAGAGGCTGACTGCAGCTTGGCATTATGTAGGTCATTTTAAACCAATTTAATTAAGTAATTATTATTTCCTTACCTTGGCTTTGAAAGATGAAAAGACTGTACATTATAATGTTATACAACCATTCTTTGAAATTCTGTGTCTCTCAGCTGTGAAATTGGGCTGCTAATTACATATTTAGTTCATTTGATTCAAAATTAATTGATACCTAGATACTGTTCCGTTCTATTGTTTTGATGTTTCTAAGATAAATGTCATGTGCCTCTCTTACTTTGACTAAACTTACAAGCCTGTGCAGCATCACTTTTGCATTACTGAGATGTTAAGCAGCTTCTGAGCTTTCCAAAGGAAGTAACAATTTAACGACATATGCAATTATTTTGATGATATATAGGATTGGATCACACTGGAGTCACTCTGAGGGTAACAGGCACATTTGAGTTATCAAAATCCATTTAAAGACACCAACAAAGAAAACTTGTAACAACGGCATTTTAATCCCACAAGATCCTGTTTGTTCAACTGAGTCATTGTGTTTTCCCTAACTATTTCTAAAAAAGTGTAGTCTTTGCCAAATTGAGTTCATTTAAAATGGAGACAAAGATGTTTGTCTTGATGAACAACTTTGCTCGAGTGCCTGGACTTTTCAAGCAGCTTGGAGTTGAAGACTGGTCCTCAGTGGCCCGAAAAGCTTTCACAATCAGTGAAACTGGGACAATCCTCCCATTGCCTTCATTTACGAGAGCTACAGAGCTGTGCTAATCTAATCACTGTATTATACACACACACATTCCATTACGCATGGCCATACTGTGTTGAAATCTGTATCAAGGAAACTATTTTAGTCTGTTATACACCTAATAACACTAACCTAAATTTATTTACAGCATAAACTAAAAGATGCCATCAGCAAATTCAAGTTGTAGTCCTTGTTGAGAGCATGTGGGCTGCTTAATAAATAAGTTAACACAACTCAGACACAAAATGCTGTCTACAGAATCAAAGCCATGAGGCCATGTGACCTAAAATCAAAGCAAAGCTGAGATAATAGATCAACTGACCCGAGAGACAGATTACATCTGCTGCCTCTCTCATTTATAAATCACTGTATTCCTCTATTTCCTGCTGGGACCTGTCGTGAGGGGACTATTTGACCCTGAGCCTGACCCTATTACCAAGACCAGAGAGAAGGTGATAACATGACAGTCGGCAAGCATGTGTTAAGGTGTAGTATTTGTATGTTTGTGCATCTGAGAGAAAAAGAGACAGATGGATCCTCAAGTACATTTAAAAAGGGAAAGACATCCAGTGTTATCAACACACTACCAAATAGTCTGAGGAGAACACAATAGTAAATGATGGGAAGAGGAGAAAAAAGAAAATGAGACCAAAGGGGATGTGAACAAGGAAAAGAAGAAGAGGTGAGATGAAAAATTAGACCAACAGGCAGCAGTGAATGGACCATCTGTCCAAGAATTGTGCCTTTGCTTCTGGGCTAATCAGTAACAAACATGGCACCAGCTTTTGTCATGCAATTGTCGCCCTCCTCTTGGACCATCCAGCAATTTGCTGAAATACTGTGGTGAAATGAAACCCTTCGGCAAGTTAGTTCAAAATGCAGTCCACATGCTCCCAAATATCACATATGACAGACAAACTAATCAGTAAAGAATTACATGAACGAGTGAGTTTTACTAACATAATAATAACATAATAGTAAATACATAAATGCACATACTCAAACAACTACACTCAACCCTGCAATCCCTCACTTATGCACACAAAATACACAAACCTATACCAATATACACATTTGCACAAACACAGCAGAGAGTCTCTATGGGTTGGAGAGTTTGGAAACTGGACTCTGTATGTGTGTGTGTATTTTCTTGACACTGCATAGCAGAGACTTGTCAGTTTACATCATGATACAGTAACCAGCACCAGCTGCAGTCAGGATGCTTAGACAAAGGGATTATGTAATATGATACTTGCATTGAACCATCAAAAATACAATGTGCAAATATTAAATGAAACATGAACACTGTTGGGGAAAAGGTCGCCTTCGTAGTTACAAAAACATAAACGCTGTCGGTATAGACATCGCAAAGCAAAGCATGGACGCTGGTGTAGAAGTCACACAATTTGTCCTCCCTCTTCTCCAAGCTCCTCCCTAAAAGGTTTTGGTGGTCTAACCATGTTATGTTTTGAGGGCAGTCATTCACACAACGTCAAGAGCTTGCTTCTCGAGAAAACAGAAACTTATGTCATTTCATTACATCACATTTACTCTTTTGGCAGAGGCTTTTATCTAAAGTGACTTACAGGTGAGGAACAACACTAAAGCTGCAGTACAGTGAAGTAACCTTGAAGTAAGTACCGAATACTAAATCTGTTCAATAAGATAAAGTGCAAGGACATCAGGTAAAGAAGACCATGTTACGGTCTTAGAGGTGATAGGAGAGGAACTGCTCTATGAAAAGAGGGGTCTTCAAGAGATTCCTGAAGATAGAGAGGGACACCCTTGCTATGATAGCACTCAGTAGCCGTTCCACCATCGAGGAACAAGAACTCTGGACTGTGAACAAACAACTAATGCTATCTTTTATGTGGCGATGACAGTTTCTGTGCAGATAGTGTAACGGCACAACACAGTTAAGTAAAATTTTCTATACAATATATAATAAATTATAGTAATTACAAGACAACACTTCAGTCACTGTACACAGACAGCAACCACAGCTCAATGGATAGATACCCTTGTATTTTTCACTGTTCTCTCTCTCTCTCTCTTTCTCTCTCTCTCTCTCTGGTAGAACTAAAACAAACTGAATTCATTCCACATGAGTGTAGATGTCAGATTCACCTCTTAAAAGCTACTACGTTGTTTGTGTCCATCCAGCCATACACAGTAAGAGGCTTTTGGAAAAGAAGCCTTTTGTTTTATTGTCAGCTGTTAGCAAGGTACTGTACAAAGAGTGGATTCTATTGAAACATCTCATGCTTTTATCTGTTTCGGAGTCTTTTCCCTGGGTCTCCCATCCACCATCATCTCCCCATTTGTCCTTCTTCACTGCACACACTCTATGCCTGCATTTGTCTCTCACATAAACCGCCTTCTCTCATTTCTGATTTCATTGTGCTTCATCTCTCTCTGTCTCTCCTTTCTTTATCTTCCTCCTTCCGATCTCCCTCTCTTTCACCCAAGACAATTCCAATTTCACATCTAATACATCTTCAATAGCATAAATTCCCTTAGGAACTGAGTACAGGAATTGCCAGAGGACGCAACGGCCCAAAACATGCTCTATAATTGTAGCAGCGGAAGTACAGGGAGGAATGGAGGGATGGGGGAAGGCATTTAATTTTTTCATCCCACTTACACCATTGTTTCCATCTAAAGACCACACACTCACCTCTGTTACACATCTCATCAATAATGTATCATTTCGTTGTGTTTGTAGGTGCGTGTCATCATTGATGTAATGATCTGTGGCCTGTATTAAGACTCATGTATGCACGTGCATGAGGGTGAAGGGAGATAAATTGATAAAGGCAAGATAAACTGATAGAGATGGCAACATGATAGTGGAAGAGTAGGGACCTAAAGGATGCTTGTAGGGCATAGAGTGCATGAAGAGTGTGTAGGTGTGGTAAAGTATGTGTGTGTTTATACATGTGGGTGTTCAAGTATGTCGCGGGGAAATGGGAGAGGAGAGAGACATGGACAACAGATAAGCACATTGGCAAACTGAAAAAAAATGTGTGATGACAAGCTCACACACACACACACACACACACAAATCCATATCATCTCCAAAGCACTTACTGGCATCCCCATTAGAGGCTGTACTAGCGGCAGTCAATAGTGCTAACCTTTGGTGCCCCTCACACACATAGACACACACAAATGACCAACCTTCCAGTCCTTTAGCAGTAATGCTCTATAATCATTGTGCTTCCACCTCCATGTGCACAGATAAAAACCTTAATGTCATCGTGCATCACACACACACATACACACACACCCTGTTTGTTGCGATAAGAACATAATGCCACCTCTGTCTCGTGATAAAGTTCAAGGAGAGAACTAGAGCCAAGCCAAGTGCCCTTTTAACTGCACTGGAAAATGGTGGGCAGAAAATACTATCCCTCTCTCGCTCTCTCTCTTGATATGTGTGTGTGTGTGTGTCTGTTTGGTGAGAATATTTTTTTTTCATATACTGCACAAGTATGACAACACAATCTGAAAAAAGAGATGGACCAACAAGCAAAAGGAATCATGTAAATATCCACTTAGACTGATGGCTAGCCGGTTAGATCCAGAGTCCAGACTACACAATATAAGCCTGCTAAATGTTTGGGGACAACTGTGGAGCTCAGCTGGTTGAACAGGTGTCCACTAAACCCAGCGTGATCCCCAGTTCCTCCTGTCAAAATGTCAAGGTGTCCTTGAGCAAGACACTGAGCCCCAATTGCTCCTAATGGTTATGCCATTGTCTTGCCCGGTAGCTCGCTGCCATTGGTGTGAGAGTGTGTGTGTGAGTAGGTGCATGAGAGGCAAGTGTCACTGTGGAAGACAATAAAAGCAAAAAAAAACACTGGTGAGTCAGAACTCTTTTGCCTTCTCTTGCAAGACAACTCCTATGACAGGGGATGGCAAGTAACTTTGGCCTTGGGCCATTTTTTTTCTAATCCAGTAGATGGCAGGCCAGAACATAATCAAAGGCTAATTTAAGACATCGATTGAACATTGACTGAGTTGTGATATGCTGCCCTGGCTTGAGACATCTCCTGTTTCCATGCCTGCAGCCAGGTCTCTTGTCCCATGAGTGGACTGTAACTCCACTGTCTTGGACTGCAAAGGTTGATGGTGGTTCTTGTTCTGCTCAGGTGGAGAAGTGGTACATGTGCCGCTATGCTAAACTCACGAACACTGCAGAGCAGTGGTCTGCTGTCGCCAGCTACAGTTAGCAGGCTAGCTGTTTAACAGTTGACAACAGGCTGGTTAGCATTGACTGAACCTATTATGAATTATTTATCTAAATATAGCACATTTTAATGAGTAGATCATAGATCGTATGATCGTAGAGTAGATCATATGCCAAAGTGAGATTGTCCAACCCTAGTTACATATTATACGTTTGACTGATTTACTGAAGTGGTGTTATTTTTTTCATATAACACATCGAATGTCTGCTATTTCAGAGGTTTGCCAAGCAAGCAATGGAACCTTTGTAACTTCATGTTAGAACTTTTCAGTATAAAAGCTCAGAATACCTTAAAATTAAGCACTGCTACAAATGATTAGGGTTGACACATTTATTATTTTTTCCCCATTACAAGAAGTGTTGAGTTTGTTTTAACAGTATAATGCAGTGTCCTTCAAAGGGCAAATGGGAGCGGATCAAAATGAGTCTTCGTACTAAAATATGAACATAGATGATTCGTTAAATAGAACCCTGCCTGTAATACAAGCCTGTCTCAAATAAAGGCCTGTTTATGTGGTTGAGGTAAATAAAGGCCCTGGTCACTATATGAAAAAGTACAGTAATTGCATGAGAGAAGCTAACACACAGAAAGCATTTTATCTGTCGTATTATTAATACCATAACAATTTGGGATGACTACTTTCTTTCTCGTGAGTGCGCTCTTAGGGAACATAAATGTTAGAGCTATATTTAATACATTAAATATCTACGTCCAGCACTTTATCGTATTAAGGGAGATAGAGTTGCTTGTGGGTGTGTGTTTTTTTACTGATTCTTCTTTGTTCTCTGCTAAAGGAGGATCTGCTTTCTTCCAATCACCATTTCTCTTTACCTTTTCTATTAATTTGCTCTTCATATGCTCATCCTTCACACTCTACATCTTCCATTTATGTCTTTTTATCTATCCCAGCTTTCCACCTGGCTCTTCTAAATCACTTTTCCACTGACCTCTACTAAGGAACAAATACAAATTTCAAAGTCAAGAAGGTCTGAGCCATGCATGTCAGAATTAATTTGAGATAAACGTAAAAGCCTTGAGCAATCTGTATTGTAGCTGATAGGAAGTTCATTAGTTTTTGAAGTTTGGTAAAATTAGTCTTCGAGTCATCACATTTATCAGTTTAAATATATCTGAAGACACCTTAATCTTTGTTAATCCCTACTCGTTTTTTTATGCCACTTTACCCTCCCATTTTACATACCTCAACTGATCTCTCAACTTCTTTCTCTATTCCCCTGCTTTCCTGTGTAACCCCACTTTTTCACATATCACTTCACTTTGTCATTGCTTCTTTTCTTAAAATGAACCTCAGTAGGCCTACCCTTCTGCCCACCTTCTTCCTGTCTGTCCTTACATTGTGAAATCCTCCCTTCCCTCTCCTCTCCTATGCTGTCCCATAACTACAAGTGTCAACATTTGTTCCTCATGCTCCATTGCCAAAGCAAAAACATCACTGGAATGATGCATAATTGTGTGTGAAACACCAAGCTGAAGGAAATCTCAGTAAGTCAAATAATTCAGTCAAACTACCCACAAATCAGCAAGTCACTCATAGTGATTTTCATCCTTTCAATTTATCCTGACAATGCCTGGCCAACCTACTGCCCTCTATAGCTGAGAGGTTAATTTAGAAAAACTTTGGTAGAAGTTGTCTTTAGGCTGAGAGAATGGCAACAATCTTGGCCTTCACATGTCAGTAAGCAAAAGAGGAAGCACAAAGACACCAAGAATGAGAGCATATGCAAGATTGAATTTGACCATACTGAACCATGTCATATATTTCCAAGTTGGAATTTCTCCAGTACCCCTTCATTTTAAAAGACACTGACATTTATCAAATAATCCTGAGATACAGCAATTTTCTATGTAAGAGTACTCAACATGATTAACAATTAAGTCAGACAGATTATAAATCTACACCAAAGTTATTAAATCAACCATAGTACAGAAGGGTATAAGGCACTCAAATATATGAAAAAGACAAAATATATCACAGTGACTTTAAAATGTAATAAAAACAAGAAGATGAGGTGCTATTACATCAATTTGTTTCTTATATTCCAGACTACAAACTTAGAATGTATTTTTTCATATATAATATAATATAATATAATATAATATAATATAATATAATATAATATAATATAATATAATATAATATAATATAATATAATATAATATAATATAATATATCCTGCAGAAATCCCTTTTTGACTGTAACTGACAGCCCACATCATCTCACAATGGCATACATTTCATGGCCCTTGGGACCAAAATGAATCAGAGGTAATTCATTATAAATTGTGGAAAATTCATACACAGCGTGTTGATGACAAAATACATATTCATCAATGGCAGTGGAGCAGGGCAGAATCACAACATCTGATTTAAGGCTCCATTAACAGTGGAAGCCTGCTAATCCCGACCCCTCAGGGATGATTGTGGAGAATGAATTCAAATGTATTTTAAAAGGTGATCAGATCTGTATGAAAATTTTCTATGACCATGAAAACTGCTCTGCACAAGACATATTTCACACGTAAGACTGCATATTTTCGATTGGTGCTTCTTTACAATATCCGTGGGTATTCTATTGCATTCATGGGAATTCTATTATACCAAAGTCTAGAAAGGATATACTTTAGATTAATGGTAATGTATCCCAATATCAACATGAAATTCCCATCTTTTAAAGAGCAGCTAATAATTATATTTTAGGTGATACCTATTCGTCAGGTCTCCAGACAAACCCTTGTTTACAGAAGACTGACTTAAAGACTCCCTATGATGAAAATCAACTTTTTAACCTTGTTAACATGTCCATATGGTTTTTTTTTTACATAACACAAGACAAGTTTTAGGCAAAATAAGCAGTCAACACAATAACTGCGAATTTCCACCTTGGAACTGCAGTGAACCAGTGGCAGTCTCATAAATAGCCAGGGTTTCAAATGTAACATACCAAAGGAACCAATCCGGTCAATTTGCAGGGATGGGGGCATGCAAAATAAACCTGAAACCTTGTCAGTACATTAAGTGAGAGTTTACATTAGTACTGTGCCAGCCACTGCCAGTTACAAGCTAAACAACAAAAACAGATAAAAGATGCTAACTACG
Organism: Trachinotus anak; assembly: GCF_046630095.1. Taxonomy (NCBI): domain Eukaryota; kingdom Metazoa; phylum Chordata; class Actinopteri; order Carangiformes; family Carangidae; genus Trachinotus; species Trachinotus anak. Next base: position 17,755,383 of record NW_027273859.1, on the reverse strand, counting down.
CTAACCTTTCTGAAATGTCTGCTAGTCACTGATTTTGGTGCACAACAGACTCCTCATCTGAGTCTGGGTCTGACTGAGAGTAAAGTGTGTGGTTCAGTCTCTCCAGTGTTTCCTATAACACTCTCCTAATGCACTCTGCTTTTTCACCAGTCACCAAAACCTTGTCAGTACAGAGAGCGAGAGTCTGCATTAGCACAACTACTAAGCTGCCAGTTACAAGCTAACAAACGAAGACATACACTTACTGTTCTGATACCTCTTCTAGTCACCAATATTGGTGCACAACAAATTCCACACTTCTTCACATAATTTAAAACATGTCTGGAGAGGAATTCTGAGGAAAAGAAAGAAAAGATCTCTGAGTTTACACAAGATGTGTTGAGTATTTATTAAATTTGCCAATGTTCTGTTACTGTGCCTCATTTGTATTGCTTTCATTTAATTCAAATAGATGAAATTGTTGGAAACAACTGCCTTCTGGTAGAACACTTCAACAGAAATCAGCAGAACTGAAAATTAAGGGGTTGCCAGTGAAGTGCTCATCTGAAACGTGTAATCAAAATAATTCTCTAACAAACTCCCCCTCCCAAAGTCCCACCAGTGTCTCCCCTTTCAGCCGACCATTACTCTCTGTCTCTTATTTCAATTCCTGTCTTTGTTGCCTAAGAATTAATGCAATCTTTTGATAACTCACAAATTGTTCACTTCATTCAGCACCAACTGTGAAGTCCCTTGCTAGATTATTTCACAAGACTGATCTGTTCCTTAAGTCAAATGCCTGCATATTCAATGTTTAAACATAATAACAAAAAAGTAGAATATGCATGTGTGTACATCAACAAAAGGGGACAATCAGTCAAAGAACACCCATACACCCATCCAATTTCAGATGTCATCCTCTGCAATGAACCAAATTTTCACATGTGACCAAGGCACTTGTAATTCTTGCATTAAATCTTTGAACATCAGATCTCTCACATTCTGCAGATATTCTGTTGAGTTTCTGTATGTGTAACTCGAAATAGCTTGCTTTAAAATTTTAATTCCTTCTAGTGTTTCCATTCTTTGAGAGAAGTCCCATGAAGTTGAGTAAGGCAGGTCTGTCAGAATTTTACAAAGAGATTTTCTTAGACTTTAATTTGACTTAATACACTGCAATCAGTGCGTTTTAAGTCTTAAGGGATTGTGTGCTAAAATGAGAGAAATAAAAAAAAAGAAATAGACAGTCATAAACAATGAAGAGAAACGGTCACACTGAGATAAAGACAGTACAAAAAGTACGATCCTGAAACTATGACAACAGCTCAACAACTTTCTCACAACACAGCTCCCAGCAGAGCCACCCACCCTGACTATAACAGCAAAATTCCACCCACCAAGTAAAATAACTTGCAAGTTCCTTCTGCTCCAAATGCGTTTTCTTCAGGCTATTCCAGACATGGGAAGAGAAGAACATAGATCATAGGACCTTTATACACCATATCTGTCAGAGTTTGAGGAACTGTCAGCAAAAGCAGAATTAAACAGACCTGGAAGTATGATCACAGATACATAAATAAGAAGAAACATGTCCCAGGTTGGTATTACAATTCATCAAGCGACTGAGTTAAGGCAATGACACAGCCAGAAAGATGCACTGATGTGTGTATGCTGGTATATTCATATTTTGTATATTATGTAGTCAATATGCAGTCAATGAGTCTCCCCATGTTCTACTGACATATACACTATATAATACACTCTTGTTATATGTTGGGGCCGTATATAGTGTCTGAATATTCTCTAGTTCTTTCAGTCATAAAAGATGGGAGAGAGATGATAGTTGGACTTATTTAGGCAAAAACTTTTGCAGTGGATACAGCCATATTCAGGGAATACATTATTCAACATGTCTTATACAGAATATTTTTCTTCATGTTTCATTTGCGACATCTGTCATCTCTGAAATAATCTCCAAACCCTTTGATGGTCCTTCAAGTAAGAAATGTCAGAAAATAGTCCCAAAATGGCAATGTTTTAAAAATTTAACGCTTTGAGATCAAATGGCAAAATTCATATTTTCCACTTCTTTGCATATCTAATATGAAGTCTATGTGTATATGTGTGTGACAGGGAAAGTGAGACAGAAGACTAATTCTGCCTGAGCAAATTTTGACTCAGGGTAATATTGTCTAATTTCCAAATACTAATACTTTCGTTCATATCAGTTCACTCATTATTTCATCCTATGTCTGCCAAGAAAATGTAAAAGAAAAGCATTGACTGAAACACAGATGGGCAGCATAAAGTTTCTTTTTTATAACACAACATCCTATAGATGCCAATAGTGCTGTTTACTTAAAGAACATGAACAGGCTATGTAAAAAGTCATGTTCTCTCTTGGCTTAAGCTTGTTCTACTACACGTTACACTGGTTAACAGTGAACCTGCCATCACAGCAAGATGATAGTCACCATGTGTAGATGACTCCATACCAAATGTTGTAGGATTATTATACTGTAGTTTGTCTCTTTTTTGTTACTTCATGTGTCAGTGACTAAGTATCACATGCATATCTTAACCATGAGAAAACCTCACAGCAACAAATGAATACATTTTCAATTCCTTAAATATGTTATGTTGTTGGTCATTCATAACTCATGGAAAGTAATATTTTTAAGAAGACAAGGGTCCCAGGACAAGAAACCCACTTTGCTCTTCTGTGTACATGAAGTGGGTGGAATAGGCAGAAGTACTGTATGTACCAGCAAGGAGCCTTGTTGGTAGTGACTGGTACATCCACCCACATGTGCTAGACTGAAAAAAAATGCAAGAAGGAAAATGTTAAATAATGCAAAAAAGTGAATGAGTGTGTTGATCCTGAGAATATGTCCTTGTGTGTGCTTGTGTGTTGAAATGCATGGATGTGCATGGTGGAAGAGATTCTGCTGAGATGTTGAACTATAGTTCCTGCTGGGCCCACATCACAACAGAGACATAAAACCCACAAGTCACAGGAAAATGAGGACACACACACACTCACAATAAAGTCACAATAAGAACGAGATGAGCCCACAGGCTCTTATCTGACATTCTTTCTTACATTTACAGTTTTCCTTATCTGGTCCTTTGTAGGTGCAACCATTAACTGACATAAGTCACTCTGTTGTACTTGTGGTTCCCAGAGTTAGTAAGAGTAGAATGGGGGGCAGAGCCTTCAGCTATCAGGCTCCTCTCCTGTGGAACCAGCTCCCAGTGTGGGTTCGGGAGGCAGACACCCTCTCTACCTTTAAGATCAGGCTTAAAACTGTCCTGTTTAGTAAAGCTTATAGTTAGGGCTGGCTCGGGTATGTCCTGACCCATCCCTTAGCTATGCTGCTATAGAGCTAAACTGCTGGGGGATTCCCATGATTCACTGGGCGCTCTCTCCCTATTTCTGTCTCTCTCCCCCGCTCTCTCTCAATGACTTCATGCCATTAACTTTGTTTTTTTTTTTTTTCTCTCCCGTAGTTTTGTGCTTCTCCTCTCTCTCCCTCTCTCTGTCCTCATTCTGCAGGTATCTCTGCCTCGGGAACAGCAGGATCCAGATCCACCACTACTCATCTTTACTATTACTATTACCTGTCTTTATTATTAATAACGCCATTACCGACACAGCTGTTCCTGGTCTCTCTCTCTTCTCTCCCCTCTCCTCCCCCTCCCCCTCTTTCTATCTTCCCCTAAACCCAACCGGTCGAGGCAGACGGCCGCCCACCCTGAGCCCGGTTCTGTTGGAGGTTTCTTCCTGTTAAAAGGGAGTTTTTCCTCCCCCCTGTCGCCAAGCGCTTGCTCGTTGTGGGAACTGTTGGGTTTTTCTCTGTAACAAAGTAAGGTCTTGACCTTACCCTGTAAAGTGCCTTGAGATAATGTATATTATGATTTGGCGCTATACAAATAAAATTGAATTGAATTGAATTGTTGTCAATCTTTCAATCTGACAAAATCTGACTTTTCAACACTTTTATATTGTTTATCAAACCTGATAAGGCCTACAAAACCAAACACTGGTTAGCCCGACACATAGTGTGCAATCAAGAAGTGTAGGCTGTTTTTAACACAGAACTTGTTACAGTAGCCAAAGAAATAATAACCAGGGGCCTGCAACAATGTGGTGGGAGTTCAACAAATTACTGTATATGCTTGTTCACAACATTTAGTTTTACGATCTTCCCACCTGTAATTGTTCCTGTGTTCATCTGCAGATCATTATGTCCCTCATTTTATTCCTTAAATTCTGAATTTCTCAACAACACCATCTAACTAAAACACAGAAGTTGTCCCTTCGTTGTTGTGTTTTCCTGCCTATCTCATCACAACCATGTTTGGATAGTGGGGATGATTACAGACACTGTTTCAGAGAACCTGTGGGCAAATAAGTATTGTTTGAGAACATAACTGAAAACAACGTGAGCATATTCCTTCAGGTTTGGTAAAGTTAAAGCACAAAATCTACTTGGTTAGGGAAGGTTAGATTTGTGCACCTCCTTGCATGTTCTTAATTGTATTTCATCCTCTAATCACTCTCTCAATCTGCCATATCTCACCTCCCTGTCGCACTCCTTCTGCCAAGTTGCAGAATTTTGGAACAGCTTTCAGTTCACGTCTAACATCAGGGCCTAATGCATCTGGGTGGGAGGTGCTCTCTGTGACAAATGACCTCACAAATAACTCTGATGGAGAGAAAAAACAAGGTCCCAGCAATCTCTCTCTGTCTCCACATGTCTCTCTGCCTGCCTGTGTCTCTCTTTCAGCCCTTGTATCTGTCTCTCTCTCCCTCACCATCTTGCCAGGAAGCGAGGGAGAGATCTACGATCATCAATCTTATCCACCAATCTTTCTTATCCACCAATCCGTCGTGCGACACTTCATCTCAGAAACCCCTCTCCACTTGATGCCTGGCTAAATTAGATTAAATGACTTCTTTGTCAACCTTCCCAAAGGAGAGTGAGAGAAACTCTACTTGGGTTCTACTCACATAGTAAATATTGAGGCTGGCACTTCCATATCGTGTTAAAGCTAATGCAATTTTCCACATCTATTGTAGATCAGAGCTCATTTAAAAAATAAGTGAGCGGTAATAACGAGGAATTCAATCATCAATTTCTGAATATTTTGAATCTGTCTCACAGTTTTTTTTTGTCTTTATTGCAGTCCTTATTTTCCATTTAAAACGAATACATCTCTCTTGTTTTGGGGGATCTGTGAGGTAGATCATGTATAAAGGGACACAGATGATCTAACCTTGGTCGGCCCTCTCAGTCAAATGTGGTCATAGAAAAGATACTTAATGTTTCTGGGTTGTAAATTACAGCTATTACATGTGTGCTTGATACACTCTTGTATTGCCATTAGGTGCTGAGAAAGCAAAAATTGAAATAAAAAAAATACATTTACATCCATTAGATTATGCAGATGCACAGGCCCAACCTACTGAACCTGGTGTAGCGTACAGTTAAGTATGGGAGAAGCTGCATGCACAGTGCAATGCAATAAGAGGTTATTGCCTACAGTTTGTGTGCTAACTTGAGGGTCTCACACCTTCACAAAACTGCAGTACAATGTCCACGGTTTTGAGTTTTTTGTGTCCTTTTTTAATGTGTTTTTGCTCTCTATTGGCCAAAAATCATTCAAAGCAGGTTTAAAGGTTTCATTGGCGTGATCCAAGAGTGTGAAACCTTTGAGACACATTGTCACAGTCCTCTGGCCGGCACAGTGCACTTCTATGCGAGCACTTAAACACATATACTGACACTAACACACTCACAGACACACAATAACCCCCCCCCCCCCCATCCGCGTTACGCCCTCAACCAAATTAGATTGTGATTGCTCTTTCCGAGGTCACTTTTAATTAAATTGAGATGAGAACATGACACATGGGATTAAGACCCATCCTACCACTTCAAATTATGAATTCATAACTAATGCTAGCGCCTATTGCTTTCAGCCATGACCTCCATATCATTATGTGTAAGAGCAAAAGGAACTCCCCTAATTGCCTTCCTCTGCAGAGATAAAAACCATGTTGGGAGGGGTTGCACACGTGTGTGGGAAGGGAGTAGTTAAAACACATAATGTAATAAATATATTTAAATCTATATGTATCCTGTTTTAAGTAAGCTGAGCTATATGCCTTGTCTGTGATTGCACGCTAAAGAGAGAGATAAAAGAAAGCAAGACCAGAGGAAAGAAACTGAAGAATATTTTCTTATGTCGAATGTAAATTTTTATGACTGCCATGCCATGTTCAGGGCATCATGAATAACACTTCATTGGACTTTAGAGGACTATAACTGCTATATTTTTAGCTGATCTGGTTAATTGGTTGAGACACACAGAGCTAACTTTAGTCAGGGAAACATCCATGAGCCTCTTAACATGATTAGTGTATGTGTGGCAGTGTGAGACATAATCCCTTCAAAACACACTTGAGAACCTAAAATACACAACTGTTAAGTAAAACCAAAAATACTGTGTTTATGTGTACTGCTGTGTACTGCAGTGTATCTGTAGTAAACTGAGTTCTCATCCTCACTTATGTGACACAACAACTAAACCCTGACAAAGGCAGATCCTCCATTTGCTAGTATTTCATGCATACAGTCAACAGAGTCTACCTAATGACTTCAACTTTACTCTGGACATACTGGTAGACAAGATGCAGTGTTGATGTATTCAGTTAGATTAAGTTTGTCCAAAAAATCCATCCCTCATTGATTCCAATTTTCTAGCTCTGTATCAGAGCATTTAGATCCACAAGGCATCCTAACATCTCAATAGATAGGGCTGTGAGGAAAGACTGGACTACTGTTACTAATATTTTCCACTTATATTATTAACTGGAAAATGTGGGACCAAAAACCACTTTCCTTACCTCAGTGATAAAAGCCTTGGCAGTGGCTGGACTCATGAACAGCACAGCTCTGCGTAGTGTATCCCTGTATCGATGCAGCTCCTCCACACGCATTGTTCTGAACAGACTTGTGATCATCATGTTGATATTAGATTCCACCTTCTGAAGGGACACATCCATTCCCTGCTGAGAGGTCCAGTCCAGGAAATCTTCAATACCACGGATATCTGAAGAAAAAGAGATAGAGATCGAGGTGTGACTATAGATTTGGCTCTAGGGGGACAGAAATTCCACTGAGAGTCTTTTTTATGAGTGCATAAAAAAGTGCACTCATAATTAGCACAAATATTAAGACCATCACTGATGACTTCACACCAGATTTTCTGCTGTAGCTGGTTATTGGTTATCTTTCTGCTTGAATAGGTTCAGTAAATACCCTAATTCATGAGCTCTTACTAGAAGTGATTCTTTACTATCAGAGCATTTGCATCACCCAAATTTTATCCTTTGTATTTATCTGTACTAAGGCTTTTGTTGTCACAACAGTACGTCTGTCAGTACTGAATAACTCCTAGACAAGCCCTCTCTTACACATGCACAGACATGAAAATAAAAACACATGGTGGTGATTCATTAAATGTGGGAGGCATGTTTTTTTGCCTGTTTGATCTATTGATGTAGATACTGTGGTCCACTGATTTTGATAGACAAAATATCAGTAGTAAAAGACATACAAACATTTAAGTTTAAGTAAGATTTACAGTTCTACTGAAGAAAAGACCAACGTTTTTTTTTTGTTTTTGGTTTTTTTTTTTGCTCGAATGCTTTTCTTTGGTGTCCAGGATTTTCAGAACTGAAGTTTAAATCTTGAATTTATACTTTAATCTTAGCCATACAAATTTTCTATACATCCAGAAAGATGGTTTTCAAAGTCAATTACTTCAGTGCTATCAATTTAGTGGTATTTAGCAGTTGCTGATATAGTTGAAATTATTACAATTATTATGGTGATGATTAGCTTCCATAAATGGGTGAACATGAACTCCTGAATTCACATTTCTCAGTTTATTTCCAGTGGTGTTCCTCAAGGATCTGTCCTAGCCCTGTTTTTTCTCCTCATACATGCCTCCCCTTGGTCAAATTATTTATTCATGACTGCTATTACGTCTATGCTGATGATATTCAGCTTTACCTACAGCTAAACCCAAATATTATGCATACATCCAGACCTATAAGGACTGTCCTGACAAAGATTAGATGGTCAATCACTTCCTCCAGCTGAAAAAAACCAAATCTATAATTGATTATTGTGTCCCCCAATGACATAAAACCTTGACCAGTTTATGGGATATATGGGAGTGTGTGTCTTCTGAACCAAAAAAGACTGTCAGACCAGTGAATAAGGACAGTTTAAATTCTCAAATTAAATCTCATAGTGGTCAGACCATAACTTTTTTCCCAATTTTTGTCAATGTTGTGTAATATTGTAATTATGTGACTGAAAAAGTCTTAAGTGTAGTTACGTCCTTAATCATGAAAACAGGTTTTATTGTTGTGCTGTGAGGACAGGGGTGCATTATCCAATGACTGTCATTTTTGTTGAATCTAAGATATACTGCTACCGAGATGCAGAGAAAATGAATAACTCATGACAGTGTTAAGAGTTTCCATTAACGCGCCAAACCACTGTAATTATCTCTATTAACAGTTATTTTTGTATGATAACAAAACCAGGATGCTGGTGTCAGTATTTTTACTGCCTGGTCTCCTCTATACTTAATGAGCTACATTGCAGGTCAAGGTAATCCTAATTAAGGCACTTTGGTTGAGACCACTGCTAATGATGTTGGGAGATGTGCGTGTGTGTGTGTGGCTATGTAAAGCAACTACCTAATGATGTATTTGATATGGAAAACGGATGACACTGTCGTCATTGCCAGTGTCATGGCTAAGCAATTAACTGGATTGATTAGACTTGTTAAGGGCCAGAGGGCTGGGGCGATAGTGAGATTGCATCAATGCCAAATTTTGGAGGTTCAACAGCATATTATGAGAAGAGACACCATGCAATGTCATTGGTTCAGAAAGAAATTAATTTAGAAGGAAGACAAACACAATCCTGTGCACACACATACACACATGGCACTGATTTTAACAATATCAAACAGGCTGTGAGTTAAGAAGGTTAGGCAAGGACAGTGGGAGATATTTTGGACAGTTTGCGTGTGTGTTAGATATCACATAAACACCTTTTCCCACAGTGAGGAGATTAAGAGGGAATGTTGTCAGTCTTTTAGCAACAACAACATAACATGGGAAGGAAAAACTTGACAGTAGAGTAATCGTGGTTTGTGGTGGAAAGTTGAATTCTTTCTCTTGTAACTTCATTTCCTTTCTCGCACATGTACATAACAGCACAGTCATACACTTAAGCAGATGAGGAACTCCAAAGGACAGCTGGGCACCCAATCTGTTTACAAGGGTGTTTGAAATTGGAGCAGTGTGTAAATGTGTGTGTGTGTGTGTGTGTGTGTGTATGTGTGTCTGTTTGTGTGTATGCCTGGGCATATGCAGATGTGCATGTCTTGCTGTGTTAGCACAACATGGAATAAGTGAGTTCTAAATGTAATCATGGTTCATGGATCTACAATCATAGTTTGTATTTTAATTGGTTCATTGTTGTATCTTTTTGTGTACCTAGGTGTGTGTGATGATGATGAAAAAGATAGATGAGCAAACAGAGACATCGAAATGGCATCCTTAACGGGCAAACAACAGCTAATCTGTCCCAGAGCACAGAGTTATCAAGCTATTAAAATCTTATTACTATTATTAATTAGTAGAAATAATTATTTGTCGTAACAGTGGTAATTACTGCTAACTATATTATCACTGGCAACACAATCATCATCACCACTGCTGTGACTCCTAATAATTTCCATCCATACATAGCCTACGTTACACACAGACAGGCTAATACAAAATTAAGATAACATACAACGGTGGTTGGCAAGTGGCGGCCCGTGGGCCAAAACTGGCCAGCAATAATATCTGGTCCACCACATTATTTTGATAATCTGGTTTTTTTTTTCAATATCGAACTGACAGTCTCACATAAAGCTGTAGCATATATCTAAATAGAGAATCTCCTCCCAGCTGAGATGCTTATTATACTTTTATCCACGTTGAGAGTGAATGACAGTCACAACAGTGTTACATCAGGAGCAGCATTTAATGGTGCCAAGCTGCATAAACATTTCACAGTGTCTAACTGTTCTCTATGGTAAGAAAGATATGTACATTAACAGAATCAAAAAGCATCTGTCTGAAGAAATTAAACAATATAAAGAACCCAGTGCATAACACTTGGTTGCTTATTCTTATGCATCTCATGTCTGTTTTATATAAGGATTTTCACCAACATGTGCTTACCAGTCAGCCCTTGTGTCTGTAAACCTTGTCTGTGCTTTATGTCAGATCTTCCTGTTTTAGTGGCTGTATTATGGGCCTCTTTGTCACCTGTCAGCTATTCTCTCTGTCTGCCTGCTTGCCTCGGTGACTGACTGGACGGTTGGTCTGGCTTTATTTGCCATCATCAATCCTTTCTCCATGCTAGCTTATGGAACAGGTTGTGCGCCTAATGCATTTACCTTTCCCCTCTGTGTGAGGAGCTTAAACTCAACTGTCTCACTCCAGCTCACTAAAACTAACTGCACTAAAAACTAAACAATGTATTTATTAGTTACTTGTGGAAGCCTTACTTGTGTAATACTTTGACTAAACATTGCAATATGCATTGTTAGTTTGTATTAAAGAGGGAACTCTGTAGGGCAGTCATGAAAAAACAATGAAGCACGAAAGCTAAAGATTTAAGAAAATCTTAAGACAAAGAAGGTACACAAATAAATCAAAAACATTTATATATAATAGCTAATGAAATAAATTACATTTATATTAAAAAGTGCAAAACAGCAGCATAATTAATTATAATAAACTGCACAGGTTAGGAGATCCTTTAGCAATGTAGCCAGACATGTGGAGATTAGTAGTGATGTGTGAGATGTTCAGTGTAGGACTGTTTTATGTTTTATCGCTTGGACAAAAAAAAAAGTCTTTCAAATTTGAACATATCCTCATCCAAGTTTACATAGTAATAGTCAAAAAGCACCCTCATTCCCCCCATCAAAGTTCGGTTGAGTTCCTGCTTCCTGCTGTTCAAAGGACACGGCTTAAGCATGTAGTCCCCACTGCTGAGCGGATCATTGGCTGTCAGCTGCTTTCCATCAAGGAGCTTCAGGACACCATAGCAGATAAAAAGACGGGTAAAACTGCCACCGACCTTGCCCACCCAGGCAACCATGTGTTTGAAAACATTCCTCAGGGAGACAGTACCGGTCCATTAACGCCATGATTACCCATCACCTCAACAGCTTTTTCCCCAAGCGCTGTCACCTCACTCAACCACTCCCCGGAGTCTCTGATGCAAAGACGTACTGAGCATCCCCTCAGTCCCAGGCCTCTTCATCCTCATCTAATATGGATGACTGTATTAATGCTGCAATGCCATTCCCTTTCAACTAAGTGGTTTTTGCAGCATTTAAAAAAAAACTTTTAGTGTCTGTATGACCCAGAGTATCCACACTGTGTGCCACAACGTTGACTGTAAAGTTTATTTTTTGCAGTGTTCCTCTTTGTTGCCTCTGATTTAAAGGATGTGCTAGTTTGTAAAATGGAGTTCCAGCCATGTCTCCACAGAGGACGATAATACTGACTGCTTTCCTAGAGCAACTTTTATCACCTTGCAATATGCCATTATTAGTTTTCAAATGTTATAAAAGCGTAACTGAAGAGTCATTTTGCAAAGCAAACTCAATCAACTGGAATGGTTTCCATAATTCCTTATAAAACAAGGTTGAGGCATTGTAAGGGTCTCTGTGTCCTTTTCCCCTATTCGTCAGGCTTCCCTTGTTTCCCTCTATCCGATCTATCCCCCAAGTCCCTGGCTCAAAGTGAAAGCTAGAGGTAATGTAGTGTAGCAGCCAACAGCACACAGGGATTTCACCTGCATGTAGCGACCAGCTCAGAGGTGCTCTGTCTGTGTTCAGAAGCCTCCACTACTTCTTCCCCTGCCTGCTTTCCCCATCATCCTTCTCTCTTCCCTCGGTTTTCCATTTGCAACCCCCCTCAGTTTCCCCAGTTTGCTCTCTGTTCTCTCGGGCTGAATCTCATTTCAAAAGTATGTGAAGTCCAAGCTGTTATTCCACTCTGAAAGACAGGCTCTTTATCAAGTGTTGTGTCCATAAATTTAATGCAAGAAACTGGTTTTGGCAGCCCACCAACAGTCAGTGCTAGTTCCCTTTACCCGAAAGATCTGAATGATCATTCCCTTACCTTAATTTGTCAGTGAAGTGATTTGAAGAAAAGATACAATGGCTGGTTGAGACAATGCACAAGTCTTTGCCCCATTACATACTGTCTAAGTAAAAAAATATAATTAAAAAAATCATATAATAAAATAAGATCTGTCCATCCATCCATCCATCCATCATAACAGCTAGTTTGACTGAGCTATCAGAGCTACCAAGTTCTGCTCAGGCTTGCTCTACAAAAGGGAGTGAGGCCTGATTGCCCATTGTCCATATCATAATGCACGTTTTTTGCTACCATGGAATCCATGCTGACATGAATTAGTTTCACTTAGTGAGGCAAGCTGAAAGAGCAACGGGGTAGGGTAAGTGTGACACTGCATCACCTTTCTATCAATTTAAAGCCAGCTTGATGGGTCAAGGCCAAATTGGATAGCAGAGTAAAAATGCAGTTTCAACAGCTGGTAGTACATTGCAGTATTTTATACTTAAATAACTCTTTCAGTTGCTGTAAGGACCACAACATGTTACCTTCAAAAACTTCTATTGTAATTCAGTAGTGATTGAGAACTTTTTGAAAATGCAAAGTTAGCATTTTTTTCCGCAAGGAGTGGTTGCAGTCTTACAAGCCATCTCCCTGTCTTGTTTTTTTAGCAACAGGTATATTTAACATCCAATGCCCATACACAATAGTCACCCACTAAAACTTTTGATAGATTTGGATAGCACAAATTTTTTTTTTGGCCCTGATCAACACACACACACACAAATCTTTTAAAGGCACCATAGTCGGAACTTTCAGGGAAAGCAACTGTCTCATACTTTCTCCATCCTGTTCTGTTTGGCTGTTAGCCCAACATCCTTATCTCTTAGCTTTGTCTTTCCCCTCAGCATTTACTTCTGGCTATCCTTATCCCTGCCCCAGGCATTTCACTGTTGTATGGCTCAAAGGCAGTGGTTTTTGAAATATGGATTGCGCCTTAAAATGGACTACGGGCCTGTTTTTTGTAAGCGTAGGCCTAGAGAATTCATATCTCAGTTGAAGGTTTGGCAGAAAATGTTCAAGTACCCAGGCCTCAGAATCTGAACCTAAATTTGGGAAATTTACCTCCATATTGGAAATAAAATGCTTTAAGCCCTAAAGCATTAGTACTCCTCCCGGCTGCCTATTGGTCTCTAAATCATCTATTCCTTCAGATCTCAGTGCCTATCTCCGTCCACCACTCTTGCTTTTTTCCCTCTTTCTCTTTCACTCTTTTTTTCTCACAGCCCTAGGCTTCACATTCCCAGAGTCCCCACAGAGAGCTTAACTAACACTTGTAAAAAACCAACACTCTATAAAAGGCTTGGCACCTTTTAGGCGTGCATCACCTTCCCTATCTCCCCAAATCTTCTCTGACTTTTAATCCCCCTCACACCCCACACATCCTCCTTTCTGCCTTTCACATACCTTATGCGTCTAAACTTCTCTCCACTTCCTTCATCTCCCTTCTTTCTTGTTTTCTTCCAATTTTTATGGCATATTTTGATCTTGACAGTAACACTATGCCTTAAGCTACTTTGACATTGTCTGCACATACTATTAGATGATAATCAGTACTAAGCTGGAGTAAAGGATTTTAGATGCAAGCACATTTTTCTCAAAAACAAGTGCTCTGAGATTCTAGCCGCATTGACCGCTGAATGTAGTTGAGTTCTTACCCTTTTGCCAGAGGCAACTCACTACCATTGTTGTTGCTATACCAATGTCCACATCTATAATACATGAATTTCCTCTTTGAATGTTAATAAATGTCTATATTTATTGACAGTTTAAATGTATTACCTAGTTTTTGTGTTTGTTAATGTCACTTCTCCTGGGTCTGTGAAGAGGAAGAAGAAAAGCTATATTTTTCTTTCTGCTAATATAACCCATTCAGGAACAGCAGATATGATAAGTAATTAGAACTGTAAAACAGAAGCACAAAGTATCTGGGCAACAGGGTAATCTGTTTTCCACACAATGCTGTGCAAAATGATGAAGTCAGGTTCAAATGGCTCAAGCATGACTTGGGTATGTGGAAATTATGGAGAAAATATGGTTTACTTTATGTAGTGGATGAAAGCTTTCTTTTCCTGCTGCCCTCTCTGTATGCCCACAGCAAGTCCACCAAAAACCTAAACTTGACAATTTTACCTATTTGGAATACAGTTTTAGCTTCTTAGATGATGTCCAATAAGATGTGTTTGAAACAGTTTTAGTCTCTCTCTCTAACTCTATTTCCCCTGCAGTGTCCTCCAAGGGTGTAAACTACCTCTTTGTGGTCACACCTTTCTGTAAAAGGTTTTGCACCCTTTTTTGTGTTGTTGTTTTTGTGTTTATCTGCTTTCTTGACTAGTTTCTACTCTGCCCTACCTGATCTACTATGCCTTTAGATCTCTGTCCCTACCCCCCCTCTGCTTTACTATTTCTGTTTTCCTTTATATATTCACAATCTCTTTTATCTCATTTTCTCTCTTTCTCTCTGAACGATTTTACTCTGGAGAAGACAAAGTAAGACATGACCTCCCTGTATAAAGCTTGTAGATCTTTGGTGTTTGGCTCATGAGTGTACCTGTTTGCCTCCATTCCTCTGAATCTGCCTTTATCATCAACTTTCCCACGTCTCGCTTGGCATAGCTTTTATGTGTTTTTTACCTCCTCTTTCACCTCCCACCAGTTTTCCCCCCTGTGGCATCTCTGGGCTTCTCTACCGTTAGAAAAGATATCCATCTAAGGATTCATCTCTCATCATTTCTTGTTTTCTTTCCCCTGTCTCTATAAACAACTTTGTGCTCGTCAGTTTCATCGTGCATCCATCTATCCTTTTCTTCCTCCCTCCCTCACCTTTGTCCCTTACAATTCAGACATGATTCAAATGTGGCAGCTCATCACTTCCAGGTAAAGTCCAGACAAGCATCAATCTAAAGGCTATGGATTTGCAGACGTTTGCCTCATTAGTCCTCCTTTCTTTTTCCCTTTCACTCTGCTACCACAAGTGCCCTTCTCTCTGTGCCTTTTGTGTCACTAGTTCTCTCAGTCATATCCTCCCACAATAAGGCTATGTGACATAATAGGTCTGTATCTGGCGACTTCAAAGTAAAAATAGTTTCAGAAAAAAATGATC
>NW_027273859.1:16912500-17135000 GCF_046630095.1 Trachinotus anak | reverse complement strand
CACACAGTACTTAGAAAACACACATACAGTACTTTTTAAGCATACTTAAGGCCTCATTGACTCTTGGATAATGCTACTGTTAACTTTTGTGATGGGTTGATTTGATCGTCATGAGGCACAATACTTTTTCCAAATTCATACCCACTTCAGAACTTCAGGTGCCACCAAAAAAAATTTAAAGTCCTCTGGTATATGGATAAAAAAATAACTTACCAAACCAAATAAACTTTGAAAACAGAAGAGTATACTCTAATTGTTGTCTTCTTCTTTTTTTTCTCCTATTCCTTATGATGCTCATTGAAAGGCCAATAATTGGAACCCTGAAAGAAAAAAGTGCGAGAGGTAGAATGAACCCATGAACCTATTCCATTCGCTGTCCTTTTTCTAATGTCTGTTATCACAGATTATTTCTCTACTTATCTCCACAAATTCCGAAGTCTCCTGAATCTTGATAGAAAACAAGAAGAAAGAAAAGGGAGACGACAACATACAGTAACTTATTTTCTTAATTTCTTGACCTGAACACCCTGTTCTTGAGCATCACTGTTTGTCTTCAACTGCACATGGTGATGGGGTTTCACACTACTGAATTAGCATCTCAGAGACTCAGTATTGATTATTGGTCAGCTGAATATAGTTTCAGATTTACATTGTTTTTCAATATGGTCTTGTTGAAGTCTATACATGGCCCTGCTGTTAATTTTAATGCAGTTCATTTGTTTGTGGCCTCTCCTACAATAAGCTCAGTGGTTGAGGTCATATTAATTAACATGAATGGTGTCATTTTTTTTTTTCTTTTTCTCTTAATTAGAAATTAAATAACCCTTTGGTTACTGTCTTAATTGTGTGTAAATTCACCTCGACCCTGCCTTTATCACTCTTTGAAACACATTATGTCTTATTGTATGGATGGTTAACCAAGCTTCATAAACAGGGACCAACTAAGACTATCTAAACATGTGATTTAATTTTGTATTTATCGGAAATCCTATGTGAACAAGTGAAAAATCCTCTGTACCATATTCAGTAAACAAATTACATTTTTGCCATATATTGTCACTGGATTTAAAATTTGGTCAAACTGGGACAATGGCCAAATGCCCTTCAAAAGTAAAATGTTTTTTCCATTTTACAAAAAACTATTTTAGGTCTGCAACCAGGATTAGATTATTTGTCAAGATAGTCTTAATGAGGATGGTAGCATGGGTACAGTAGTATTTCAGCTTCAGGAAGGAATCAGTCAGTGTCAGCCATTAAAACTCATTAATTTCATGACTGTGCTTAGTTTTTTTTTGTTTTTTTTAATCTATTTTTGTCTGTTGAATGTTTGTAAAAATGTATATATGTTTTTTTTTCTTACAGGACATACTTTAGAAATAACAAACTTTTTTTGTACGTCTTTTACATGGAAAAGAAACGTCTAATCAGGAGAAATACTAAATGGTCTTAATGCTAGCTAATCTATAATGATGGAAATGTCTAGACAATAAATGTGTCTTTTGTAACTGAAGTGGTCTTTGACTTTATGGGTCGGTGCAAGAACACATTCACATGTCACTGATAAAATCTTGTTGGATCCATTATAGATAAGTGTGTTGGAAGCTCAAAGTTTTGAGAATAATCCTTGTTTACAGAAGATTTCAGACTTGAAAATAAGCCTTTGATGGCTGACGGTTCCTCATTGTTCCCTCACCCAAACTATGTATTACTGAAACTCTAAACAGCTCAGTGGCCAGGATAGGATAATGGTTGCCCTCATTTGGCTTTGTGTGGATGAAGCATTGAAATAAACTGTTCTTATTTCAGCATAAAATCATCATAAATCTTGCTGATTTATTGAAAATTATTGATGTTTTCAGTTGATGCTGAAATCAGGATAAAAAAGGGGACTTGTATTTACAATAGGGTGGACTGATTTGTGTTAATGGAGTCGAGATAAATGAAACAAGACTTACATTAGCAGGAATATCAGTGTGTTGTTATTAAGATGCAATAGCTTATTCTTAGCTTGGTTTATTCTTAATCTTGTCACCATATTTGCTTATTTCCTTCGTCACTGGGTCAGCCCTGAATCCCATTTGCTTATCGTGATGTTAACCTTTGTCATTGTGAAGGTGATTTTTGTGAGAGTGTGGGGTGTAAGAATAAACAGAGTCAAACTAAAAGGTTCCCACAACCTGCTAATTACAACAAAGCAAGATGAAGCAAAATGCTGTCCTGGAGAGTGGTATTGTCTTTTTGCGTCCTCTGTAAATCATATATGACACCACACAAAATTTGAAAGCTAAAAGCTATGCATTATCATTTCCTTTACTTACTAACCTTGCCATCATACATGTGTAAGAAATGGTGAGACACATAACTTACAATGCATCTTAGGCCATGTTTTGCGTGATTGGAAGTTGTCCTGTGTATGAACCAGCACTTGCCCTGCATAATGTAGGTATGACTGGATTTTTACTTTGATGTGAGTAAAAAGATATCAGTATAAAGATATAGTGATTCAGTTAGGGCTGAAATGTACCTGAATGGGATCAAGCCTGTATTACGTGTGTGACTCCACTTGACACAGCCACCAACTTGACTGTGAATGAGTTCTCCTTGAGTGTAGGCAGCTTGGAGGTATTCAGCTTCATGTGTAGTGGTTTGCTGCTAGGCTGTATGTTATTGAGCACCCCTGTGATTGACTGACAACCACGTGGCAACCTCTGTGGTTTAAAAATGAAGCCAGCACGAAAGTGTCAAAAACTTCAGTTCTTTGATTGGCCACTTGAGGCTGGCTCCAAAAGTGAGTCAATCCCCATTAAAATTGCCAAATTTACAGCAGACGTAAACATTTTTACAGCATGGTAAACGGTTTTGGTCTCCCTTCAAGTCCCTTCATGACAACTGCATGGGTAGTGTATTTTTATATAACTCACCCACTGGCGATGGCAGAGGTGGAGCATCCCACTCTGAGCTTCAAAACCACTTTCAGAAACCTCTGGGTGATGTCAAGGAGGCTACGTCCATCTTTACACACAGTCTATACTGGCGACCTACCCAGGTGGAACCCCACCTCCCACACAGTGTCAGCTGGGATAGGTTTCAGCCCCCCCATGACCCTCTAGGATTTCTTTTGCTTATAAACAGTTCAAATTGATAGTTGTCATCAATGTTTGTTTTGGTTCAACAACATGTGCCAGTTAGAGTTCTTGCAGTGTTTGTGGACCAGAGATCCTGTTACTGACCATTGTTCAGTGTGTTGAGTTGTGTATTTACTCAGTGGTAAGGTTTATGTCCCTTCCTGGCTGTCACAGACTAAGAAAATCTGCAAGTTGGTGGAAACAAACTTTGTATGCGGTTTGCCCAATCTTTGTAGGGTTCATCTACTCATCTTTGGATTTGTCTCAAGCTTTAGACTGAAGAAGAAAACCTGGTTTTGCACTTACACAGACTTCTCAGGAATCAGATTGTTGCTTGTTCCTATAGTTTCTCTCTGCTTTCTACCCACTGCTTCTGGATTCAGCTCCCAGCCTCTTGTGGCCTTGAATAGCATTAAGTGGGTAAAGGTGAGGAATGAAGAAGCTGGGTGGCTCACTCAACCAACCAGGGATATTTTAGTGTGCAGAAAAGTGAAGGTACTGATGTGTAGAGTTTTGTGGATTGTTTTTTCTCCTACGTGGTATTGATATGGAGGTATAGATAGTAGCAGAACAGAGCAGCTGTTCAAATCAACTGTGTGTTAAATAACCAAGTCCAATCCCCTGCTTAATACTAACACCCACAACAAACAGACTAGCACTCTCTCTCTCCCCTGATGTAAACTGTAAATCTGATTAATTACTGTGAATGTATAATTCTCTGTGGATCCATGGGTCTCAAACACAGACACTTGCACAAGCACACACACACATACACAGCGTTGTACTGTATGAGGTGATTATATGGCAATTACAGCAGTCACAGTGACAAAATGGAAGCTGATCCTTGGAGAAAAAAATGGAGAAAATGTCACTCCAAGTTTTCAGTCTATCCAGAGATTTCTGAGCTCTGAATCACTGCATTCTCTTTTGATCATCACCGCTGCTGCCTCTCTCCGATACACAGATGGATTATTCCCCCTAAATCTCCCAAATCCCTAATCCTATTTATCTCAACGCCACACAAAAAAGGTGCTCTCTTCCCACTGCTCAGCTTATGTGTACAGTATGGATGTGAGCATACGTGTATTTCTACTTTTATGAGGACCAGTTCAGGACATGACAGTGACATTTCAGGTGGTTTTCACTTTGAAAATGTTCTATTTTAGGATTTAAGTTTCAACACAGAGGTAATAATTTGGATTCATACTCCTACTAGTTATTCATCATTAGGGATCTGGACAAATGGGGATATATGAGTATATATGTGTATGTATGGTATATTGTTAGTGGCACCATTTTATCTAATTTTAATTTGTTCAATTGGTTCCAAATGGTCTTTCTCAGAGCTGCCTGCGTTTGGGACAAACTAAGTGGGAGAGACCTGCCTAAGTGGAAATAAATCATGCATTTGAATTAGATAAAAATACATAATTTCAACACCTTATCACAAAATAACTACCTTTACGTTAGGTGCATCCCAACATAAGGGATTGTTGAAGAATAACACTTCTTTTAAACTTTATGTTTGGTCACTAGGGGAAGCAGAAAAAGCTGTAAACACATATTATACCTTCTAAAGTTATGGAAAACATGTTAGCAAACATTTACACATCAAGCAACAAAAGAATTCATTTACAGTCAAATAGCAAATCTGCTGCTGAGTCGTCCAATATGTTCAGCAGCTGGTCTCTAACTTTGTCTGTGAGCTGTTTGGTGCTGAGCTGCTGGTGTACAGCGGGTTTATACACAAGAGCGTTTTTGCTGAAAATGGCTTCCTGCTGTGGCGGAAAACAATCTTGAACCAACCAACCTTGGGCTGGAAAATCAAAACAACCAAGGCTGCTAAAACACTTTACAGTCATTTGATTCATTCTTTTCATAAAGATATTGATGAGCGCAGCTTTAAGTTGATAATTTACACTATACCATGTGTAAAATGTTCATTCATTATCCTAGATTGCAACTTTTGTGGACTGACTGATTTGATTTTGCTGCTAGATTAAACCTGGAGATGTATTATGTAGTTTCTCACCAACCAGACTGAAAGTCAGGCTTTACCATCATTCTTATGCCATTTAAATTTTCCCCACTGAGTTTGTGGACATCACTTAAATGGAGCAGAACAGTAGAAGGAAGACAAGCTACAGTACACCCAGATTAAACTGAATTCACACAAATACGAGTAGGGGATAATGAGAGTGCAACAGCTGCCAGCACGAATAAAACCAGGCCTTTAAAACCATTACATCCTGTTATGCTGTCTTCAAGCCTCCTCCTTCTCTTTTCCTTTCTCCTCCTTTCTCTAGTCCTCCTCTCAGTCTCATTTATGTTTCCCTCCTCCCTCTGTTCTACCTTCCTTCAAAGCCTTTGTCTACCAAGATTTTTTTTTCCTTTTCTTATTTTTTTTTCTCTTTTTGTCCCTCCAGGCTCCCACACTCCCTCCTTCCCCTACCCTCCACTTTGTTTTCCCAAAAGTCCCCAGTTATCTCTTATGTGGCAAAAACTCCTCTCCTCTCCTCTCCTCTCCTCTCCTCTCCTCTCCTCTCCTCTCCTCTCCTCTCTTCTCCTCTCTTCTCCCATGAGCTTATTTGCTTTTTTCCTCTTTCCTTCCCATTTTTTGCCCCAATCTCCCCAGGTAGTCCACTGAGTTTTGCACCTGTGTGTGTGTGTGTGTGTGCACTTGCTAATGAGCTTAGAGCTGTCTCCCTCCCAAGGTGAGGTGCCATGCTGAGGTGATCAGCACCACTGGAGCCGCAGGTATCAACCACAAACACCTGCCTGGTTGCGCTCTACCACACACACACAAACACACACACACACACACACACACAAACACACAAAGTAATTTCCTCTCACATACATGCACACCCACACATAAGAAGAAAATAATTTCCTCTCTCCTTCTTCTCTCGTACACACATAAATGCAGAATAAATCTTTACTTACTTTTCTCTCTCACACACAAAACACTATACAAACGCACACACGCGCACACACATTAAATACAGTATGCTTTTTTCTCCTTCTCATACACACACACACACTCAGCCGACTGCTGCACAAGGCCGATAGCACAACTCTGTCCTGTCAACATGCAGGATAATCAGCTGCTGGGGATTGTGGGTAAGCTGTAATAATCCCTCGCATGGAATATGGAAAGCATCAGAGAGTTATTCAATAGGACAGAGATAAAGGTTTGTGCATGTTTGTGTGTGTGTGTGTGTGTGTGTGTGTGTGTGTGCGTGTGTGTGTGTTTGTGCGTGTGTGAGTGAGTGAGGCTTTTCCATCTTTAATATGCATCTTCACCTGAAGCTGACTGTCAGTTGGAGTTATTGAAACACACACACACACACACACACACACACACACACACACACACACACACACACACACACACACACAGAGCCCCTTTCCAGAGAAGCTGCAGCTGCTGAAATGTTCCCTGCCAGAGCGACTAAGTCTTAATTAAGAACTCCATCCTGAACAAGCCTCATTTAGTCAGAAGAACACCAGAGAACGCTGCATCATATTTAGCTGTCAAGAGACAAACTCCTTGCACAGAAGAGCCTCCAGTTCACATCTTCATCAAAGTGTTATGGTCAAACTAGGAATTAGTCAAAGAAAATCTGCCTGTTGTCATGTCTGTGGATCCTATATGAGTATAATGTGCAGAGTTTGTCCCCTTTTGGTCCATCAAAGGTTCAAAGAAGAATTATTTTGTCAAAATGTTTTCCTTGCAGTGGATGGGGTTTTTTGTGTAATGCCACTATTCATAATAACAAAAAAAAGGTTTCCCAGTGATGGTTGTATCATTCCACATAGAGCTCTGTCTTTCTGTACAGCAGCCGCTCTGAAAAATAATCACATTTTTCCACAGGGTATTATGCAGCAAGTTCCTCTTGAATAAAGTGAAGATCCACGAGGATTCAAGTGAAACCGAATGGGATTATTATCATCATGATAATCACTATCAGCTACTCTCTAACTCACATTTGGTGGACTATATATACTGTATACAATAATGAGATGTACTCCAAGGTTAAAAAACCTTTGACCTTGGAGTCTTGCACTTAGTTAATCATTGCTTATTTTTAACACCTCAGCAATTTATACACAATATTATTCTCATATTTAGAAAACGAAATAAAATATATTGACGTGTATTTACTGTGGTTTTCCCTGTTCCCATTGAGTATAGTTTGTATATGAATATACATATACAATATGTATATTGCAAGAAAAACATTACAATTACATTTCTAATAACCTTTTATGATTTCATTACATTTCCATTTTTTTCTCATTTGTATGTGTGCATTGAAATCCCAGTTGTGCTCTTTAGTCAAACTACAGGAACTTTATCGACTGTTTATTTTTTGTTTGTCTCACAGCAACATGAACCTTCAATAATTGTGATTTATGTTTCTAAACTGAGCTTGGTTTTTGTGAGTAGGACAACAACACCCATTTATGGTGGAATTGATCAGAAAATTGATGAGCAGTTCTCAGACACACAGCTCCAGGATTGTTTTCCCTTAGGACTGAAATCATCTATTGATCACCCAACTGATAGCTGTAAACCAGGCTCTGCTGATCAAAGACATTGATTGTCTTTACGATGATACCACACACCGTGGCTTCTCACTTTTGATCCAAAATGCAAAATTTATAGTCCACAATATATTGAAAAAAAGGAATGAGAAACTTTCTCATCAATCATTGGGGTACAAAGGAAATGAAACATCCTTTGTCAAAGTCTGGGCCATGCTAATCCCCTATCTTCATTCTTTTAGCCATAGCTCTGTGACTACACACACACACATACACACAGCAACACACAATATTTTCCATAATTATGCCGCAGGAAAGAGCTAACAGCGGATACAGATCCTAAACGGTGTGGGTCCTCCCCAGTGTCCGGATTTTCAAGGGTTTTAATCAGTTAAATATGTGCGTGGCTACGTGGCTAATCTGCTGGTTAATCTCACTAACACTTTTTATGGGATTGCTCGCTGCGGCAAGGATTACTGCACCATAGATCACAACCTGATTTCCATAATCCTCCTCTTCTGATAAAAGTCTGTTTGTCCCCCATCCTGTCCTTTTGTCAGACTGTGAAACATCACCAATTTATTTCATTTTTTTCTGGGTCTACTCTAAAGGCGTCATTCTACAGAGTCAGACAGACTCAATGTCACGTTCTCACAGTCAAATGGAAAAACACACAGGCTGTAGATGAACGGTAAATAACTATCGAAATGGTCTCCAGCCAGCCAGTCTGTACCTCATCATAATTATAATTATAATGGAGATTAAACACTGTACTTCAACTGTTTATTTTTTTTGCCGCATAAATGTGTGGAAAAAGAAAAATTGCAACATGAAGAGAAAGAAATGTGTGTGAGGTTTTTATGAAACCACAATTATTATTGAACAAATAAACCTGAATAATGACCAGCATTTTTCACTTTGCAGATGACTTCTGATATTGTTGATAGTGCAGGTTGCTTCTGTCTCTGTTGTGTGATGTTACTCTCAGATCCCTATGAGGAAGACTTTATTTGTATGAAAATGAAATTGGTAGCTATGTTTGAATGATATGAAAAATGTGGAGTCAACCAGGTTTTTGTTTTTTGTTTTTTTTTAATGAAACACAACCAAACTATATCCAACCATAAAAATAAATGATTTACACAACTCCCCCCCCCCCCCCCCCCCCCCCCCCCCCCCCCCCCCCAAATATCTAAAGTAAAATAAATTGAAGTTAACTAAGAAGTGTGATAGCAATGTTACATTTATTAATCAAATGTATTCATCATTTTTTAGCCCTGCTTGTGAGTTGCCTCCTGAGGTGGCAATGTCAGTCTGTCCACCACTTTGGTCTCAACTGAAATAGTTCAACAACTGTTTGGTAGATTTCCCTGAAATTTGGTGGAGACATCCAGGGTGTGCAGAAGATGAATCTTGATGACTTTAGTGATCACCTGACTAGTGCCACGAGTGGGTCAAAGTTTTGATTTATGCAGTTAAACATCTCAACATCTACTAACTGGGTTGACACATAACTTGCAGGTAGGCTAATCACGGTTCATAGATGCTGTGTCCTAATGTGTTTGGTGAGCTGACTTTTCCTCTGCTGCCGCCTTAAGGTTGACATTTGTTGTTTTAAGTGAACTATTGATTACCATGAACTTCAGTGCAGACATTGTTCCTCTCAAGATGAATTTTAATAGCGTTTGTGGTTTGTTTAAAACCATCATCAGGTCTAAATTTATCTTTGTCCAGTACTTTGGTTTATGACCTGCAACATGACCTGAACAAAAAAATCAGTTGTATTTTGTGTTTAGAGCCTATGAACAAACGTTAACATACTAAACTAAGATAGTAAACATGACAAACATTATACCTGCTTAGCATTAACTTGTTAGCATTGTCATTGTGAGCATGCTGATGTTAGCATTGACCTAAAGCAAGTTATGTCTAAGTACAGCCCCACAGAGCTTTCAACCTGGCTGTACTCTTAGTCTTGTTTTGACATTACTGATCTTACATTTGTCATTATTGTTGAGGAGGATGCACAGATGCTGTAGAATAATCTTGCTGAAGGTGACAGAGTTACTCAGGTCTATGAGTAACGTGAACTGTATGCGTTAAGCAGTTTAGGTTGAAGTTGTGGTTTTCTTTCCACTAAACATTCAGGGCATCACATCTGATGTTCATTTTGTCCCTGTGAAAAGCAGGATTTTGAATGTACGTACTGTATGTGCACATGTGGGTTTGTGCAACATATTTGCCCGTGTGATTTCTTTTTTTTTTTTCTTTTTTTTTTTTTATCTCTTGCTGTCTCTCTCCACTAGCCTCCATTTTCTGCTCCGAGGGTCCAGAGAATCCCCTCATGTGGAGAGAAGCTATGATAAAGTAAGCAGGAGGAGGGTGGGAGGGAGGGAGGGGAGGCGGAGGTGGAGGAAGAAGGGAAGATAGGGAGGGTTCTGGGGAAGTGGAAAAGAGGTAAGGACGTTGGAGGCAGAGGAAGACTGAGAATTAGGCTGGGAGTTGAATATGATCAGGGGAAGAGAGACTGAAACAAGGCTAACGGCGGGGTGGGGAGGTGGGGGGGGGCACAGGCGTTCGGTGGTGATGGCGTCGGAAATGGGGGTTTAACTGTATTACACTCTGGCAGCTCCATCTCCATCGCTTTGTGGGTGAGTGTGTAAGCTCGTGTGTTTACTTGAAGAGTGCATGCGAGTGTGTGTAAAATGTGTGTGTGTGGAACTATCACACCCAGGGGGCCTTTACCCTGTCAGTGCTCAGCGATAATCAGCCTCCATCTCTCTCCTGATCCATCTCCACCTCTATCTCTCCCCTGCCACTATCACTCACCTCGCTCTCCTCCCCCCTCTCCTGCTCTCTCCTCCATTTTTCACTCTCCTCACACCCACTCCTCCCACTTCACACAAACACACACATGCACAGATAGTGTAGATTTATATGTGTGTGTCCGTGTGTGTGAATTGATTCAGCCTCTGCTCTTTCTAAGCATTCTACAAGCTCCATTGGCCCCTCACTCTCCACTGAGCAGCATCTGTTTCACACTCCACTACTGCTGTATGCCATATCACTCCATCTCTCTCTCCCTCTCTCCCTCTCTCTCTCTCTCTGAGGCCTCATATGTCTCTCTCTCTCTCCTTGGCTGCCCTCTCTCTTTTGTCTTTAGTGCTTCCTGTATTCTCACACTCTGTTTTGCAAATCTGATTTCTTTCAACCCCTCTCCCTCTCTCCACCCCATCTTTACTCCATATTGATTAATGCTCAGTTGGACTGAGTGAAAAATCTTAAGAGTTCACAGTGTATCAATAATAGGGGGCTTAATTGTAGGTTTTGATGGCTTCCTGGAGGGATTCTGGATTTAGAAAGCTTAATTGCTCAATACCTCATGGTCTCATGACTGATCTAGTCCATTGGCCAGATGGGGAAGATTGTGGTTTCCATTAAATGTTAATACAGTTAAGATGTCAGGTTGGCTTTTTACTTGCTAAACCAGACCATGACCTCAACCCAGTCTTAGTCAAGTGCTGTAAATGGCTAAACATAACCATAAAAAAGATTATTCAGCTTTATGATTGGATAAGGTAGGGAAAATGAATTAAACATTTAAATCAT
Organism: Trachinotus anak; assembly: GCF_046630095.1. Lineage (NCBI taxonomy): Eukaryota > Metazoa > Chordata > Actinopteri > Carangiformes > Carangidae > Trachinotus > Trachinotus anak. The sequence continues at coordinate 17,123,715 of NW_027273859.1, read as the reverse complement.
CAATAAATAAAACAAAACAAAAACGTTTGGAAGATCCATTGTCAACATTGTCCGACTTCTCAGATATGTTAATTAACACTTTGAGGACATATGTCACAGATGAACTGACACTGCTATGGTCAGGATTGGGTTAGGTGTGGACACAAAAACAACTCGGTTAGGGTTAGGGAAAGACCATGGTTTGGGTCAAAGTACTTTGTTAAGGCTGGACGACCTTTGTTGTCATGGTTGCAATGATGAACATGTGGTTAAGGTTGTAGGACGACTGTAGTTCTGGTTAAAAACAACAAGGTTGACTGTTGGTTGGGAAATGAATGGCGGTCCAATGTTTTGTCGACCCATCCAGCCACCCCAAACTCCTCTGTGTGTGGACTTTGTCACTCGAGAACAACGTCACCCGACTTCCTTCGTTGCTCACATCTTAGTTTCTGCAGCCACTGGAGGGCTTTGCCACTTGAACATAAACATGTCGTTTGAGGGCAGTTGCTGAAAAGACTGATGCTGTCTCACACAGCCGCTAGATGTCACCTAACAGTAAACCATGACTATGGGTCGTAAGCTGCTTGCACCAATGACCTACGGGCTTGTTTTTTTGTGGGAGCACTATCTCATAAATTCACTTCAATACTTTTGCCGTGGTCAGCGGATTTGCTTGCAGAGACAAAACAAACCTCTTCATTGCTTTCCCATTGAAATTCATTTGATAACCTCATGAAATGTTTCTTTGAATAACTTTTCATTGGTTAAGGAAACTGTTGGAATTCATGTCTACGAACCACCATTAAGATTTAATCAGACTAGTGGGAGCACAGGTAAGTTAAAGCAGATAGTGGTGGCTGCAGTGTTTGTTTGTTGGAGGCTCCAATGACAGAGAGGTTTCTGTTTTGTTATCGTGGTGCTGTCAGGTAGCACTGACTCTGAATAAAGGCAGTTAGTGTGCATATCTAATTTCCTCAGGAGAGACTGCAAGACAGGCTGTGACTCACAGCTCGGAGAGGAGATAATTACTGTTTCCTCCTCACCTCTCCTCCTCTCTCCCCTCCACCACCTCCTCCATCCCACCCTCAACTTTCTCTTTTTTTTCACACTGCTCTTCCTCTCCAGCTGAGTGATTACCCCTCATTAAAAATCAGAATAAAACATTGTTAGCGCAGATCGTTAGGGCGCTCTCTCCCGCCTCTCTCTCACCCACTACTCTGTCGTTAGCACTCAGCGCAGGCACTAAACGAGCGGCCTTTGAGGAATGTTATTCTAATTCCAATTAGCTCTCCAGGCTTGGAGGGGAGCCAAGTCCCCGAGAAAAACACTAAAGCTACGGGCACTCGTGCACCAATGAGAAGCAAATAAGGGCATACATACACACAGAGGAACAAGCATACACACACACACACACATGCTTGAAACAAAACACACACACATACATGGATAAATACACTGAAATGATGTGCACGCTAATTTTCAAGAGACCAAACACATACATACACACAAACACACACACACACACACACTCAAGTGACACACACTGAATACTCTGAGAATAGCAGCGGCTAATGGCTTTGGCAGCACTCTCACAGGGACCTGAAGAGCAATTAGGCTCCAAACTACACATTGTAAATCCCCTCTGATTACTGTGTGTGTGTGTGTGTGTGTCTGTGTGTGTTAAGCGGTGTTTATCTGCCACCAATTACCTCGCTCTGCCACAAGAGACGTACACTGGATAAATGGAATCTATAAACACACACACACACAGGTGCGTGCGCACACATACACTCATTTAGTGCATGCACTCAGGTAAATGTGCACAGTCATACAGTGAGTAGGACACACACACACACACACACACACACACACACACACACACACACACAAATACACACTCACAGAGTAGCTGTCTTATCAGTTTATGTTGGTGTGACTGGAGGATTTAGTCACATGACCTGCAAGACAGGAGCAGCCAGGCGCCAAAACTAATTTCCACCTTCAAAGACTCCCTTATCTCCTCAGACGCTGTGTGTATATATGTGTGTGTGTAGGTGTGTGCGCCCACATATGTATGTGTGTGTTTGCCTGTGTATGTGTGTATGAGAGTTTGTGTGTGTGTGTGTGTGTGGTTGATGATCTGATGTCCTCTGACAGCAAGACTCGCAACAAATCATGTATCACTGTCTCATCTGCATCAACCACACAAGCGCACACACACACACACACACACACACACTCACAAACACAGAAAGAAAGCAAAGTAGAGGGATACAGATAGATAGATCAACAAATCAAGAGATAGGACACACACACACACGCACACGCACACCCACATACACATGCACAGCATTGCATGGGGGGGGTGAAGACAGATAGGGCAAGTGAAGGATGTGAAGCGTGGAAAGAGATGGAGGGAGAGATGGATTTAAAGAGGGAGGGAGACACAAAGAAGAAGAGACACATCAGATTCACTGTCATATTTCTTTCAAACAACGGATAAAAACAGTCTGACAAAGCCAAAGTTCAGGAGACATAAAGACAACAATCTGTATTCCAACAGCTCGTGTTTCACAGGGGCTTCTGAGGTAGCAACGCTTGTCCAACCTGTGAGGGAAAATATCAAAGGTGAGCTCGCGGAGAAAACAACCAGTTGAAAAACAGCACACCTGGAGGTACGAGGATTTCAAGCGACAGCAGCAGCGGTGTGTTGTATATTTCATGGTGCTCTTTTGAAGTTATCCCTACATTTTCCACCGGCTCTTCAAAGGTCAGGCTGCTACTGCATTTCATCATCCCACCCCCACCCCCTTCCTGTACACCATGACTTTCTGCATCTCCTCCACTTTCACTGATGTTTCGCTCATGTTGTATTCTCTCTGTTCACCCCTTTTTTCTAGCTCTTTCTCTGTCAGCAATGATTTCTCTGGAATCAAGACAAAATTAGAATGAAATGAAATCACATCTAATGCCTGGTGAGTGATGTGTGAGACACAAAGAGAGCAGGTACAGGGTGTTGAGTGCAGAGAGAGCATCACTTTTCCTGACCTACATGATGAACAACAAATCAAAACACAGATCAGAGGAGAGTATCATGTCTGTGTGTATGTGGGTGTAAGAGTGAGAAGAAAACAGATGTTATGTGTGCTACCCTTTCACTATAGGTCTGTGATATGAGAAGCACTTTATGCAGTACTCAATAAAGTATTAAACTCCAATACTTGGTATATGGTATTTCATTGAATAATAAACCTGTCTGTGGTAAACTATGATTCTCAATCTATCTACCAACAGGCTAAGGGAATAATCCTGGTTTTAATAACCCAGTAATGTTACTGCAGAAATATATGAATTAAACTCTTCAGTTATACAGATTGTGATGAGAAACAACAACAAAAACACATCATCTCAGTTTTGACCTTGTATTAAATTAATTCAGAAATTCAACATATCAAAATACAATACATTGCTATTCAGTCTTTAGTCTGTGTTAACCTGAGTTCAATTTCTGTTTCAGTTTGTTCTTCAACCAAGCTTGCATTCAAACTCACACATGTCAGAATGCATTCACCAGCAAACAGTCCAACATAGAAAAAAAAACACAATAAACATTATATGGTCTGTGACAACTTTCACACATGTTCAGCTCTCTGCTACACCATTGTTTCCCTTTTTTCCATCTGTCTCCCACCAGCTTCCTTCTCATGTGATTAATCAGAGGTCAACTGGAAACCAGACTCTTCCAGGTCATTAATTCTGTAAAGTAATCAAGAGTTATTATTAAACATTTTACGCACTGAACAATATATATATATATATATATATATATATATAGAGAGAGATGTTATGTGTGCTACCCTGGGTATATATATATATATATATATATATATGTGTGTGTGTGTGTGTGTGTGTGTGTGTGTGTGTGTGTGTGTGTGTGTGTGTGTATATGTGTATATATATATATATATATGTATATATTTGGACAGCTGAATTATAAATCTTGCTATACATGCATGAAACATTTCAATAAATCTCATACACATTCATATCAACTGAAGAGTTATGCATCTTATCAATAATTGGCAATAATCCACATATTTAAGATCATCATAACTGATGTAAATGAGGTTATTACATATGCTTGACATACAGTAAGTGTGGATCAGATGCTTTCTATAATGCATTATGTAAATGCTCATGTTGGACTAAACACTTGTGTTTTCTGTATTCATTATTTCCAGTCTAATTGCCTACTAGGAGTCATTTACGTGAAAATAGCTGTATAATGTAAAATAACTGCAAATGAGCTAATTAATTATCAGGTGAGTCAGAATGGCGACTCTCTATCATTAGCTGTAATTGCCCTGCTAATGATACACACAAAGTCAGACGGGGTGATTGTGCATTCATATACTGTATGAATGTGTGCAGGATATTCTTCATATATGTGTGTGCGTGTGTGACCTATTTGTTAATGTGTGTCCTTGTCTGTGTGTGTGTGTGTTTGTGTGTGTGTGTGTGTGTGTGTTTTTGTGCCTGGATGTGTGGGTCTGCTTTGCTATGTGTGATTTGTTGTCCACATCATATCCATTAGCATCCTCCTGACCTGAAGCTGTTCCAGCCAATCAGATTTTAGCGTGCTGTCAGCAGGTGCTGTCAGCTCGCTGTGAGATTTATCAAAGTGACGGGGCGCACTGCGCAGCACGACAGCAGCATTTATCTCTCTCTCTCTCTATCTCTATTCTCTCTCACTCTGCGCACGCCCAGACATGCACGCACACACACACACATCAGAGCACCACATGTGAATCACATCAGCATCACTTTATTTACCGCAGAAGCAAAGGATGCTCATGCTGAAGAAGACAAATACCAACAAGCCATGTACCACAGCGACGTTAGAACATACAAACTCACAATTTGAGGCCAACAAGATAATTATAGGAATAAATAATTATTACTGTTCAATAGGTTGCTGCAGGAGTGTCAATTCATCAATTTGAAGAGTGATTCGTACATGCCCGCACTTTCTCCAGAAAAGGTCTGATTAGGAAACATAAGTGAAGACACATCGGAATACTTCTTGCATGACTGGCAATTAATAGTTGGTACAATGTTATCACAAAATATTTGTATGGTGGTCAAAACTACAAGTATAACATCGAAGCTGTAATAAACCAGGATTCTCCTATAAGTTATCAGCCAAAAATTCTTACTGTAGTTGCTCCCCTGGTATCTTGGGAATGGGATTCCACGTAGTTGACTATTTCTTAGAACTGTAGTTCCAAACATCTGCAATGAATATCAAACTTTTATGAATATGTAACAGTATCTCAGAGCTGCACTCTGATCAGATAAAACCTTGTAATTCCGAGCTGACGATACAGATGCGGAGATGAATAGATGGCGTGAATGTGTTCCACCAGTCTTTTGTATTAAACTGATACATCACAGTTCTTTAAATACAACATCTGACTGCAGCTCTGCTCTGTAAATGGCTGCAAACGGTTTTTTTTAGGTTCATTACCCACAAAACGTTCTCACATTTCATGATTTTCCCCCTCAGGACAGTCCACACACTGATATACACAAATACACCACACACCGTGCCACCCACGACCTTTAACCTTTCACTGTGCCACGACCCCATCACGATGATGTACAGCAAGCTCATCATCTCCATGGTAACATGAACTAGTTGCACAGGGCAGCGCCACAGGGGAGTGTGTGCACATGTGTGTGTTTTGTGTGTCTGTTTTTATGCATTTGTGTGTGTGTGTGTGTGATGAGGCTCAATCAGTGAAGGGGGAGGGGACTGGACACACACACACACACACACACTCACACACACTAATAGGGCTCTCCATCTGTCTATGTAAATCAATCCTGACCTTTGTTGAACTCTGGCTGTGCTGTTTGACAGTTAATCACTTGATAAGTGTGTTATGTGTGTCTGTGTCTGTATGTGTGTGTGTGTGTGTGTGTGTGTGTCTGTGTATACAAGTGTTTTCATTCTTTGCGTGTGTGTACGTGTGTCTTTCTGTCTGTGTGTGCATTTGTGAGCTACTGTTTCTTGTTTAGTGTAATTGAGTACAGAAAAACAGCAGGCCAGAAAACCATCAGGCAAGATGGAAGTAGTACAGTTTATGTATGTGTGTGTGTGTGTTTGTGTGTGTGTATGTGTGTATGTGTGTTGTACTGCAGGACAAAACCACAAACTGATTGACGTGTTTATTCATGTATTTATTTTATTTGTTATTATTGTCACTATAATAATAATAATAATAATATTCTTATTCTTCTTCTTATTATTATTGTGTGTGTGTGCATTCTGCATTGTCTTCTGTTTGCGAGTGTTGTGTGTCCATACGTGTTGATGGGTCCAACTCTGTAGAGTTAAATTTCTCCCTGGGGATAATAAAGTATGTAGCAATCTACCTATCTATCAAACTATCTGATCAGCATGTCTGTTGAAGAGAATGATGGACATGTTATGTTTGGATGAGAAAGCATCTTCATGTATGAATAAAACATACACAATAAAATGCACACTGTACAGGTTACAACATGCAGATCACGACTTTGTCTTCTACACGTATGTCTGTCTCTGTGTTAGGAACCATGTTTTTGTTATTTGGCTGACTATTAAGAGAGTATAAGGGTGTCTGGTGCGGTGAGCTTCTCCCAAAGCTGTTTCAGTACATCTCTTTATGAGGATCAAGTGCTTAATACCTGGAAACAATCTTTGTTTGCCAGCTATTAATAGTTTTGAGGGAGGAAGTGAAGAGGAGAAGCAGTTAAGGATAGGTTAATAATATTCTATATATTTTCTGGAAATAGCCCCAAATAAATACAATAAATATTTACTTACAGACCCTTGAAAAAAAATTACAGCGTATATCTATGAAGATTGGGTCTGAGTCAACAAGTACTCAAAGAGAGGATGACACATTGTAGTGTTGGCCTTTTCATGGTATTTTTAAGCACTGCATTTATACATATGTTTATTTTCACAACAGTGTCACCCCTACTTATGTTTACCTTTAGCAGAGTGGTAAACTTGATGGCAGCTGCTTTAAACCAAATCTAGGTTAGATTCCTGTGTGAACAACATGTCGATATCAGCTGCTTTTGTGTGATGAAGGAAGTCAATATATCAATACAGTTTCTAGACAAGATCTCTATAGTTGTGTGGGATAGGAGGGTCATTATGTCAGTGGGTGCCTGCATTGTGTGCAGACGCATACACATATAGATGTCAATGGACTGCCGGTGGATTTGATAGATGAATGTAAATGCACACAATCTGTTTTTTAAGCTTTGACTTGGATAATCCTCACGGAATCTGATTTTTAGAGGTTAAAAAGTCGTTTTTAAATTCCAGTGGGGATTTCTGCCTCAGACAGGAATACTGATGTCTGGTCTCAGAAGGGGATTCGGTTTATAGAGAGGGACTCAGTGGACATTGACAGCAGCTGGAGCTTATTGACAAGACATCAACAAAACACTGTTTAGACACTGTGAAGTATACAGCCTGGTAACCACCGCCATCAGCCCAGCAAATACACATCGACTTTTACTATTTTAAAAATACTTTACATGGTTGAGCAATACAGCCATTTGAATGATACTGCTGTGGAGCCAAATTGCAATACACACACAAACACACACACACACACACACACACACACACACATACACACACACAGTGTTCTCAGACTAACCTAATCAAGCTAATCTGTTAGATTAACACACATTATAAAACGGCCACTAATCCCTGCCCGTCCTTCTGCAGAGCTAACTGAGCAGAAGAGCAGAACATAAACAGAAGAGCAGCAGTCATTTAAAACTCACAAAGTCTATAAATCATCACAATGGTTTTGTTTAGACAACAAACACAAAGGTTTCCTATTATTGCTTTTTTGTCTTATAAGGCCCTCAGAGGTGTGACACGTCACAGTTATCAGAAAGAGACATGCAGCTTCCTTTGAAACTATTGGACTTGAAGTGCAACAAATGATTTGCTTTCTATGAAATCATAAAATAAATTTGGTGTTGGTACTTTTGTTGATTCAAACCTGCAAAGTTTGGCAGTCCAACATTACAAACTAAGGTCAAGACAGCTAGAATTTTTCCAGTTCTTTTTTGTCATCTGAAACAGCCTCAGCATAAGGGTATAATAAGATAATATAGTGTATCATTTGGAGTTACTTTCTAGCATATTTCAAGTGGTTAAAATGCAGCAACTTTAAAGTATATCTTATCAGGCACAATCAAATTGAACAATCAAACATATTTAATCAAATTATATTTAAATTATATAATTTAATTCTAATAATGAAAGACCTTTAGTGTTACATATTACAGGCACAGTACGAAAAGGCAATCTTGTATTACAGGAGGCTGCTGCCCTCTTGCCTGCAGAAGTGGAATAGCAGTGTGGTTACAGTTCCAGTGTTAACCATCAGCTGAATTTACATACTCTGAAAAACTGATGTTTACAGCTTTCTATTTACAGAAAGAACTAGAACTAGTTACAGAAGAGCTGTGCATTCAGAGAGCAAAATATCATTCCAAAAAATCATGGTTTCATGGTTTCAATACATCAGAAAGTTCAAATGAATTCAAAAACAATTCCAGTTTATGATGCTGTGACACAATATGCTGTGACCCCCCCCCAAACACACACGCACAGATTACCAGCAGACACTGCTGAACGCTATGTGCCTTTGATGACATTGTCAAAACCAGACATGACAAACAATATGACTGATATCCAGCGGGACCAGACAGTGTGTGTGTGTGTGTGTGTGTGTGTGTGTGTTTGTGTGTGTGTGTGTGTGTGTGTGTGTGCACTTGCATATGTCTGACATGGAGGTGGATTTGAACAGACAGTCTGCTGTTCCAGATGTCATCGGAGTGACCAGTGGTCCTATTTTCTGACCTCTGACCTTTCCAGATGGTGACACCCCAATCCATCATAGACCCCCTCCCTGTGTGTGTGTGTGTGTGTGTTTAAGTTTGAAATAATTCAAATACTTTGAGCGTAGAATATAAAAGCTTCAAAATGATGTATGAGTTTTTTAAATTTTATAGAGCAGATGTCAAATTAAAACATTTTACAGTAGTTAATGGCAGCAGTAATTAAACGTATATTTTATATTATATATTTTTAAAACAGTTGCTTTATGCGCACAATGAACTTTATCCACTTTGTGAGAATACAAACAGAGAAAACTACAATTTCACAACAACCTATGAGCAGACTAAATATGTTTTGAACATTTTTATCCCAAACATTTTTTTTTATTTTGAACTAAAACTTAAACCTGAATGGAAAAACGCCCTACTCAGCATTTTCAGAAAATACTATTCATGATGAATTCAGCTTACCATGTTTATATTTCCTCTGTGGAGTATCTTCAGATATCACACATGGGAACTTAACTGGCTTGTTTTTGGCTTTTGGGAAGAACTGTTCATTTTTAAAAAACTGCAGAAAGTGATTTATGGTAATTTTGAGATTTTGTGCTCTACCTTTTTCTGAACCTACAGATGTAAAACAGAAAAGAGAACCTGCTCTGTCTCCTCTACACTAATATATTCATTACTGTCATTAACCTTTCTGCAACACACTCCCCTTATCTAATTATCCCCCTGTTGCCACCAAACACACACACACACACACACACACACACACACACACACACACACACACAATTCTCAGCTGCCACCCGCACCCCTCTATCCCAACCCCACCTCCACTACCCCACATGTTGTTTGACAAATGAGTGGTCTCGCCTCATCAAGCACATGACAATGTAAACAGATGGGAGGTGGAGACAGGGACCGTGCCAGCTCTAAACACACACACACACACACACACACACACACACACACACACCAAATGCACCAGATACAAAATAGCAGATTGGTTGATGACTATCAATCAAACAAGGGATCTCCATGACCTGCGCAGGCTGTGGTGAACACAGAAACTGAGACTGGGACATAAGTACACATAAAGGCTTTCTTGGATTGTTACAGTTAAATAGATGATTTAATCATATTATTTTTAATATTCCCACATCTTGCTTTTACAAAGATTCTGAAAATAATAATGTAGTATTGCACTCTATCACCACTAGAATTTCGAAAGGGCACAACTATTTAGAAAGCATATATTTGATTACTACATATAGTATAGGTCGTGTATATTAGCAGCAATTAATGCAGTAGGCTAATATAGTAGTGAATACTTTCATGCTAGTGTGCTGGTGTTGCTAAACTCCTGCCTGACCTGGCACTGGCATATTGTGCCTCCACAGCAGTGCTGCCCATGCAGGCCACACACTGCAGCACCTTCATTTCAATATTAGGCATTTTTCCTGATGTTGCTTTAATGTTTTTGTTGCTGACCTAACTTTGAGAGTTGATCCAGCCATGAAGCAAGGCCACTTTAATAATGTAAAAACACTACAAAGCTTCACACAGTCACAACCATCTATGTAACAAACATGATGTGACACAACAGAAAGTCAGGTGAACAACTTTGCTCACCATCTCAACCCTTTGTGTTCAGCCATTGTTAGACAATCCTTTTGGATTACTGTTTCCTCCTTATTATATTTGCTTATTTTTCTATATTGGAGACTCAGTATTGCTCCATATTATCTACACACTATCAAGTGGGAACGTGTGTCATTATCTTCTAATGAACTGGGGACTCCTGTCTGTAAAGTAAAACTGTGGATCTTTTTCCTGTTATGTGCATTAATAAACAAATTGTATCCCTCTATGAGTAGATTGAGGATACAAGTATATTTTAAACTTGATAGAAAACAACTGCTTTTGAATTTTAAAGTTCTCCAAAATATCTGCTGGCTCCCCAGTTCACTGTTGGTTAGGTGTACAAGCACACATACAAAAAAGGTAGATAGATAGCTACTCTTTTTTTTACTTTACTATTTTTATTTTGTGTTAGTTTTTGATGAAACATTCATAAACTTTCAGAATAAATCTCCTAAAAGTTTCTTATCTGGATGACACCAATCTTGTGACATTGTGGCATTCACCCTGTATTTTTTTTTATTGAGAAATGGTCACTTTTGACACAGATACAAAGAAACCTCAGTTACAAAGGCAGTGACTTCACAGTTACATTTCTTATGACATTAACAAAGACATTTATGCGAAAAGAGGTTGAATCTGTGTGGAAATGTGCACATTTACTGTAGAGAACCAGTGTTTGTTTTCACATCCAGACTCAAAACTGAGGAAAACAGTCTGACACAGAGTCTGGTGTGTGGCAACATCACAAACAGGTCTGTGACCAATGTGGCATCTAAAGGGGTCATTATGCTTCATATGAACTAGATTCTACAAAGCGGCATCCAGACAAAACTAAAGGGAGAAGTATTTATACTTATGTTCCAAATGCACAAACTTTTTTTCCTTTGAACTTTTTCACCTCTGCCCTGAAGTGAACGTGCAGTCACATGCAGTAACTACGCAACGCCACTGTCTCAGCTGTTTGAGAATCCAACAAGCATTTCATCTGAAGCATACTGACACCTTTATATACCCTTTAGCAGCGTGATAATGTGGATAAATATGTCATTATTGTTAAGAAATGACAAGACAGACTCTATAACATCAGTAGTAAGGATTTTGGCAAGCTGTCATGTACACATTTAAACAGAAATACAGACGTGTACTTTATCAGAGGGACAAAAATAAGGGTTCTGCTTCCTGCCACCTCTCTTTTATGCTTACCTAAATTTCATGACTCATACCAGATGATACAGTGGTAGTAGTAAAGCATTTGTGCAAATTGAAAATGATCTGCTATAGGTTCAGCTTCAAAAATATAAAATCTATAACAGTCACCTTCAGTGGGAAGTCAAATGAAAAAAAATGTAACACTGTGGGTAATATAATAAAGATGATGGGTTGTTACATTAGAATAAAGTCTAATACAATCACACAGGCACCCCAGGCTTCAACATATATGAACAAAGTCAAGGCTGAGCATTTCCTGCTTTAAGTTCTCCTACAATGTGCGTCTCCATGTCAGCAATCGATGCAGTTCCCTTGCAATAAAGTCTGAGGTTGTGAGTGGTACAAACAACAAACTTCAGTTTCCTTTCAGTCTACCAACATGCTGCAGATGTCATTTCGAACCATCTTCACTTACACTGATGATAACTGAGCTCAGAAGAATTTAGATAAGTGCCACAGTTAAAAGCATAGCCAGATAATAATCTATTCTTATTTCTCTTTTTATCTCACCATAACAATATGCTCTATCACATGCAGTTACTTGTCAGCATCACATACTGTCACTTCAAAAACATACTCATGTGCTTGGCTTCACTTTCAGATCCCTCTCACACATTTTACTTCACTTTCACAGCTGTCTTTCTCCTTTCATGACCATGCCAGTCTCGGCTAACTGTGCAAATCATATCAAATACGTTGAAGGAACCTATGCAAATATGTGTGATAGCATAAGAAAAAAATGAACATAACTGTCATAATGGCACATGGGAAGAAAGCTTACACTTTCATTCATTCTCAAATTCATAAAATACAGAACAGTAAAACTTCCAGCTGTGGCTGAAATGTAGTTCAGTACATTGTTAATAATAATGTGTGTTAATAACCCTGAATAGCAAAAAAACAAAAACAAAACTCGTGTGAAGTTGTGGATATTCTGTTGTGATACCACGTCACTTGTTTGCTCACTTAATTCAGACATTACATTGTCATGGTTATTCACGATAATGATTTGTTCCCATTGCTGTATGTCTGCAGAGATTATGTCTCATTTCTGTTTGGTCAGGTTTCTGCATTTGTTTTTCCTCCTTGTTCCACCCATACTGAATTCACATTAAGTATGACGTGGAGGCTCAGAGCTGAAGAGTTTGATCAGGTGCAGCAGGAGAAGTTTGGTTTCTTCCTGGGAGCATCCAAGCTGGGCAGCGACTGATAGCGACTCTTTTCATTAAAGATATCCTGCTCTCTTACCTGCCTGTGGAAAGAAAAGAAAACACACTAAATTCATAGCAAAACATTTTATAGCGTTGTTATATGCTTGCTTGCTGCCAATCACTTGATCTCATTGATCGAGCTGCGGTGACAGGTTGCAGCTGGGCACAACTTACAGTTTGCAGCCCTCAGCCAGATGAAGGCTCGAGGAGAACTTGTAAACATTATGTTTTTCTACTTCCTTTCCTGTTGTTGTGGGTTTCTGTTCCACATGGATAGATTTCCAGTAGATACCCACATATGCACATTTTGAGACAAGTTAGTTTCCCTTTGCAACAACCTCTTTAGATGTACTTTTACACAGATGGGTCACAACTATGGGTTTGGCATACAGACTATTTGCAGCTGTATATGTGCCCTGGAACAACCAAAACTAAATGCAACGCAGCCATTAACAGTTATATATTAATCAAACCTGTCTCCTGTGAGGTTAAACTGCAACAGCCCCTCTGTGTTTTCAGTGACTAATGTCATGAACATAATTTATCTTGGAAACATTGTTCAGGTTAAAACATCACCAGCTGTTTTTGGTTAGTACATACAGCCGATTGACACAGCTGTCTCACCTGGCCAGGTGCAGCACAGCCTCAAGGATGTTGCCGCCATCTTTGGCACTAGTTTCACAGAACAGAGTGTTGTATGTCTGTTGGGTACAACAGGAAAACATTATTCCTTCAACACAAATTAAGGGTTATGACTTGGATTTATATTTAGATTAAACAAGGATAAGAGTTTTGTGTGGATATGTAGCAGGTGATCCAAATGTTCAGTTATGCTGTTATTAAAATATCTTCATCATTATAATAAGATGAGTGGGTGTTTATTTGTCATTACCATGGCCAGTTTTTCTCCATAGCTGGTAGGAACACAGTTAACTCCATCTTGTCTAAGATCACACTTATTACCCACGAGCATGATGGGAATATCCTCATGGGACACATCCTGCCATGCAACAAAATAAAAAAAAAGAAGAAATAAAAAGGTGAAAACAGGAAAAATTTAAGCAAACTATTACTAAGACAAACATACTACTAAGTATCTGAATATGACAAACTGCTCTATTGTAAATATTTAGCAGGACGGTGCTCATAGATTTAATATGCTAAATAAAATAAAAATTAAAAAAATAAACTACTAAAGATGGGAACTATTAGTTCGACATTAAACATCACAGTGTGTACATAGTGCATTATATCAGACAACACATACTGTACTGCATGCAGACAATTTTAACACACCCACAATACAACAGCAGAATACAGTCTGTACATGCTTTACACACAACACTTACACATCTGCTGCATGTAAAAAGAGAGATATTCACGTAAACATGTGACAACATTTTTACTTACAATGTCTTATAATAACACAAGAACAGCTAAAAGAAATTGCTATTACAGATGTGGAGGTGGATGAATTTCACCTTCACTTTATTCTGCAGTAGTCTGGATCTCTTTTTGCTAACTACTGTTCCACAAACAGTGTCAGTCAGTGAAGTAGTTGTGTATTACCTCAATCATGTCCATCCATTCTCTAACATTAAGGAAGCTCTTTTCACAAGTGACATCGTACAGCAGCAACACACCATCTGCCCGGCGGAAATAAGACTTTGCAATACTGCGAAACCTGAGAGGAACACACAAACCCTCATTGATCAACTTAGTGATCATATTAATTTTTGGTTGTGATAAGATAAAACAACATGTCTACTTAGCCCTGTTGTATATATATATATATATATATATATATATATATAAAACAGCTTAATTTATGTCTTAAAAACACATACATACCTGATAAAACAATAAATTTTTAGCTTTACAAAGAAATCAATGAAAATCTAATCTCTTCTGTTTGTAAATATCCACACCTACATACACCCACACAAACACACACCTTTCCTGTCCTGCAGTGTCCCATAGTTGTAGTAAAACAGGCTCTCCATCTACGATTACTGTCTTCATCTGGAAATCCACCCCTGAACACACAAAGCAGTCACAATCAAACATCTCACACTAGTAAGCTGGTAAAAAAAAAAACAGAGCTTGCTTAATTCATCCACGTCACCTAGAGTAGCGCTGGAGTTGAGTTTGAATTCGTTCTTGCAGAAGCGCAGGAGGAAGCTGGACTTTCCCACTGCAGCATCTCCGGCCAACACGATCCTGAAGGCCTTCTCTGATGTCATGTAGCCCAGGTCAACACTTTCCTTGTCCTCTTGCTGGAGAGGGGACAGAGAGGGAGGAGTGAAAGGAGAGTGAGGCACTCGTGCAGCACTGATAAGATAGATAACTGCATTTGTATTCTGCACATTTACTTCAAGTTATATTTATTCAGTCCTTGACACTGACCACTTTGCAATTGTTTCTTCTCTTATTTCTATATCTCTTAATCATTAGCTCCATTCGGCAATGATGAGGGTTTTATGTCTCACTGCAGGTCAAGAAAGGTTAAAAACACAAACTCTGAAGCCCCAGCAGCAGCAGCAGCTAGAGACCACAATGTACACAATTAGCAAAGGACATACACATGAGTTTACTAAGCTTGGCACCTTACAAAAAGTGGTGTTAAAAATGTAAAGTTATAAAGTCAGTCCTGAGGATTAAAGGCAATAAAATCAATAAAAAATTTTATTTGTTGTAATTAGTTTTAATGTAAAAGTCCCCACAACCCAAAATGTATTTCTAGTTCACTGCTGATTGGAATTGACCTTCATCCTCTTGAATATGCAAACTGAATATGCAAATTTCATGAAAATCTGACCGTTAGTTTTCAAAATACAAGTTGTAAATTTTAACATGACAGTTGCAAAAGTTCGGGAACTTGACAAAATCATTACGCATTGTATTTCTGAATAACAATGCCAAATTTGACCATTTACTGTCAAGACATTTTTCTCTGGAACATGTTGGAAGTAACAGAAAAAAATTATTTCTCATGAGACGTCTTTCTCCACTTGTCCTTTCTCAGTCAGACTACGTTGGCAGAACACACCTCTCTTTTTATCTTCCATTAGATAAGCTACACTCTTTCTTTTCCTTCAGCTCTCTCTTACCTTAATATTGATGGCACTAAGGGGTTTTCGTTTTGTTGGGGCTGGTTCTGTGGTGACACTAATGGATTCAGACGGCTTCCACTCCAAAACTGAGCTGCTGTCCGACCCAAACGCTGACTCACCGTCCTGTGTCTCCGCTGGCTATGATGTAGGCAAACATTAACATTACAGTAATGCAAAAATCTACTCAGACACAGAATTCATGTTATCACTCAAACTTCCTCACAACATTACAACTTTTAGAGTAGCCGTGGGCATGAGCATGTTGTTGAAAACTATAAATGAGAGCCCTGCTACAAAAAAGAAGTTAATATCTGGGGGATAATGGGGTCAGTCCACTACTTTGGTCCTAACTGAATATTTTGTACAGACAATTTACATTCCCAGAGGATAAATTCTACCGATGTTGGTAATCCTCTGACTTTTCCTGTAGCGCCACCTTGAAGTTTACATTTCTGGTTTTGAGTGAAATATTTCATCAACAACTGGATGGAAATGTGGGGAAGACATTGTGGGTCCTCAGAGGATAAGACACAACTGTGTCTCAGTCCCCTGATGTTTCATTTGGCGCCATCATCAGGTCAAATTTCAGTTTTGGTTTGCTTTATGCCAAATGCCTGCAAAACTAATTGCTTTCCCTGCATCCTCTTTTTCAGCACTAATTAGCAAATGTTTGGATGTGTCCATGCTAAACTAAGACATTTCTACAACATACTTTGTTATTGTCTCACCTCAGTATCAGAGTTTTCTCCCATCATGCTATCATTGTTGTCATCCTCCACTTTCTTCTCCTCTCTCTCCTCCTCCTCCTCTTCTTGACCTTTGACCTCCTGCTCAGAGTCATAGCCTCCATGTGACCCTCTGAGTGTTGACAGGCCGCTGTCCATATAGGTCTCGGGCAGGCTGTCCTCCTCATACTCACTGCTGAGTCTGCGCCTCAGGCCTGGGTCACACATGGCCAAGGCCAGGGTGTCACAGCTGGGCCGTTTGCTGTACAGAGGGTAATCGTCCATACGCTGGCAGAACCTGAGGAAGAGGTCAGGAAATAGTCAGTGAGATGTAACACAAAGCCTCTGTAGTCTATTTGTGCAGTTTAGGGGGAGATTGGTTTTACCAAATTACAAAAAAACCAAACTTATACTTTGTAGTTTTGTTTTAATTTGGTAGAATTCATCATCACACACTCTCATTCATTCATTCCCTTCCCCATTCATTGTTCACCCTCAACTAAAGATGCAAAAACCTGCTTAATATACAGTAATCTGTAATAACTGCACATCTTATTTAACAATATGAGGACAAAACCTTTGTCCCCAGAGTCATATAGTTCAGCTTGAGTGCTCATTAGTTTGGACAGCACCTTAAATAAATATCTCACAGCATATTCAACATTTACTTTCCTGCTGTGTAAACAGACAGTCACGTACGAAAAAAACCCTTCCATTCCAAGAAAAGCATCTTGATTTAATTCCTGTTGCACCGAAGGTGCAAGTGGCTCAAACCTGATAAACATGTTGTGAAATAAAACCCTCCAGCTGCTAAATAATGAATTATTCTAAATCTAGTTCTTAATGCTGCTCCTGATGCAACTGAAAATGATACTAAATACTCAGTAATCCACTGTATGACTCTGTATAATAGGAGCCATTAAACTGCTAAATAAGAAAACATACTAGTTTTTCATAGTGTGCCACTATACTGCCTGCATACTACAAATAGAGCAGTGACACCCTCAACCACCTGCATTGCACCGTAGGTCTTACCTGTCCATTAATGAGTATGGCGATGTGTGGCAGATGCTTTTACTTCTGCCTCTGTTCTTTATATCTCCTGGTGATGCACCGTTACCAGACTGTAACACACGACCAGTAGAAATGAGTTTTCGATTGTTTTTGTTTGTGTTTCATGGCTGCCTGAAACTGACACTAAGTCATACTGTCATTGTTTTGCTTAATATTGTCATACAACATATAATTTTTCTCTTAATACATTACATACATTACATGACATTTTTGTTTGAACACTCAATGTTACTGTTAAAAATCTTTTGTACTTTTATTTATTCATTATTTTAATTAACTGTGCAGCTTTACTCTTGTGATCTTCTCCAGAGCAGCCCTCAGGCCATCGTTGGTGTCATGGAGCTTCCTGTTGGCTGTCCTATCAACACACAGAGAGAAAAAACCCCAATATCATTACTCTTTATCCTGGAATTTATTTGTATTTTTGAAATCTAAGTGATATCTTTCCATCTCTAGTATAAAACTTAAACAGTAGCCAGTGTGTGTGTTACTGTCTGACTTACTGCAGAATCTCGATCTGACTCTCCAGGATGTCTCGCTCATCAGAGAAATGTTTCACGAGCTCCTCGTCTCTGCAACAAAACACATTCATAAACACACTTATTGAATTTGAATATATACATTATCCTAGAGAGATCTGAATCTGTAATGGTACAGAAATTATGGTTATAGCCTCACTTCCTGCACAAAACAGAGCTTACACTACAAAAACACATTTGTAATTTAAACCGGTGGTAGTGGAATGTACTCCACAACAACCGCCAAAGAGGAGAAGGCCAGAAGACAAAAAATTGAAAAAGAGGTTCTACAATCAGGCAAGGGTGAATAGCTGCATTTACATTGGTAGGGCTTTCCAGTGGTGGAGAAAATTCAGACCAAGACTTATCCTGCAACTTGCCCACACCCCAGATGAGAGGCACACAGAGAGGGCCGGGACAGAGACTGACTGGACCGGTACGAACTTGGATGTTTTTATTGGTACACCAACTGGCCAATGTGGCAGCGCTTTTGACACCTGCCCACTGCTGCAGCGGCCAACTGGGATTTGTCCCGATGGCCAGTCCACCTATGATGGAGAGACCTCCTGGATTTGAAAGGCATGAGGAGTTTGCTCTGTTTCTACTTGACAGGTGGGTGACATTATCTTTAAAAACAATCTAAACAACTAACTCTCTCTAGTTTTTACCCCGCTGTGTTTATGATGCTGTATTTGTGTGCATGTCGTTGGTTTGATGACATTTTATATTATGAGTTTGTTTTGCTTCAGCTATGAGAACGCATATCCACCTCCACGCTGTATAAGACGCTCTGGATTCCACAACATCCATTAATTTGGGAGGCTGAGCTTCTGAAGGAGCACTGAAGGCAGGGGTGTATTTGTTTTGCTGTTGAGTTCAAATATCAACAGTCTTCTCCAGGACTGCTTACTCTACCTTTAAGGGAAATAATAATTGTTTGCATGTGTTTGCTCTTCTTTTGGTCGCGTGTATTTAAAAGTTAAAAAAAAGTAAAGGAGAGACAGAAGCTGAAGTATCATCACACCCATGTCCACATTCACACACAAACTGTCATCTTAACTCTGAAAACAGACAACAGATCAGTTCTGTGTCCCAGTTCATGTCATGTCCTTTTTTTCATAACCAGTATGGCAGTAGATTCACTCCTTTAGCGAGAGACATTACACCTTATTTATGAATAGCGCAGGCACACCCTGAAGATGGGGAAACAACAGAAAATATTAACATGAGGACACTGTCCAAGCAGGAGGAGTGTTATCCTGCTGGTGGCTCTGTTGTGTCTGTTGCTAAGTAACCCTTTTGAGGAAGTTATTCTGTGTGTGAAGTTGCTCCAGGATATCCTGTTTCAGCTGTGACAAAATGAGACATCCCCTGGGAATGAACGGGTCGGAGAGGGGCGTGTTCTCTCTCAGGCATCTCTCTGCCTGCCTCTCTCTGTATGTCCCTGTATGTTACTCTGCAGCAAAATGCTGTTGTCATTTGTTAAGGACCTAGAATGATATACTCAATTCTCCTAAAACAAATGCATTTTTGATTAAATATAGGCTTGAGATTAATGTATTATTCTCAAGTTCACATTCATCTGCAAATGAGGTGGAAAGGTGGAGCGAACCTGCTCTACAACTTAATCTCATCAGTAATTCGAGATTTAGACTTTCAAAGGTGTTGTGTGTTTGCGTGTGTAATGAGAGGGAGATGGTGTGTAATCATGTTATGTAACAATCCTTTTTCCTTCTCACTGTGAAAAATCAGAAATGTATGATCAACAGAAGCAGCTATGGAAAAATCTGACTGATAAAATATGATGCTAAGGCCTATTATGAAGTACTGCACCCTGTGTCTTACAAAAAACAAAAAGGAGACTGCAGAAAAGGATTGCAGCTCAACTCACCACAGCACAAGTCAAGATAAATCCACTCAAATAGCCTGCGACTGAACTGAAAATCTATCTCAATAAAGCAAACATGCACACATCAGCACACAGCATACGTACAAGGGAACAAAGCCAAACTATAATGAATTCACCGTTCAGAGTTGATGCTTTGATCGGTTAACTCTGTCTTCAGCGAGTCCATCTCACTATGTAGACAGGCAACTTTGGTCTGAGATCTCAACAGCTCCTGTTTTAACCGCTGGTTTTCCTGCATAGAGAAAGTCAAGAGGCAAGAGTGGTGAAGAGAAGAATATGAGAGATGTGTGTGAAGCTACAAGCAGAGAGACATGTAAGAAAAAATGCTTCTGACAACAAAAAAAAAAAAAGGTTTTTTTTGCAGAGACAGGAACATGCAGATTCAGCCTCACCAGTGTTAGCTCATTGATCTTCTTCTTCAGCGCCGGGCTCTCGTCCTTCACAGTGAAGGTCTTGTACTTCTCTTCTATCTGATGGACAAGTTCACATATTTTTGCCTTCAGGCCATTTGACTACACTTAGTTATGAGATGCAACAAAATAACACACCTGTGGATGTACAGATAACATGCAGCTTCACCCCTCAGTTCCCGTTTTTTTATACATTTAGTCTATTTTTCAGTTGGTTTTGGACAATTTAAAGTGAAAAAATGTACTATTTCATGTTATTTCTGTTTATGTTTAGCAGCCCCTCTGAACTTGTAACTGAGGTGTGGGATCACAGTCATTCTATGAGTTTCTGGTAGGAAATCATGCTCACTATTATTATAAATGTAATACTTTTCATACTGGAACTACAACAGAATAATGCTTCCATAAGCACTTGAACAGAAACTATTCAAAGTATTTCATCAATTATTTTTTTTTACTCTTTTTACTGGCAGCCCCCACAGCTTCCTCCTTCCCACGCTAATGCAGTTTCAATCTATGGAAACAAGTGAGGCCAGTTATTTGCTCGGCTGACATTTGTATTTTCATGAGGTCAAAAGAATAAATTAGTCCTGGTTGAACTTCTTGTGAATGCAGTCAGTGTTATTCATAAAGGGCATTCAGCAGAAGCATGTTTTTTTTTCCCAAATGTGTACAGTACATTTTATTTAAGAGCCTGTTTGTATTGAATTAGGTCAAACGGCAGCTTCGCTCCAGCAGTGCAGTCCTTGTTCTGAGGTCTGAGCCCCAGTGTAGTAAAACAGTGAATCGCTGAAGAGCTTATTCTTTATTATTCCTTATTCGACTTCAATCTGTGGCAATGTGCAGCTTAAAAGTTTTGCATATTTATCTCCAACAGATGAAGATATACAACAAAGAAAAAAAAATTAAGTTAGAAAATGAGTAATTGGTTATTAACATGTGAATAAAATTACTCCCACACATATTTTGCTTATTATCTATTTGCTGTTCATGAGCACAAGTCACATGGTGCTGGTGTGATGGTGATTCACTCAAGACAAACATACAAAAGTGAGCAACATCTAAATGTACAAAATGTGACGGCAGGAGTCTGCATTGACCGACAGTGTCGATGGTATGTTACAGTGAAACTGGAGAGCAAGTGAAATTTTACCATCTGCATCCT
Organism: Trachinotus anak; assembly: GCF_046630095.1. Classification (NCBI taxonomy): domain Eukaryota; kingdom Metazoa; phylum Chordata; class Actinopteri; order Carangiformes; family Carangidae; genus Trachinotus; species Trachinotus anak. The sequence goes on along the minus strand of NW_027273859.1, from coordinate 17,101,830 downwards.
CTGGATCTTACACTGAAGCTCACACACTTCCATTTCATAACTTCTTCTTAACTCGCTCAGTGCAGCCTCTGTTCGCTTCTTCTCCTACACAAACAAATATGCAAAAACAAAAACATATGTCAAATAAATAGTTGCATTAAAATAACACTTTATGATATTTTTTTATGAAAGTGTGTGTGTGCTCACTCTACAGTTATGTGACAATCTGTCATATTTTAGGGCCGGTTTTGAAACATGGACGAAGGTAATCGATAAATGTATCAGCAACGGTCTATCTGCAGGTTCCAAAAATAAACTCCTCTCTTGTAGGTGTCAGAACATGAGTGTGTGCTCATTACAGTGTGACCGGATACAGGTGAGTGCCCTCTAATTTTGTGTACTTTTCTTAGACAAAATAAACAGCAGCTCCCGAGTCAGTGGAGTACACTTACATAAGTTTCCACACACACACTCAAGCAGACGCAGCGATAAGAGAGAGATAAAGCAGAGTTTATGTTCCTGCACAATTAGGTTTTAAAACGCTGTAAATAAACATCAGGACTGAGGATAAAATTAAAAGGAAAAAAAAAATAGATCAGATGGTCTGATACAGCAGTCCCTGTGGTTGTTCTCAGTTTTCATTTGACATAGAAAGCCAAACATTGTTATCAAATCTTATCATTATACACACCGCCCTGTTTAATTTCTCTCACTTGGATACCTGGAAACAGCTGGAAAAGTTTAAAAACAAAGGCTACCATGGCAACACAACTCACTTTAATTCACATATGGAAACTCAGGTCCATCCATCCATTAGCTATTTCAGTTATCCTTTCACAGTCGGGCTGTAACCAATCCCAGCTGACACTGAGTGAGGGTACACCCTGGACAGGTTGGCAGTCTGTCACAGTGCTGACATATAGTGACAGATAACCATTCACGCTCACATTCACACCTACTGGCAATTTAGAGTCAACAGTTCACCCACATCTCTTTGGACTGTGGGAGGAAGCTGGTGCACCCAGTGGAAACCCACTTATGTTAAAGTCTTTAAATGTAATCCACACTGTAGCCAATGCTAGCAACACAGATTTACAACATTAAAGTGTGTGTTAATTCTTTTGACATATCATCATAGAGCCTGTCAGTCTATTGGTATATGTCATACTTAATTTTATAACTAAACACTCACTGTAGTTTACGATAGACAAACAAAAAATAAAAATAAAAAAGCAACCTAAACCACATAGAATTCAGGATAACAGTCAGGTTTTATACATTTTGCTGTGGCTCATATCTAAAAGAGTTGTGAAATCCAGCTGATCAGCAGGCGTGTCTGGGTTTGGATCAGTAATCGGATATTCAGCCTCATATGTTTGTTTGACATGAGGGAAGAGCCGAACAAACGCACCCTGCTTATTGCTTTGCCTATACAAACTCCAGAGCCAGAAACGCATCATAGCAACCAGCCTGCAATACTAAAACAAAATCACATTTAAGTCATGTTTAGGTGCACATTTGAAGTTTCGGGGGGTCTTATGTGTTTGTCCCACCTGCTCCCGTGTTTTTCTCTCCGCAGCGTGAATGCGTTGGTCCATCTCCTCCTCCATCTCACTGAGCTGCATCGATGCCTGGTCCTGCGCTCTGCAAAACAACAGCAGGATAATGTCACTGTGCTCCAGAAACCTCCATCCATCCATTATCTACTGTGCACTGGCTTTTCCCGGGATGGTCACAGGACAGCTGAAGCCAACGCAGAGCTGTCACATTTACCTGACCTGCATGTTTTTGGACTGTAGGAGAAAATCTGAACATAACATAAAATATCCTCAATTCAGTTTACCATCAATGTCAGATGAAAACTTCCATCATTCATTATCATTAAAGCATTCAAACAGCGTGTGTGTGTGTGTGTGTGTGTGTCTGTGTGTGTATGTGTGTGTTTGTGTATGTGCATTGGTGTGTGTTTCTCACCGTTTGATGGCGAGAGCCAGGTTCTCCATCTCTGAGTTCTGCTGTTTGATCTCTTTGGTGAAGTTCATGATGACTTTTTCAAACTGAGGAATCAGTCTGGGCTCAGTCAGGCTGATGTTCTGGTACAACGTCGCTGCTTGTTCATGCCTGCAAGGAAATCAGGATTTGACATAATCATTTTGCTGTAATACTGACATGTTGACTGTACTGTTTTCCACATAAACATTTCAGGCCTAAAGAAGAGTTCTGGTTGTTCCTTTTACTTCATGATCTTAAATTAACATCATTCAACTTTGTGGGCAGCTTGTCAATTGGTAGATGACAGGGGAAATTTTCAGGTTTTCAGGTTTAGTGTTTTGTTTCTTTGAAGTCCATGAAGCACACATCACCCTTTGCTTTATTCACAACACCAAACATTTGGTGAATAAAACATGATGTGGACATGTTTTAATTTTTTATGGATTTGGATGGAAGTTCACACTGAACTGCTGTATGTGTGTCTTCAAGGAAAGAAATTGTTATGTCACTGAATATAAACCAACTAAAACTGACTTGAGTAACATTGTTGAAACAGGCCAATGAAAATGCAGACAAAATAAGAGCATGCTTTCCATCAAGAGTGGTTTAATGAGGGGAAAATTCCTACTGATTACCTTAAGGAAAGACACTTCAGAGAGTTATATGTCATGAAAAAAATATAACCCACCATAAAACATCCAGCAGTTAATAACTCTAAATGATTTTTGTTGGGCACCCAAAAATTATTTATATTTTCCTTTTTTTGTTCCTGAGGACGACATAAATCACCGATTTTATATCCACAAGCAATCATTTGGTAATTTAGTCAAATACACAGAATTTTGATAAATATACAAAAGCTAACATTTGAATTACCCAAACACATTTTGTAGCAGACCAAAAGAACCGGATGTTACTTTTGATGCATTCTCTGTTTCACTTTGTTTGCCAGTGACACAGCATGTAGCTCATTTCCATAACTCCCTGACAGACAACACAGATCCCATGAGGATGTGTCAGTGTGAAATGTAAACTCAATGTGAACAACTTAACCACATAGTTTTTCCAGTGTACGTCGCTCTGAAGTCATGACTCAGATCAAGTGTCCTGCATCACAGTACGATGGTAAAAGTGGGTCATATTAGTGTGTTTGCCTTCTGACAGGTCGGACTGGCTGTAATCCTGAGCATATAGACTCTGCTGCCGGTCTGTCAATAACTCACAGTGACACATAGCTTACTGCAGCGTCATAAGCTGCGACAAACAGACTGATCATAACAGAAACACACAGAAACAATCCTACATCAGACTGGCAAAGGTCAGAGATAAACAGACATAAACAGAAGCACTTATAGCAAGCACTTGACATGATCTAAAGCCACTGAAAACATCAGTTTGCTGCCCTTTCTTCCCAGGAACCCCAAAACCTAAAGTATTAAAATACTTTTACCGGATCCAAATGAAGTCTTTTTATGCAGGCTTTTTGTTCTCATTTGCCTCCTGTGCAACCCTGCCTTGTTTTTCTGTTTGCTATGTACATTTACTGCACAAAACTTCCTGTATTCAAGCACAAACTGGTAAGTTGTGTCTCATCTGTTTAGGATGTGTTCATCGTCAGCTGTTTGATGGTGGACAGTGCACACATAACCACACAGATTAAAGATAAGTGCCGTATTCAAAGGAGTTACCAGAATGTACGGCAAAAACAAATGGGGAAAACACGGAGGACATCTTTTAAGTCTTTTTTCACAGAAAAATCATGTTTCACTGAATCCTGATCCCTTATAATTCTACTCACTGTCTAAGTCAGCTGAGAGACTGAATAATATAAAACAAAATACACAACTCATTAAGTTAGATATGTTACATCATAATAAAATTATGAACTAATTGATTTTTTTGCTCTTGATGTGTCTTCCCCATAATAGCACAAAATATTCTTTCTTCCCCTAAAAAACACACTTCTCTGAAGTGAATTGTGAACTATATTTACCAAGTTGTCATCTGTCAGCTGACTGTTGTAGCAGTGACTGTGACTGTTTGGGGAAAAGAGAGCGTATTTAGCAGATGCTACCACTGTGACAATCAATGTCCAATGCCACAGCACAGCAGCGCGAGGATGAGTCCCATGCCAGGCCTGAGGCCCCCCCCCCCCAAGACATTCCATACTTGAGTGTTGGTATTAAAACCAAAACCAGAAACCAAGATCAAACAAAGTGTCGTAAATGTGTTTGTTTTATATACATCAGAAACGATCTGTTCAAGAAATACAGGTTATGAATCTGAAAAAAATGAAATGATTTAGTGCTTTCAGTAAGTGACAGTCTTTGATAATTGCTGAATTGAGGTTGGGATTGAGGTTGGATGCCTGGATCTGATGGGATCAGATGTCAAGATGTGAGCTGCCAGTGAAAAGTTAGATAAGTTTTAAGAAAGGTATAGGCTAAATAAAAACAAACATCAGAAAAGAATGAATGAATTAAAAATGATTATAAGTGAATTAGATAATAGTAATAGATGAATTAGAGACAGCCTCAGCTCATATAGCATACACCAAGCTATTTATGTGAGTTATGGCTGATGTCCATTCTATTAGCAATATTGACAGTCAGAAGGTCCTTTCATACAAAGATTCAGAAGGTTTCATGGGAGACAAACTTGAGTTCTTAACACATAAACTGCAAAGTGGTGATACTCTGAGGAACTCAAAACAGTACTGTGGCTCACATATTCAGAGAATCTAGAAACTTGAAAGACTTGACAGAGAAAACTCTGTCAGACCCAGTGTATGTTAAAACCTTAAAGTGCAGGACAAATGTACATTATGTTATCTGCTGAAGTCAATAATATACAATATTTCTGTAGGCTAAGGTGTGTTGCAGTGGTGGGTAAGTTGTAAATAAGTTCTGTTTTCCCACTGAGTTTTGTTGTTCGTAAAATCAATTTCCCATTGGTTTTTGTTTTGCATGACGCTTGTTATGGGTGGTTTCACTATAATGTGATTTACTCTCCACTAAGACTCTCTCCAGAAATCATGTCTTCTCTTATTTCTGTGGTGAAGCTGGTGACACACTGGTCTTTTTACTTAGGAAAGTGAGCACTGTGTGACCTGCAGCTGGATGCAATACACATATCTTGACAGGGTGGGGATTCACTCAACATGAGCATTTATTGAGCTTCACTGTGATGGAATAATCATGTTGTTTGATCCAAACTGACTGAAGGTTGTGCAAAAACAGACCTAGAATTCTTAAAACTAGAAAAACGTTCTACCTTAAAACTAGACAGAAAAACCCAAATTCAAACAAATAGATCAACAAACTGGTTGGTATTTCATAAGATTCTTAAATTGGGAAGTGTTAAGGAAGGAAGGAAATAAGGACATAAGGAAAACAATCTTGTTCCTCTGCCAGGATGTTATGTCAAACATTGTTATAGCTTATTACTGGTTCAAATCAGGTGAATTTTAGCTGGGATATCTTATGTGGACAAAGTTAGATGTATTTTCAAAATGAGATTACTCTTCTAATGCAAAGATTATTTTTCTTTTTAGACAAAAAATAATACAAATTTCCTAATTTTTATTTTCGTGAAATTCCTTTTTTGCAGTGTGATAACAACACAGTTTATTGCATTGCGCATCAGTCTGAGTACTTTGAATGTGACTTTCAAAACATTTGCAACATCATTATATTCATCGGTAGTAAAAAGATATACTTGCTATTCTAAAAGAGCAGACACCTTGGTTGTTGTACAGGACCTAACTTGGCTCCAGCTCCGATACAAATCACAAACACTGTTGTTGGTACAGCTACAGTTTCAATATTATAAAGGGTTCCACCTCACCTCCTTTGCTGACACTGAGAAAATCTGTTAAGGGAAAGATTTGGACATACCTCCACACATTTAATTATGTATAAAATCTCTCCAACAAAGATTCTGGTTAGTGTCTTTTAGAGCTGTGACTGTGAAGAGATGTTTACCTGAGAGAAAAGAAGATTTTGATGTTTATCCATATTCATTTCTTCATATTAATATTCTTGATTAGTGGTTTGGGAAATGGTGGGAAATGTCCACCACAGTTCCCCAAAAAAAAGGTCTTGTTTCAAATCATCAACAGTCCTTAAGCCAAATGTATTCAGGTTACAATCAAATAAAACAGACAGAAGCAGAAAATAGTTAAGAAGCTATAGGGCTAGCTACTGTTTAGCAATTTTGTTTCAACTTTTGACCACCTGCTGGTCTCACCTTCACATTTAAGTTAGAGATATAGTACATTTCTGCTATTCAACCTCCCATACTGTGGAGACAACATGAAAATCTCTCCACCTGCCTCCACCTGGGCATAAAGAAGAACAAACAATACTCACACATCACTTTCATTCACTGGTCTTAAAAGCAGCAAAGTCTGAATACGCTCTCAACTCCAACTTTCCCACCGTTTACTGTTCACATTCATTTCTCCTTTCCTTTGGGGCTGCCTCTGGTAACAGTCTAGCCTGTCTGCAATTTGTGAATTTCCCTGCGGAGATCATTTACATCACTATCATCACTGCGCTCACTGTTGAACACATTCATATCACCCCTGAGGATTTCCATATATTAAACACATCCACCCATTGGTAGCCTTCAACGTTTCTGGCTGCCCAGCCAGCGGACAGGTGTGCGCCCTCACCTGGGAATGAACTTGGCCTGCTCGCCCATTCTCCCCTCGAAGCCCTCCCAGGCGGCGGATACGTCTCCTCCTTCCAGCTCCATGTCCTCTCCGTAGCGGTCGTGGAAGCCGCTGATGAACTCCAGCAGGGTGACGGTTCCGTCCTTGTCGACATCCAGCCGGTCAAATATACGGTCCGCCTCGGCCGCAGGCACCTGCAGCTCCGCGCAGATGGTGAGAAACTCGTTCCTCTCGATCCGCCCGGAGTTGTCTACGTCGTAGGCTTTGAAGAGGGTGCGCAGCCGGTCCTGCTCCTCTGCACTCATGCCCCTGATTGAGTGATGTGGCTGGCTAAAAAAACAAAACAACAAAAAAAACAAAAAACAAGAACAAAACAGGCGTTTCAGTAAAATAAGGTGACCACCCAGAACTGCCAAAGTTTTATTCTCTGGACTCCGGCTACAAAACTCCCAGACTTGTCCTCACTTATCCAAACATTTCGACCGCTGTTAAAAAAAAAAAGTTCTGATCGTGTTAATCCATGTTAAGAGATTTGAGTGCTCGGTAGATCAAATGGACTCCTCTGCTACTGTGTTTTCTTCACCAAATAATTTCCCGGTTTGTAGCAGTCAGTGTCGGAGGAACAGAACAGCTGCTGCGTCTGGCTCAGGTAACGCGCCATGCATCACCTGTGTGCGTGTGTGTGTGTATGAATATTATGTGTTCACTCCCCCTCCCTCTCTTTCCTCAACCACAAAGGTCTGGGCTTCGGGCCAAACGAAAGTGCTTTCATTGTGAGGAGAGACTGATAGCCGGTGATGGACTGAATGAACTTTATAAATCAGTGATCATCGACCTGTAGCCTGTGATGTACAGGAGAAAACTTACACACACAGGTACAGACTTTGACACACAGTGCAGTATCGCATGTAATCTAGTTATCCCTGTTTTAATAAGTCGTTTTAACTCATATAGTCTCTATATCCAAAACATCATCTGTAGCCTAAAATAAATAATTGTTTTTACAAGATCAGTGTCTCCATAAACACACACACTTTAGATTCTGTTTAAACCTAGGGCTCTGTTTCTAATTTGGTATTGGCCCCTTTCGTTTAACTCTGAGACATGAGTTTACTTGCATTTACAATAAAAGAAACAAAAATCTTGCACTTGATATTTAAGATTTTAACCGTGTTACAGGACTCCCTCTCACACCTTTGTTTTCAGCAGCTGTTAGCACCATGCAGGCCCACATGAAACCACTAATAGTCATTGTTGGCCCTTATTCAACCTGCTGTGTCCCCCAATAGTTTAGTTATACACTATGACATGCAGATGTATTTAAGAATAAACAAAATGCAATTACAATATCAACTGATATGTTAAAGGCGGGCTGTCACGATATCAGATTTTCACTACATGATAATTGTTGTCAAATAATTAACAGTAATGATATTGTGATATCTATAGAAAATTTGAAAAAAAAATGCAATCAGTCAAACTCATTGATAACTTTTTTTTAATTGCGTATTTTGTCTCTTTTTGGTAAATGAATTAGACTCAAATACAAATGGAGGTTGAGGGGGAGAGAGAGGATGTAACCATAACTCCACAAAAGTGAATCTCTAAAAACCAGACACTCAACGTTATTTTCACCAAAAAAGGAAACTGACAGTATGTTTACTAAATTGGCTTTCAACACTACAGTCAGGTTAATTTAGCAGTTTAGGTTAAAACAGCGGTTCTCAGTTTGTGGGGTGACCCCCCTGAGGGATTACGCTCGTGTATGGGGTTATGTTTGCATCACATATGTCATTAAATTAATGAACTTTAAAAGCAAATTCATCATTGATCCAGATGCCTAAACATTTATAATACGGAACTTTGAATTTCTGTGCTAATCAGAATTTTGCTAAAATCAATTTTGGTTTGTTTTTGAAAACAGCATATATTTGTTTTTTTTTATCATGATTTAGCACAAGTTTAAGCTCAGTGAATGATTCTTGAAAAGCATTAAAAGAAAGTTGTAGATTGTAGATGACCAATTGTATTGAATCTGCCCAACAATATAAAATCGTGTCATCGCCATACAAATGAACATTACAGTTAATTCATGATCAGACAATATCACTGATATAAATTGTGAAGAGGACTTAAATCGAGCCCTGAGGGACCCTTTTTGTTATCAGTAAGGAAACTCATTGCACATTCCTTGCTTGCACACACTGCTGGTGATGTCCGATCAGCTTTCTTACCAATATGGAGTGAAACTAAGTTGAATCAATAGGATTCATGAAGGGAAAATAAACAAGTTTGCTGATGCTGATGTGCTGATCTTCATTTGACTAAAATTCCACATGGATTGTGTTTTTATTAGTTGCTTAAACTGTCATTGTTAATGATTGATAACAATTGTGGGGTGGGGCCTTGTGAACTTTTTTCATCTTCTGAAGGGGCCATGCCAGAAAAAGCTTTAGAACTACTGGGTTAGGATAATGTTTATACATAATATATAATGATTTTGGTCAAAATAAGGTTACTGATTAATTTCAGGATCCCTGTCGTATCAAATAAAATAATTCCCTGCTTAGTCCACATGTCAATGCACCTGCGTGTATGATTAAAATAGCACATGTGACTGTTCATCTCTCACCTGGATATGACCTGCTCCTTTTTTGAAAAGTCTTCCACAGTTGAGGACTGCTTGTCGTCTCCGTAGCGGTCGTGGAAGCCACTGATGAACTCATGCAGGGTGACGGTTCCATCCTTGTCGACATCCAGCCGGTCAAATATACGGTCCCCCTCAGCCGCAGGCACCTGCAGCTCAGCACAGATGGTGAGAAACTCGTTCCTCTCAATCCGCCCCGAGTTGTCTGTGTCATAGGCCTGAAAGAGGGCACGCAGCCGGTTGCGCTCCTCTGTGCTCATACTCCTTTTTGAGGGATGTGGCTGGCTAAAAAAAACAAATAAACAAAACAAGGCATTTCAGTACAGAAAAGTGACCACCAAGATGATGAAACTCAGAACTGTCAATGTTTTATTCTCTGGGCAAACAATAAAGAAGCCTATAGCTCCCAACTCCAAGACTTATCCAAACATTTCAACTGCTGTTGGCATTTACAAATAATCTGATCAAGGTAAATCCATTTTAAATGAATTGTAGGCTATGTGTTCTCTCTCTCTCTCTCTCTCTCTCTCTCTCTCGCTGTCTTTCCAATATATGGAAAAATTATATATTAAAAAAATTATAAAAATTTAACTCCAGTCAATTTGTCACAAACAGGAAAACTAGCTATAGAGACCAAAACCATTTTTTGAACCAGGCTGTAAACGTGTATTTCTGCTGTAAAGTTTTCATTTTTCACATCGGAGTCCACGGTGGATTATCTCGCTTTTGGAGCCAGTCTTCAGTGGTCATTTGAAGAACTACAGTTTTTGGCACCTCTGTGTTTCATGGATGACTACAGGAAAAATATGTAGTAAAACTAAGTTGAATGAATATGACTTGTAAAGAGAAAATAAAGGAGTTTGCTTAGTCTGTCATTGTTGATATACAGTATTTGATTATGTTAAAAATTATGGGGTGGGGCCATGTGAACTTTTTTGGGCTTCTAAAGTGGGGCATGGCAGAGAAAGTTTTAGAACTACTTGGTTAAGATAATGTTTATACATAATGTATAATGTTTAAATAAATGATTTTGGTCTAAATAAGGTTATTGATTAATTTCAGGATCCCTGTTATATCAAATAAAATGATTCCCAGTTTAGTCCACATGTTCAAAACATGACAAGTGATACATTGTGCACTACGCACTGAGTACATCCTTTGTAATTTACCAGGCTCTGCATTTACATGTATGTTTAAAATAGCACATATGACTGTTCATCTCTCACCTGGATATGACCTGCCCCTTGTTTTTTGAAAATTCCTCCACAGTTGAGGACTGCTTGCCTTCTACCTCACTGTCATCTTCTTCCTCCTGGTGTCGTTCTTTGAAGCCACTGATGAACTCTTCTAAGGTCACTGTGCCGTCTTTGTCAACATCCAGGCGGTTGAATATTCCCTCTGCTTCTTGGGCTGGGACATGAAGCTCCTGGCAAATGGTAGTGAATTCATGTTTTTCAATCCGCCCTGAATTATCCACATCGTAGGCATGAAAGAGCGTACTCAGGCGCTGGTTTTCTTCCTTACTCATAGCCTTTGCTGATGCCATAGTTTTGCTTGAGTTTAAACAGCTGCTTGAGTCAAGAGTGTTACAGTCAGTTGCAGATGAATAAACAACACGTGAAAGTGTTATAAAAACAGCCAAGCCCTACTGAAATTTAACTGTACAGCAAAGTCAGATTGTTAAATTTAATATTGCATTTCCTTTTGGTCAGAGTCAGAGATGGTTGGAGGCCAGCTGTTAGGTGGGAGCAAGTAAAACATTTTGCTCCATGTCTGAAAAAAATCCCATCGCTGAAATGAAAAGGCTGTACTTCTAGGATTGGTCTCAATGCCTCTGCTACCTCACTTTTATATCCTCACAGAAAAGCATTCTCTATTTCCCTAAGTGATGGTGTTGCAAATGCTGTTAAAGCCATGACTGGCTTCTGAGTGGAAGAATCCCTCCTTTTTCCCAGAAGGATGGAAATAACAGTGTGGCCAGAATCTTTAGGAAATACAAGTACATAAAAAAACTTTTTCTTTTCCTTCCATATCGGTTAAAAAGTGAATCCCAAATATCATTACATATTTGGTCTGATACTTTTGATATTTTTCCTCACTTTGTATTTTCTTTAAATTGTAAATATTAGTGAAAGCATTCCCAAAATTGTTCATTTACAGTAAGGGAAGACTCTGTAAGTGATTCTTACATGCAACTTGAATGTAACAGAGAGTTAGTGGTAAGCTGCCACACACACTACAGTCAACTGCTCATACAAACCAGAATGTTTAACTTGTCAATGCATTACATTTTCTTTTAGTTAGTGATCTAACAGTAAGAAATAATCTGGTCTTTTTTCCCCCAAATATATGGAGTAACTGATGAGCCAAGCTAAAGATAACAAGTTCATGAGACTCATCAAAACTAGAACAACTCAAGCAAAGCTTTCAAAACCCCAAACACAGCTGTATTGTATTGAGATAAAACGTCTGATGTAAGTAGGTAATGGAGCCTCAGGATGGTGGATGGGAACTCATACAGTCAACCACATGCAGACACACTCAAGTGTTTTTTTTTATTAATATCTTAACATGAGTCATAATCCGAATTTGACACCCAGCAAACCTCATTTAGTAACACCACATTACTCATTGCTGTAATACCACAGGAAAAAAATGCCATAAAAGTAAAAATGATATGACTCAGCTACATTTTGCTCTTTGGTATGCTGTGTATATCTGTCCAGCTGTGTGCAGATGTTTGTGTGTGAGTCAGGGCAGAGGGTACACTTTAACAAAAGTGTTGACCTCTCTGATCTCTCTCTCAGTGGGGAGATGGGCACAGTTGTATAAATGGAGCACCTTCAACCTGAAGAGAAAGAAACATGGAGACAGCAAGTAATTACTAATGATAATTGTGCGGTACATCAATAGGTTACAGTGCCTTTTAGGTTTAAAAGTTATCACCGTTTATTCATAGGTGCTAAATTTCTAGAGATAGCTCAGCTCTCATGATTATAGCTACCACTTGCAGCCAATCTGTCTCTATTTTACAAGACATCACACCACACAGTTGGTCATCATGGTTGGCAGTGTTGACAAGCTTTATTTTGATCATTTATATTATCATCACTGAAATGGATCTTACATGTTTGGTAATTGTAATATCTTAGTTCCATGCCACTTAAAGTTCTCAGCATGTACAGATGTGTTTCCTTTAGTGTGTGTCACTTGTCACAGATGTTTTCACACTCGTATGATATCACTATATTATAAGTGGAAGGCAGATACAAATATGTCCATACAGCCATATGTCTGTTAGGCCTTGACCAACAGAATTTCCGGGGAGCTAAATTCAGTGGCTACATAATACATGTGTGTTCAGGTTCACTTTGGTCATCGGCAGCAAAAATGCTCTAATCTTTACAGAATCACTTTTGTGAATGGCTGTTCTATAGCGCAATTTTAAAAAGTAGTATTACACATTTAAGAGCTGTTGAGACATTTTACTTCCTGTGGTGTTAAAATTAAAGCAGTAACAGTGGAGAGCTTTTGACCTTTAACTGTGTGGACAGTAATTCAATCAGCAAAGAGTGTGAAAAAGCTGACATTACACCTTAAATTCATGGACTCTTCAAGCGTTGAAAAGTGTCATTGAGCTTACAGAGATTGTTTAATCTGCTCTGTGAAATTAAAGCAGACAAATACTGACTAAAATGTATTTGTGCACGTGCATTTACCTCTTGCAGTGTCTGCAGAGCTTCAGTATATTCTCTGATGTGACGTGGCAGAAACTGAGTTTGACAGTATGGAGGTGCCCACTGCAGTAGTTCGCCAATAGAGTAACCCTGTGTGTCACACACACACACACACACACACACACACACACACACACACACACACACACACACACACACACACACACACACACACACACACAATGTAACACAAATTTACCATACATGTAACTATAAGCACCATCACAGTGCATATGCAAAGAACAATAAAACATAGAAAGGTTTTGCTGGGTGGACAAAAGACATTATGCCATATTAATGCTTCATTTATTCTTCCTGTAGGTCAAAACTAAAATCAGTTCTCCTGAACGGCTGTCATGTCACAGATGACTCACTAAAGAAACTCGTCATGAGACACAAAGAGAGGTCAGAATACTTTCCCGGCTACAGCCCCAGTCTATTTATCCGTATGTCTACATTTATTTATAAATATAGTTTGTACTACACTGTAGGCCTATGTGGATGTCAAGATGCATCACACACACACACCATGTCAGTAAGCACTGATCACACTCATCAGTTTCATTGCTGATATCAGTAGATATGGGGACAACACTGCACACAGCTTAAAAGAAGCTTTCAGTTTCAGTTGATGGGATCCATTTGAAAGTGATGGTAGATCTTTACCAAATCATGACATACACCACTGGACCATTTCATAAGACATATCACTCACACACACACACACACACACACACACAGAAATATACCACGACTTAGTTTGTTGTTTAAAATGTTTCTTACCCTCTGTTTCCTGTACCAGTGGAGCTGAGATCCAACTGCTGAAGTCTTCTACAACCCAGGGACAGAGACTGAACTCCTGCATCTGTTACTGCTTTACAGCCACTAATATCAAGGGATCTGAAACACACACACACACACACACACAAACACATGCAGTCTATAGCTGTAACCCACTGAGTCTGTAGGGAATTAATGCAAAACAGGGTGGTCTATTATTGTGTTTGTGTGTGTCCATGTGTCTGTACCTAATACAAGGTGTGTATTTGCTGATGTTGTGCAGAGTCAGATCAGTGACTCCAGGACAGGAACTGAGGGTCAAACTCTGAAGTTTTGCACAGTTTTGAAGCAAAGTGTCCACTGTGGCATCAGTAACCTGTTCCAGTAAAGTCCAGAGGCAAATGTCCTGGTTTAAAATCCATACATGAAATATTTTAATCATACAAAGTTTTTTAGTTAAATCTCAAACTCACCGCCTGTAGACCAGTGAGATTGAGGGAAATGAGACATTTGAGCTGTGATGTCATCACTGTGAGACTGTGTGCGTTGACTTTAGGAACCTGTCCGATGTTAAGATGCTTTAGGCCAGGACACACCTAAAACACAGAACATGTTCACATCCCTTGAGAAAAGCCACGATAAAGCATATTTTAGACATGGTATGTGGTGCTAAACAACAGTACTGCATACGATCATTTACAGCTTAAACAGTTTCATATTTAAAAGTTGATTACTTTTTAAAATAAAGTACCTCATATATTGTCTGCAGACAGGACGGAGTAAGAAACTGACAGCCAAACACCTCCAACCTGCACAGACTGTAAAAACACAGCCACAAACAGATGTTTGATTATATCTGGATGGATTATCCACTAAAAAGGTAGGTGAAAATGAAAATACGATTGTCAAGTCCACTTCAGGAGGTAAACCAAGGCATGTTTTAGCCAGATGCGACGACAGCAAATGCATTCTCACAACCAAAACTCCTCAATGTTTTGGGTTACATAATGTTGCCGTTCACATCCACCTGGTACCCCAGTGCTTCACGCACAGCTGAACAGTGTTGCCCACAGCTACAGCCTGAGTTAAGCCACCTTTTCCTCTAAATTGACAGCTGAAGATGAGATCTTCCCCTAATATCAAGAAAATTAAGTACCAATTATGTACTGTGAAATTGCAATGTTGGAAGTGGCAATCATACAAGGGTAAAAACATTTGAAAAAACACAGTTCCTCAAAAGAATTTGGATTTTGCAGGTATGAAATACAAATCAGGTCTGGAAGCTGCATCTGACTACAACTTTAGATGCAACATGATTAAAACCTCAGTCATCAATCATCAGTCATCTATCAGTCTGATGCATCTTGACATCCACATAGGCCTACAGTGTAGTACAAACTATATTTATAAATAAATGTAGACATACGGATAAATAGACTGGGGCTGTAGCCGGGAAAGTATTCTGACCTCTCTTTGTGTCTCATGACGAGTTTCTTTAGTGAGTCATCTGTGACATGACAGCCGTTCAGGAGAACTGATTTTAGTTTTGACCTACAGGAAGAATAAATGAAGCATTAATATGGCATAATGTCTTTTGGGCACCCAGCAAAACCTTTCTATGTTTTATTGTTCTCAACTTTGCATATGCACCATGATGGTGCTTATAGTTGCATGTATGGTAATTTGTTTGTGTGTGTGTGTGTGTGTGTGTGTGTGTGTGCATTTGTGAAACTGACCCCATGCAGCTGTCACTCAGAGCTTTCACTCCTGTGTCTGTTGCTCCACTCCAGCTCATGTCCACACTGGTCACTCGATCACACAGCTTCCCAATCAGAGGCAGCATCTGGTCACCATGGAGACCAGGACCAGAGCAACTTGTGACCTTTACTTCCTGTAATTAACAAATGATGACTTAGATTTAATACAGTCTCATACAAGCATTTAATGAAGCAGCAGAGTACAGATTTGTAGTGAGCACAATGTTGACATGAAAAGTCCAGTCAGAAGTCTTCTCTATCTCAGAAAGTGTACGTACAGGATACATGGATGGATTATGAGACAATGGGCCACTAGTCACTGGCATGTAGAAGGCACTCCTACCTCCTACATAGAAGCCAGACACCCAGACCAAAAGAGATGTGTCCCTTTGTATTGTCTTTGTGGTAATATTTTGTGCCTTGGAAGATGTTTTACATCTTTATGTCCTTTGTTTGTTTTTTGTGTCTCCTTGTGGTCACCTTGCGTCTGTGTGGTTGTTTTGCATCCCTTGTAGTCAATTTGTGTCTCTTTAGAACCGGTTTGTGTCTCTTTGTTGTAGTTTGATTGCATTTCCAAAGAGAAATGTTAACAGTCACCTCAAACACAAGTTCAGACCTAGGGACCCAAAAGGCTTGTGGGCCTTGTAGGCCTATTCAGTAATCTGTCCATAAAAGTATAAAATGTATTTAATGGTAGTACTATTAGTAATATTTTTTGCATAACATTATATGGCTGTGGTGACTTAGTACACTCCATTAACACTACAGGCTCTCTACAGTCATATGTTTTATTGACATTGACAGCAGGCAGATGGATTCAGGATGTGGGATCAATAAACTCACAGTGTCAATAAAACAGAGAAAATGCATCTCACGTCATGACAAAAATTGCCTCTTCAGTATTTTTTGTTTTTTGCCCTCCAAGTGGAAGATATTTTTGCACAACACACAGAGAGCACAGTGGCTCATTGATTAGATGATCTAATCCCACAATTTGAAGTCCTCGCTCTAAAATCATGTGACGGCAAACAACCCAAGCCTTCTGTTTTGAGTGATCAAGGACCCTACAATACAACACGAGTACCCTACAATACAAAACGTACCTGTAATGTAAACAAGCAATCTCTTGACTTGAGTCATTAGGTTCCTAACTTTTTTTTTTTTTTTACCTCCAGAGAGTCTCTACACAAAGTGAAAAACATCTCCAGCCCACAGGAGGTGAGGGACAGGGCCTGGCAGCTGTACAGACACAGGCTGCGAGGACGACGCTTGCCCACAAAAAGCAACCACTGCTCTGTCAGGTTGGAGTTCTCAATCCTCAGATTTTTCCCTTCAGGAACAGAGGGAGAAACACAACAAATATTTAATGTTGAGCATATGAACTTGTTTTGGTGAGTGAAGACTCTGACCTACAGTTGGTGTACAGGTATGAGAGCATGTGATGGTGCAGGTCTGCGTTATCGTACTGTATGTTTGTCCAGGGAGGGGTACAGTACACCACTGCACTGGAAGGACTTACATCATGAGAACACACCATGTGCTGCTACATTGAGAAGTTCAGGGCATCCCACTAACCTAGGTCATTAACTCAATGTGTAACCTGAACCTTAAAAAACCAAACTGCAAAAAGCCAGACATGTAAACATATTTAGTATACATACCACAGTTGTATTATTATTGATAGTAGTATCTGAGTTGCTGCCATGTCCTCTGCCTGTTTTCAGATGGTCAACTTTGCATGGAAGGCTATGTATAGCTTATTTACTAGTACTTCATTAACAATGTTATGTGCTCTTTCATTGTTGCATCTTTCAACTGTGCTGCATGTATGATATTAATATTTTACTGATTTCAACATTTTATCTTTTGAAACATAATAATCATATTCTATTTATGTCCTGCTTATTGCTGCTCTGCATGTTTCAAAAAATGTTATAATCAGTATTGCTTGGCTTTGTTTTGTTGCTTTGTGTTGCTTTCATGGCTACATGGACTGAATGGTGTTCTTATAGTAATGTTTTGCCGTTTACTTTTGCTCTGTGTTGCTTGTACACTGTCCTGAGAATTCGTACTTTTTCTGCTGTAGCTGTGCTCGTGGCATCTTGTGATCTTCTGTCTGTAACTTTTAACCCTCACTGAACTTCAGCAACATCTTGCCAAAGGACGGCGCTTGAAAATGTTGATTAATGTGCATTGTACTTATGAATAAATAAGGAACCAACTGCAGCAAAAATGTGTCCCTTTTTTCAAGTCAGAAGTGTTTACTGTACAGCAGGCTGACTCACAGAGTGTGTGATCAGTAGCCAGTATGTGCAGGCGGTTGCAGACCTGCACCACTCTGCACAGATCACTGGGAGGCAGCAGAGACAGGATGGACAGCCACACCTCATCAGGCAGACACAGCCAGCAGTCACATACAGGGACACCTGCTGGCTGACACGTACAACGATAACAATACACACATACACTGTTAGTAGCCTACAGAAAAGACATTACAAGTCACATGGCTGAAAAAGTTTTTTTCAAAGTCACTCGTTGCCCAAACCCCAAAATTACTGCCAATTAACGCCAATCACATGACGTTGAAGGCACGGCCATGTTCAGTCTTGTGCAAACATTGTTAGAGTTGGAGATGTGACTTTTCTTTTTGCAGTATTCAACAATGTATTTTGAACATAGTACAATTTCAGTAAATGTGATCAAATTGTTTGTAGACTAATATCCTCATAAACAAAGTGATATAAAGATTTCTTACACTGTATCTACAGTCAGTGTTGTTCACAGCAACATGCACTCTTGTACCTGCAACAGCAAACAAAGAGTTATATGTTCATGTTCTATTCGGGGAGAAGTGTTATAATTGTCAGGACATCCAGTCTTGGTTCAAAACTAAGAGATATTAAACATTGGTTAATGACTTATGAAACTTTTACTTTTGCAGTAACATGATCAGTTTAGTTTAATAATTCCTACTCCACCCCCCTGATATTTTTCATCACTTGTGACTGTGAATTAACTGCTACAATCTGAACCAAAGCATTACTCTACTCATAACCCATTTTGAATTTAAGTCTTAAAATAAATAGTTAACCTTGTGAGTACAGGGTCTCTATTTCTCCATGTGACCAAGTGAACATATTTCTGGGCCTATGACATGATACACAAACACCAGCTTTCTAATGAAAGTCCTTTTTATCTTATGACTTGCTGCTGACTGAATATCTGATTTAGTGTGAAATTAATTACCATTTATCCAGTCATACGACATGTTGATGACTTTGCCTTTTTAAATTAATGTGGTTTCGAAAAGCATTTTAAAAACAACATTTTAATTTCATAACATTTCATAAGCATGGCTGTTATTTTATTGTTAAACTTACCTTTGGCTGATGATGTTGATCTGGTATCAACATGATGAAGTGTGTGCATCTCTGTAGTTGGCATGCATGTGTGTGTATCCCTGTAAGGTGATGTGTGTTTCACTCTGTCCTCTCGTGTGTGTCTCTTTGTGTGCATTTGTGCATTGAGCCTCTTTTTGTATTTGACTGCACCTGCTGACTGTGGTCTGCTGCAGACAGAGGACGAGGTTCAGTGTGACACTGGCAGAGTTACAATATGTCAGAAACATTTCATCAGACACAACTTATCAGTTAGAAGTAGCCATTGATTCATTTTGGGAAAAAATATCTGTTCATTATTCAATATTTTAAAAGTAAGGAAGATTTTGATTGTCTACCAACAAATAAATTCAAACTGCCAAAAATGAGCGTTTTACTTATTTAATAGCGCATATTCATGTTTGAGCAAAACTCAGAAACAGAAAGCAAAAAATTAATTAGTGATGTATGATTTCAATTAACAAAATCCAGGCAAATATAAATAGTTTTTGTTCATAAAAATTAATCAACACACACTCACAAATAACTTATTAAATTTTCATGCGATTATTGTATTTGTTACCTCGGTAATATTCCTCCATTTGTGAACAAGGACATGTCCATACTTGACTTTCCACACAGCCTCCGGGCACCTCGATCTCCAGTTGTCTTCTTTTGACCTTTGACACCACTCTGCTGACTTTGATGACATTTTGGACCTGGATGACGTTCAGTCTTATTTGGCAACAAAACTGACCATAGACACAGAGGGAGGCAGGTCACACACAGACACAAAGAAAGACAAACACAAATTCAATATATTCATGCACACATCCATGCAGACCAGTGGTTCCTAATGTTTTTATCTCATGATCCCTTACATCAGAGAGTGTCTTCTTGCAATTCTTTCAGCACATTGTTCATGAATTTTAAATAGTAGTAGATTGGTTCATTTAAAATATTTTTAGAGGCTTGGACAAGTAAAAGTATCCAATTTCTCATCAAAAACAATAAAAAATAAGAGAAAAGTTAAAAAAAATACATATATACATAGATGGCAGTACTTCAAATTTCTCTGCACTTGTATAATATTTAACTTTACAGTGATTAACATCTGCTTTCATATATGATAGTTAATACCTGAGTCAGCAGTAAGTGCAGCACTCTCCTCCACACTGGGAACATTATCAGGCACAGTCTTCAGGTGCTGCACAGGTGTGTTGATAACCTCAGCAGTGGAGGTTGTGGTTTCTGAAGTTCTCTTCATGAAGTCACTGTGTTTGTCACCATTAAAAGTGTTCTTCTGACACAGCGGTCTGCTTTCCTTCACAGTCAAATTGTCACAATGTTTGGTCTCCTCATGTTCAGTAAGTGTTGCCCTATATCTATTGTTTGTGGTTCTGTCCTGGTTCTTGTTAATGGCACCTGAGCTCCGATCCTCTGTGATCTTTGCAGCTGTAATGATTTTGCTTCTTGCTTTATCAAACTGATTTTTGATCTCAGGATTTGTGGTTGAAGAGTTATAATCAAAGCTAGATGTAGGTAGGGCTGGTGCTGCAGTTTCTTCAGGTGTCTTCCTCCCTTTTGCAGGTGACTCCATGAAGTGTCCTTGCTTGATATGTCGGCTTTGTCTGACGTGATGCAGCTGATCCACACAGAGCTGGTACTGCTCATATACAGTTAAATTTAATGGTATTTTCAAGTGACAGGAAAAACTTGGGGATGCAGTTTTTCTTGGTATCTTCTCTGACTTGCTGCAGCTCATATTATCATTTGCATACACTGTAAAAGCAGAGATGCATTCATGCTCCACATGCATATTTCCATCAATTTCATTTAACCTAGCATCTGTTTTCTCCTTCTCGACTTCAGCCATCCCTTCAACCTTCTTCCTCAGTTCCCTGTGATCTTCTGACATGTCTCCTTTTGACTGAGCGCCAGCGGTTTTATAAATTATATCCGTGGAATTCTTGCTTTGAAGTGATGGTTTTAGGGTGATCACAACACCAAACACTGTGCTCTTTCTACCAATGACATTGCCCAAACATGATGTGGATTCTTTGATCAAACAAGTTGCAGGATCTGATGCAAGCCTTTCATTTGCGCTGCTGTCAGATATGTTTGTTTGGTATCTTTGATTACATATGTGCAGTTTGCTTGTTCTGCAGTTGTGGTGAGGAATTTGTTTATTGGTGGTTTGCTGCAGCTCCATACTTTTAATATTTTCAGTGTCTCTGTTCTCAGGCCAAGTTACTTCATCTCTCCCCTGGGTAGAGGAGAAGGGAACGTGGAGATCTTCTTGTAAAGGAGGTTTACATCTAGAGAGGAAATTATTTTGTTCACTGTTATAATTTGATGGTTTAAGTTGCCAAACCTTCCCTGTATTCCCTCCTTCAAGTGTCTCATCAGTACCTGCAGCACAGCAGACTGGACAATGGTTCTTCTCTGCAGAAAGATGTTTACATGCAGGTGATCTTTTCTCTGTTCCCTTCTTCTTTTCATTCTTTTCATGGGCCAAAATCAAACTGTCAGCTTTGCAAAGTTCATGGTAAACCTCTGATCCGCTGCTGAGGAATCTGTGAGCCCAGTCCAGTGCATGCCTTAGCTTCTGCTGTTCACTGCAGAGAGAGTCACTGAGAAGGTTCAGCTCCTGGTTAATGTCCTGCCTATGGTTCCCAGCAACCTCCAGAGATTCAGACACTGCACTTGCTTGTCTTGTGGTATGATGTATCTCCATAGCTGGATTTTCCTCTTGAAAAGTTACCCGTGACTTATATTTTTTAACATTATCCACTGTCACACATTCATGGAATTTGGCCTGTCTTCCCATTGCATGCTCTCATTTGACTGATGAACCAACGTTGTCTTAGCATCAGTCAACAAACAGCCATGCAGGCTGTTTTCTTCTTCATCACCTCACTTGGCCTTTGCAGAGTCTTATGTGTCTGTGATGTCTTAACACCATCCTGTCCAAACAGAAGAAGCAAAACAACTGTTTGCATTTAATTCTCTACACAAAAAAATCTCCAGGCAATACAGCAGTTCTCCAGTATCGTATTTTGTCTCTTTATGTCACAGACACAACAGCCACAGTTTGATCCAGTTTGGGAGAATGAATAATCAATCTTACCTGGAAGATTCCCTGTCTTCTGTTTATTTCAGCCAAGTTACAGAGAAGTTATGGTCGGGCCTACTTGAGCTCTCTTTTGGTAAATACATTTACTGCCCTAAAAGTAGATATATTGTAATATTTCTCATCTAACAGAGTAAAGGTTTGAAGACGCCTTGTATCCCAGAAATCTGTCGCTTAGACAAACATCACCATAGAGACGGTGACACAAACTGTAGTAACTCCTTTATACCACATGAGGGAGAAAAATCTTTCAGAAACTTTTGAGAAATTGTCTTAAATCTCAAAGGCTCAAACATTGATTTGTTCTGACATTAATATTACTAAGATCTATAAGGAGTACAAATTAAGGGAACCCAAGTCCCAAACCTTTAACTTGTGTGAAAACCAGAATAAACAAACAGTTACATTAAGTAAAGTAAAAATAATCCACACATTAGGCACCATCTTTGAATATATATATTCATTGGGGAGCTTTATTGTGGCAGTATTAACATATAAAACAATCCATGTTTTGTTTTGTTTTTTTTTTATAACATACAAACATTCAAAATTTTCACTTCACAAAGTTCATAAGGCTTGGTTGTCCCAGAAGAGAGGGGGTCATTACTTCAGGATTTCTTTTTTTTTCTTTTTTCTGATTCTACTTAAATTAAATCTCCCAGAGTTTCTTATTAAAAGAGACTGAATGGCAAAAATAAGAAAAAAAAAAGAAAAAAACAATCAGACTAACCCATAAAACAACTAAACAATCAGTTTGACTAACAATCAAAAACAACAAAGTGACCGTGCAAGAGAATCTGCTACTGTACATGCCCACACAACACTGAAATAATATACTAAACAACAGTTTATTTTCCTCTTGTACCGTGTGATGTCCAATAGATTTGCATATAGTAGACCTGAGTTCAAATATTTAAAATCTTAAATAAATCTATTAAAAGCAGTGTTTGTGTATTAGTTTAAACAGTTTATTTCCAGGTTTTGGTTGTCTGTAAAGCAGTCTTATTTTTACTGATAATTAAAGGTACATAATTAAATTTAAGGTTTGTAAATACTTGACTCATGTCAGGAACTTGTAAATTTGTATTAAGTAATACCTCAGATGTGACATCAACTGGTGTGTGATCGTGATGATGTTTTTAATCACAGTTTTATGTACGTACAGGCAACAAAAGTTGTACTCTCAGTCCACCTATATGCTGTTGTAAAACACAGGAACTAGAAGTTCAGTAGCTCAAAACAAGAGCTAAATCTCAAAGGGGTTAAATTCCCCTTTAAACTCATAAAGGCTGCTATAAATGAGCTACAGACTAATATAATGCTACAGTGTCATGGAGCCAAAGATCTGTTTCATCACAGAACTGAACGGCCTTTTTTTGTTTGCAGTGAGTTGAGGTGGTTTATGTTCCATTTACTCTGTTGGTTGTTTTTAAACATCTTAAAAACTCAACATCTAAACAACTGATTCAGTTAATAGCATGCTTCGTTAGCAATGAGGTTAGGAGTTAGCATTAGCATTTAGCGTCTGGCTTTAATGACTTACACACACAGCAAAAGCACAATGAAAGTAACAAGTTCAATATTTTAGAGCTGCTCTTTAAGAGATACTAAAATGATCTTTTCCTTTTCTTTGTACTGAGACATCATTTAACTGAGACAAAATCTCATTTTGTTTTGAGACAAGCTAACAGAATTATTAACTGTTCAGTCTTGTCAAGTCAACAATTAAAATGAAGTACAAAACACACTGCATGATGTGTTTTGGTTTTTAAATGTGGTGAAAAATTGCTCAGATTATCTATGCCTAACTTTGATTGAGAGAAAAGCCAGTAATGTCTCAAATTCTTCTCTTCTTCCCTTTCTCCTGTTAGTAGAAACACAAACACATGCATTCATCTAAGATGTTCAAGACAGCCAAGCCTATATCTAGATTGCTTTACACAGACAAGACACAGAGGGAAGAAAGAAAGGAAATCTTTACCCAGATTGCGTTTTTTTGCCACAACTATAAACAGTATTTACAGATGAGGGCATGCGATTTGCATTGAGAGGTCAGCAGACGGAGCCGAGTGAGAGCTTCCCAGGTTAGTTAGAGGACGACGCACAGAAATAAAGGACCAAAGCCGGGATAAACTATGTCTGTACAGCTGTGTACATGAAGCCTACACAGAGTCCTTTTATTTTAAATCTACAGTGAATCGCTCGAGCATTTTGGTGCATGTGCAAACTGGAGGAGAAAGAGTTACACATGAAGACAAGATGATACTTCATGATGATATCCCCCACTGTTAGTTGTCATGGGAAGATGGTGATCATTTAGCAGTGCATACAGCTCAGCCTCATCCACTACAGTGAAGCTGCTTTTACCTCAGAGTCTGTGGTGTTAAATGCAAATGTCGTCATCATAGTGGTTTAGTCCTTTGCTTGGTTTCAGCATTGAAACTCAGTGCATGTACTGTAGTAGGAAAATAAATACTTTGTCCCAAATAAGCGTGTTTCTGTTGTTACTGCATATTTTCTATATGCATAAAGCTTGTTAATGCATAAAAGTCTACAGAGTTACATGACAACACGGCTGATAATATGAGGCAGCAACATTGGATTGAATATAATGAGAGGGCTTTGATGGTTATATGCATTGCAGCGGCCTCTGTAGCAGCCAGCCTACAAAGAGTATGGAGAGTGGTTTCTGAAAATAAACTTTAAAGCATTAGTTCAGTTCTTTATAAGAGTCTAAATATAGTGTGAGCGCTTTGACAGAGAGATTATGCTTGTTTGATAGTAGTATACCAATTATGAACTAGCATGACTGTCTGCTCTGCCATACAGCAGTACAGAGGTTCAGCTACGATGGCCAAACTGCAATTACTGGCTCTCAACAGTAAGGACTTTATCCAAGTCAGAATGACTTGGATGCATACATAGTGGAGTGAAATGAAGCTTCAACAACACGGACAGTCTGCAACCATATTTATGTCTGGCTTCAGACTTGGTATAAATACATACAGTGTTTGGATATTCATAATAGTGAAACATGTATGAATGTTATGGATAAACTATATTGTTATGCTGTGATTAGATTAATTTTTTTTCTTTCTTTCTATTTTTTTTTTTTTTTTAATTCTTTAGACACATATTTGTTATTTTGAACATAAATTGCTGATGCCCTTTCCTGAGAAGTTGATCCACATCAAACTATATTTTGAACAGAACTTTTTTTTTTTTTTTTAACAACATATGTTTTCATTTGATCTGAAGTCATTTCTCATCACTATACCTCTTTGTTCTCCTCTCCATTCAGAGCCACTATACTATAACTGACAGGCACTGTCTATATGCTGAACAATCACGCTGTGATAGCTGTGAGTTCCCAAATGTTACGAGGCTACTAGAGTCAGATTTACATTTTAGCCCAGTGATGAGTGAAGTCATAAGTTTCCATAGTTTAAATCTGGGTTTGTTTCATACTGTGACCTCACCTTTGTGTATTGTAGATCATATACTTAATGACCGACACGTTGACACAGATGAACCCTTAGCATAAAGTCACAACCTACAGGTCATACCTTGTTCTATAGTTCTGTACCCAATAAAGATTTTTAGTCAGTGTTTTGCTGCCCCTCTTGGTTTAAGCTATATATTATTCATCTTTGACTCCATGGCTCCAGACCTTTGGGAACCCCAGCCATATCAACAGTGAATGTCCATGAACACACCCTTATACAGTCTCAACTAAAAATCTCATTCCTCAAACTTCACTTTTCAACATCTTCCTCATCTATAACTCCTGATAACTTTGTGACATTAAAATGAGAAAATACTGTCTCTGTTTATTTCAATGATAAACACAGGGTGCTCAATATTATCCTATCACTGATCTTCTACAAATGCTGATCTGTTTCTGTAAGTTAAATAACTGTAACTGTACTCCCATCTGATCAACATCTTCTACACTACGAAATGGCCTGTATGAGAGTCCCAGTCACTTGTCCCATCCTATGTCATGTACCTGCAGTGTAGTTGGAGTAAACACACCTGCTCCTCTGGGCAGTTTCAAATACCATCCTGTCTCTTCAATTCCCACTGACACATATACAGAGCTCCATCAAAACTAGTATCGACCAACACATGACCCTCAGGTCCAATATCACAGTTGAATTTAAACATACAGTGTCTTTTTCTCATAAGTTTACATGTAACCCTTTTTTCCCTTCATACATTTTAAGTTAAAACTCTCTAAAACCACTTTGAAAGTTGCACTAATGGCCTTAATCAATGAGCTAACATTTAGTTCAGAAGACAAAACACACACGTTTTATCATAACAAACAGACTAAAGTTTCTCTCATGCCACCCTCCTATTTCCAAAATGACATCACATAATCTGAAACAGCTGTAATCTGTGGTCTGTGTAAAAGATTTGTGCTATAGCCTCTGTAGGAAAAACCCAGGGTGCTACCAAGTCAACAAATATTGACGGTAGTCTTAAAAAATAGTTTAAATTTCTCAACACCCATCACCCCAATAAACTTCAATAAATTTGCTTTTTTTTTGTAATCTTTTGTAAACTCTTAATTTCAAAATAAGATCAAAGTAGATCCTCTGACTGAAAAATTCCTGAAAGATCTGGATCACATAAAAATGTACAAAACATTAAAAACAACTTATTTAAGATTGGTATTAGTTATCAATATTCTCTTTTGTTTTTAAATATATATAATGTGGCTGTGGCTATTGTTGCGTTCAGTGACAAATCAATTATCTCTCGTTCTGTTCCCACCCACTCCGTCATGACTGACAGGCTCTGTGACCAATCAGGCGCTCTGCTCTGAGGACAAGAACCAATCAGAATGGTTTGTGATATTTACCAAAGAGTCTCTGCATCAACTTGTCAGCATCAGGAGTGAAGAGACCAATAAAACTTCTAAAGCGACTGCTTTTCTTCTTTTTGTGATGTTTTCTCTGTCCATGACCTCCCTCATTTTCATTCTCACAAATCTCTCCCTCCCTCGAGTTGACCAATGACAGTATTTATTGTCCACTTTCTTTTCAGTTCATCACTGCCATAGGTGTCTATCTTAACAAGTAATTGGATCCTATAATTAAAATCTTTATCTCTCTTTTCTTCAAGACACTAAATCGTGCTGCCAAAGAGGTGAAAGAAATCTACTAGTTTTAGTGTAATTCAATCAGATATAATGTTTTACAAAGAGGCATCTTCATTCTGGGGCCCTTTGTAATAAAACATCCTACTGCAATTGTGTGAGCCCTCATAAGTGATGCATTTCACCAGCTAATAAAATAAATTGTCCTTAAACAACAGACACAGTTTCATCTCATTGGCAGACTTTTGTGTCTAGAGACATCAGTTGTTAAGACTGAATACAAGATGAGATTACTTGTTGAGACAGACATTTTGGCTTGTTTGTTTCCCTCACAGTGCCTTCTCGCTCTCTCCTTTTCATTTTGTTTCTTTTCCTCTTCAGTCTGACCAGAGGTTCTCCATGGCCATGCTGATCTTACACAGGATCCAGCGCCGAAGTGGGCAGTAATACTCGTAGTGAAACTGCTCAAACTCCGGTGTCTGGCGGATCTCGTGGAGGAAGGACACGTCAATGTCTGACTCCAACAGTAGCAGCAGGGTGGGCACAGTGACAAGCAGGACGCCCATTACCACGGCAACAAAGCGGGCCACGCTCAACACGCATGCATTGACTCTCTCATTGGACGACAGCAGGCGCAGGCTGCTGGTCAGCACTCCACCCATTCGACTTCTTGCAGCCAGGCGGGTGCGTTCGTAGGCCCGGTCTCGCTCCCTCTCGGCTTCCAGCTGAGCCTGGATGTCAGGGTCAGCATGGAGCTCCCTCAGCAGCCTTGCAGGGCTCTGGACTGGAGAGGAGAAGAGCAAGTCGACCCCTCCCTGACTGTCGTCCACTGGGGTGGGCAACATGCTGGCACAGGGGCTGGAGAGGAGAGGGAGTACATTCAACCACAATTAGAAAAGACAGTAATTACTATGTAGGAATGAACAAGGACATAAAAGATAAAGATGGAACATTTTGTTTTCCTCTACTAACAGCAAAGGTTTCAGCTCAGAAGAGACAATCACACAGTTACATGTTGCTACAAGGCATAAGCTCTGTCAGGTCAAACATCTGTCACACAACCCATCTGGGAACCAAGTGCAATGAAGAACAATTTTGACGTTTGCACCAAAAATGTTTTTGAACAAGTGTCCAGAAATTACATAACATACAGGTACACTGTACCATAGGAAAACAATGGATTAGCATGTGTTGTGTTTAGATAGTAGCACAGGAGAAGTGTCTGTACTTTTATTGCCTATTACACTGTTACCTACTACTAGTAACTATTAATTTGTTATTTACTGGGGATAAATATGAGGATTCTTAAGCCGCTCTTGTGTTATATTGAATGAAAGTCTACTTTAATACTGCTTGTAGCTCTGTTTTTAACTCCTGAATGGAATTATCTGGATCTTAAGCTGAATGCTCCACTATTTTCACCAGCTTGTTGCTAACTTTTGTTGTTGTCTGTCTTTTGCTCGGTTCTGAGCTGTGGTTTTTTAATCTAGTCTGAAAACAGGTGCCTGCTGTGGCTGAACACGATGCGATTTGAGCAATTAGAGTGAACCTAAACAGAAAGGAAGTAAATCAAAAACAATGAGCTGAAAAGACTATAAAAAAATGTTGATTAGACTGTAGCTGCTTTGAAAAATTTGTTATAAAATTCTATGGACCTGTAGACAAGCTCAGAAATGGTGAGTGCGCCACTCGCGTCATCGTCTTCCTCCACTTCAACTTCAGCTTTGGGCGTCTGTGCTCGGAGATTTGAGGTTTCCATGGAAACATGGGGAAGCTGCAGGTCATTGCTCAAAGCAGAGTTTCCTCCCTCAGCACTTTGTTGCTCTGTGTCTGTGGGTGCAGCTGAAGGTTTGAGAGGAGACAAAGGAACTGAGTCCTTCACAGCAACAACACCTGGTGAGGGAATAAGACAAGAAAGACAGACAGAAGAAATATGTTTAATGTTACACTGTGTTTCCTGAGTAATTAAAAGGCAAAATACAGCATCACATGCTTGAGCTAAATGTCCTTAGTTCAACTGCAACTTTGTAAAATTTCACAAACATCAAGTATTTACTGAAGAAATAATAACTGTATTTTTTTTTTTTTAGCTGTCATATGTCGCATCTTTTTTTTAATGTTTGTTGTGTGTTCCAGTGTGGGACACCAGTGTCCATGTTCACAATGTAAACATGTTACATACACAAAATATTTTATATTTTGTAAGCAACTGCACAACATATCGTTATGTGTTTATAGTAAATGTAATCTGGTCACAATCATGTTTGGTCTGGTTGTAAATATGTTTCCTACAAAGTGTATTTGCTGTTGCAGTTTAGTTGCATAGAAACATAATTTCTAGGAAACAGGATTGAAGTGGGACAAAGAGCCACTCTCTGCTGTTTTACATGGTAGTTGAACAAACTAGCCACATGATGGCGCTCCTCTACTTCTTAAGATTAGAGCACCCACAGCTATATCACCCATAACACTGACTTCTAAAATGAAAAATGAACAATTTGATGTTTTGTCAGTTAATACTAGTAAAGTCTTGGCTCCGAGTGCTTGCAGCAGCTTTAAGTCATTGGCCTACGGATGCTGGCAGGGGACAATAACTATGTGAGTGAGTAATACTGTTCAGGCTGAGATGAGCTGATTTCAAAAATAATGCTGCAGTGTAACACTCATTCCTGCTGATGTGACATAGTTTGACAGCAGAGCGGCGAACACAGCCTGCGAGTGTGTGTTTATGTGTGTGTGGATGCGCTTCGTTTTGAGGTGTTGACTTAATGAAGAGTTTCTCAGACATCACTGATGCCTCGGTGCACGCAATGAATCTGAATATGTACGTTTGTGAGTGTTTGTGTGAATGTTAAAAATAAGCTCAGCTGTCTTCCTGCTACGGATTAAGTAGGAGCTGGGGGGGTAAATGTCCAGTGACGTGTGACTCAGCTTGTCGACACCTCTGTAATCCAGACAAACACACACACACACACACACACACACACATTGCGCTAGGCATAGAAATTGTTAATATTCAATATTAATACAGTATGTTCCATTGCATAATAATAAATTACTATTAATACTACTGTATTGAGCTGAACTCATTCTAACAAAATAACAGTGGCAGTCATACAGTAAATACAAAAAAAACATACAACAACTCTCACATTTAACCTTTTTGAGGTGTGCAGCTGCTTACAGGTCTGAGAAAGGTTGAAATATCAAAGAATATACTGGAAATGTAGTTGTTTGTTTGCCACAAGTCACAGAAACTCAAGGCCAAAGTGACTAATCAGTTGCCAGGACAACTGATTCAAACACAAGTTGAGAGAAATTAAAGAAGGACAAGGAGCAAGGGAGAGAGAAAACCTGAGGAGCAAAAGGTGACAGCTACCATGGAAACAGAGTCAGCAAAAAGCCAACGAGCGAGTGAACCCAGGGAGAGACAAGAGCATAAACTTATACTGATGAAATTGGGAAGCAGGAGCAGAGGAAACATGAGAGGAGTAAAACAACACAGGTGAGGAAGCTGGAAGTAGAATGATGAAAACACACACAAAAATTCAACAACCTTGGTGAAATATTGCAGCAGACAGTAATTCTCTGAATTTATCATAATGCATCTTCTCACAGGTCACAGCTGCACAGCAAACAGGGGAAACTGAACTGTAATAATAATAATAATAATAATAATAATAACAATAATAATTTATTGTACTTCACACTAATCATAACTTCTAATGTCCTCCTCAAAATGATGGACCCATGCTTGATGAGTTAAAATAGCTGTATTACAAGGAAGAACAAGAACATACAATCTGTGATGGTGATAATACTGGTGCTTTGCAACTGATTCACAATTAAGATTATAATAATTCATGTGCATCCTTAACTGACTTTAATTTGCAAGTGAAATGCCAACATATGAGGTTGCTCAAAAATCTTTGATCTTATTTTGGCCTTTTGCCAATTGATAGAATCAGCTAAAACAAAAACCCTAAACTTCCAAACAATTATTTTCTTGACAAAAGAGGCCACTGGCTGAATGTAGTGGGAATATAATCATAATATAAACTGAACACACAGCACATATAACACAGTAACTCTGCTGTTTTCCCATTTAAAATACTGTCTCCTCTCTGTCCTTTTAGCTGAGATACAAACCTCTCCTTAGATGCTATTCACACTACAAAGTGCTGGATTCCAGCATGGTCACCATACACACATACGAACACACACTTATGCACACACAGAACTGGGTTTTCCCCTGTTATGAAAGTGTTGACAGACCTATTTATCTTTGTCATTCAACCTCATCATTGACACCCAGACACCTTCAAAGTATATTTACAACTGTGCAAGTGTGCAAGAAGTGTTGTGTTTTAGTGGGGTCTGGTTACTCAGCTCTTCTTGCTCATGCAACTGAAACAACACACAAGACTACTGATGCTCAATAAGTTTTAAACGCCTTTTAAACATATTTCACATCAGCATTTGGTCTCATCTTGTTTTCCTTTGACCACTTTTCATCAAAAGTGCTATAACAATAAAATGACATACTGTATTCCATGTTGAGAGGACTTATTTTGTATCAACAACGGAAGAATGCTAAAATGTTGAACTTCAGTGATATGTCATTTAAACTGCAGACCTGCTCCTCTTACGCAGACGTCTTACTACAATGGAACAACCTCTTAGATTCACCCTCCCTGTACAGTCTTAATCGAAAGAACTGGATCAGCTGTAAAGCATCACTCGTAAACCTGATGAAGATTCAGTGTCAGACTCAAGGACACCTCAGCAGGGAGGAGGTGCACCAATGAAGGGACTACAAAATGAGGCCAGTAAGTCCCAACCTGCCCCTATTTTAATATATATATATTCCTAAAAACAAGTTGTAAACAGAGCACTGGGTGTGCAGTTGTTACCAACCTTCTGCAAATCTTATTATCACTGATATTGAATAATAATAAAAATATAAATCATGATTAATAGTTTTATAAAAGCTTTTATCAAACTGTTTTTTCAAATCATCTTAAACTTGCCTTTGTGAAATTGATCAAAACGTTAATGTTGGTTGGAAACTTTCTAATCTCATAAATAGTCTTATAAAATGTAAACAAATTGATAATGTCAGAGTCCAGATTTTTCTCTGGGCCCCGGCTTAATCTGACCAGTGATGACATGTACAGCTGCATGTCATCTTTCCACCACTGGCTGTTGAGGTGGTGTCCAGCAAACAATGTGGGCTTTGTAGGTAATTGGTGGACTTTCTAGGCTAAACCTGATTAGTAGTCTGATTACTAGAGGCAGCATACATCCCATGCTATATGGAGCAGCTCTCATATTTAGAAATCTAGTCATGTTTATTAGAAAGCCAAAACAATAACAGGCCAGAGTTGAGACCAGCAGGCAGGGTTGCAGTATTACATGCTTCTCTGTGCTTCTCTGAGGACAGTCACCTGCCATAAACCCTAGAGAAACTGTGTCACCTAAATCAAAAGTAAACAGAGAGGAGTTACATATATATAAACCAAATAAAAATCAATGCAACAAATCCAAAAAACAGGACAGATAAATATTAGATAACTTTCCTGAAACGCCCTGTTACCAATGATCTGATAACTGATCATCACATTGATCTACTCTGTCTTACTGAAACCTGGTTGCAGCAGGAAGAATATTTTAGTCTAAATGAATAAACTCATATTAATTTTCACATTCCTCGAAGCACAGGCTGGAAAATTTATCCAAAAACCTCTTTTGTCTGACCTTTTTTTTTTTTTTAAAGTTGCAGTTTACAGTAATGGACTACAATGGACATACAGCATATGGGAAAAAATCCATTACAGCAGGTGTCAATCCATTAATTGTGTAACCAAATTTACAGAAAGCATTCCACTTGTATTTAGTTCACTGCCATGTTTCAATACAATGGAGAACAGCTATCTCATCCCCAAATTCCTCTCAATCTAGCCAGTCGAGGCAGATGGTCGCCCACAATGAGTCTGGTTCTGTTGGAGGTTCCCTCCCGGTGAAAGGGAGTTTTTCTTCTCCACTGTCTCCAAGTGTTTGCTCACTGTGGGAACTGTTGGGTGTCTCTTTCTAATATTGTAAGGTCTTGACCTTACCCTGTATAGTGCCTTGAAATAATGTCTGTTGTTACTTGGCGCCAAACAAATAATGTTGAATTGGCTTGAAATGGAAATAAAAGCATGAAGGTAATCAACATTTAAGCCGCTTATTCAGAGCTGCAACAGCTCTCTTATGAGATGCTTTCTACTTACAAATCTATCATTGAAATATTTAACTATAGTCCCTCAGCCTTCTCTTTCACTACAAATCTGTTTAGCACCTCTCTGTATTTTACACAGCTAGACAGAAAACATAGCATTGTGATGCACTGTGTTATACTGTAGACATTATGGTTATGTAAGGAGCATAGAGCATGGACTATAATGTGTACTTCAACACACATGATATATTTGTGGTCTACTACTCATTCAGATGGGTGCACACACAAACACGCAGACACACACACACACTAGAGAGATCACTTGAGAGTCTCAGGATGTTTGACAGATTACACTTACAGTTTGCACCATGCGGTTGCCACAACAGACCTGGCAACCCAGCGACGGGGCTAATTTAACTCACACATTTAATGCACGTTTACATCTTGCATCACACTCATCAACACACGACACACAAAACACACAGAAGACACGTGTCTTCCTGTGATGTATGCACTTTAAGGGACTGACAGCTAAAATAAACTTCATTAAATGCGACTTAAGTATAGTAAACCATACATTACTTCATATATATGTTGATGTATTTCTGCCTTTTCCACTTCATCTTACTCTGTTCCAGTGTATTCCTCTGATGGCCAGTACCAGTTCCACTGATACGTCCCCCTTGCCCAACCAGTCGTACATAAACGTCCCGTGCCGTGTGATTGGCTATACGTAGATGTAGGCTACGCCGTGTTGTTATCTTCACTTGGCACCTCAAGGCCTCGGCCACTACTATTGAAGATGCCCGTTCCTCTGTAGCCTCCTCTGGGTGGAATACTTCAAGAGGCCCGGCCTCTCCCTTGTCCATCTCCTCACCCTCCAGTCTCTTGGAGGTTACGTCCAGCCTGAGTCCCCCTGCCCTGCCCTGGATCCCACAGCTATGGCTGTCGCCTAAGTTGGGCCGGTCACTTACTCCCAGCTCCAGACTGCTCTGCATGAGGCCACCTCCAACATCACTGCTGTGTCTGTGCTCAAGAAGCTCCATCATTCGGACAGATCTTGGACCAGCTGTCTGCAGCAAGACCGCCACACTGACTGACTGGGCTGCCAGCTGAGCTCTTGAGGCTGGGATGGGTATGAACACACACACACATGCACAAACACACACATGCCTATACATACACACTTGTAGAGATGGTGAGAGATGTACACCAGACACATTCTCTCTCTCTCTGATGAACAGACATGGTGGGCCCGACTATGAATGTCAGCGATTTAACAAAGAGTGCTGGGGCATTAGAGGAGGATAAGGCCCAAAGCTGCAGTTTCTATATATAACCAGGTGGTCGTTGCTGCAGAGGGGCAGCTAATCTAACTATGATTACAGAGGGGCATGCCTGACCCAGGAAGGGATGCAGATAACTTTCTTTTCCTCTCTACCAATCTTTCTTTATCTTTGTATTTCTTCCTATCAGGCACTTATTTCTGTTTCACTCTACAGTAAGTCCCCAGCTGACAGTCTGACAGACAGAAACAAAGTTCACTCACTGAAAGCTCTCCAAGCTAATTTGTGATTACAGACAGGCAAGTGTGAACTGAGAAGGGATAAAATCCAGTATTAATATGAACTGAACTTACAGTAGTTTGGTGGAGGAAAAAATAAGACTTATAGTATCACTTGACAGGGGCCCACATGTTGTGTTAGGTCATGGTAGGAGTGTGGATGATGCCGCACATGTAAGATACAAATATCCCCATGAAACATCCATGGGTGATAACCTAAGGCAAAACATGACCTCTGTGTGTATGTGTATGTGTGTGTGTGTGTGTGTGTGTGTGTGTATGTGTGTGTGTGGATTTTGGTAGATAAGAAGGGGACAGGCTGCACAAACAGAACAAGGTCAGCACTGACCTTGGGTCAGCTTCCTATTTCCCCTCTAATGGCTGAGATTAGTGCTCTGAATATAGACGGTGATCCTAGACCATCTCCTGAGAACACTTTATCCCAAAGTCCTTGTAGCACCTTCTTCAAACAGTCAGCATTTGACTGCTTAAAGGTGTGCGTATACACAAACTAGTTTGTATCGTGTGTTGTTCGACCATATGTGTAGGCAAAAATGTTTCAGGCTGTTACAAAAGGCCACATTTAAAGGTGGGGTAACTGCTTGAAAAGACAAGTCATTCAAATGGGGATAACAAAATATATTTTTAGCCAATCTTTCTTGAATACATTCAAGGTGTTGCACTTGGTTGCAGTCATAGACGCAAATTAGAAACAAATCAAAACGGACAACTTGAGAGAGAAGTTTAAATCCTGTCCTTTCTCATCTGGCCAGTGGCTGTATGAAGTGGGTGTGCTTCTCAGATTGTTGGTTGCAGAAGATTACAGAAATTACCAAAAAGCACAACCACTTCATGCAGTGACTGGTTTGCCGAGGTGAAAGTAAGCAGGATTTTCACTTCTTTTTCAAAGTCTCTTTTTGTATTCTTCTATTTGGGGTGGACAACCGAGTCCATGAATTTGTCGGAGACTGACAAAAGATGAGCGCTGTTATCCCAATTTGTAGAATTCATTGTGTCCCACTACTCTGTAAAGTGACTCCATGACCAATCAGGAGGTCTTTAGATATGTCGACGGTCGGACAACACATTAAGTAATAGAAGTAGTTAATTTGAGGCATACCTCAGCTTTAACCTCTCTTCACCTGAAGTCTTCTAAAGCTGTGCTGTCTGAAAAGCAATACTGCACTGTAATGTACTGTATATCAGTATCTTTTCAAAACAATGGGTTGTTCTCTGTTTTATATAACCCTAATCCACTGACTAATGTTTTGTCAGTGTCCTTTGGATGTTCAAAGCAGAATGTAATCAGCCCATCATTATCTGACTGGGAACTGCAGACAAAGACACAAAAGTCAATGAGAAAAGCAAGATCTACAACTTTTCCATCAGTGGCTGATCATTATTCCTCCACAGATGTATAGGCCTAGTTCAGCTATTTTTACAAACTGAGATATTTTCTGTTATACCAAGGAGCATACAACGCAGAGTGACAGGAGATGCCGTAGGAAACAAGGCATTCTCAGTCTGAATCTTGTGTCATTACTCAGCATGTATCCTGTCAGGCCCTTGATTTGATGACTACCTCCTGCCCCTCCCAAACCAACAAACAGAGACAGCCGATATGGTTAGTGCCGCAGCTCTTTGACCCTGAGCCAAGACAGAATTGATTTTCCTTTAAATGGGATGAGGGCAGATGAGAAAAAGACAGAGAGCAAGACACAGAAGGCAGGAAAAGCTAGAGGATGACCGTAAATTCTGCTAGAGGAGGCGTAAGAGAAGAAGCCCATCAACAGTTTGAGGAGAGTGATGGCACAACGGCGTGATTGTACTGTATATGTGTGAAGGCCTAAATAGCTTTCAGCCGGGGTCGACGTGTGAGAGTGGAGGAAGCTGAGGAATGAGGAAGGGGGGTAAAAGATGGAGTGAAGGAGGGAGATAGGTGTCAGGCAATATGAGAAGAAGGGCTCCATGTTGGTGAAAGACAAAGGGAAATGCCCTGTGGTTTGTGGAGGGGATGAGTGAATGGAAGAAAAGAAAAGATAAAACAGTACATTAGGAACAGGCTCTTTATGAGGTGGTGGTCTCACTCTCCAAAGAAATAATTTCCATTAAGGGTGTGGAAACATATATAGAGCACTCAAAAACTTCTTGTCCTCCCTCTACTGTGCAGTTTAAGTTACACAGTTAGCTAACAACAAAAAAAATGTCCAGTATCCACGGTCCAAATGATAGAAACTGGGGTGAGTTGATAAAAAGGGTTATTCACTCATCGATAGTACCACACACTACTCTAGGCTACTCTAACCCTGTGATTTATGGTGGCTCAGCCTGAGAGCAAATCTTCAAACACTACCAATGGCGTAACTATCGACGGTACAGCAGGTGCACTGCACCGGGGTCCCGTAGCTGTCTGGGGCCCATCACCCTTACTGTGCCTACTGACACACTGTGCAAGCTACCTTTTAGTTGATTTGTTGTTGGCTGGCAAAAGCTATTTCAGATGTTTGATAGTTGCTGTGGTGGTTTCAGTCCAGGACAAGCTGTTTGCGTAGAGTTAATAAATTTGACACTAAGGCTGCTGTCTGATGTGCGGATCAAAGGCTAGTTAACAGGAGTGGAGTAACATGGTGAGCATCCCCATGGTGACACAGCCTTTGTATGCAGTAGTTGTGCGCATAAGCATGAGCTTGCATTTATGTTGGGGGGCACAAGAAAAATATTTTCACCAGGACCAATCACAAAGATGTTATTGAACACTACTCAGGGATTGGATAAACATTGATTTAAATGTAGTATTGTCCTAGCAAGGTAATTGAGCATCAGTCAAAGAGGCAGTAAAGGACAGTGCTCTATCTCTCGGCCTCCTGCTTGTGTGGTTGCTTTGGCTTTCTGACTCAGGAGCCAATACACAGAGTAGCAAGTGGCATTAGGAAATGGTCTACACCTGAGTAGCTTGGGACTTAAGGTTCAACAAAATTTTATCCCAACAAATTTGGGATAGTTTAAAAAGTTTACCAAAAAATTACATTTCTTAAACCTTTATTCATGTGGGACTTCCATTTTTGTCATATATTCTGGGCTAGTTTATGAGAGCTCCTTTTAGTAAAGATGCAAACAACATTATCTGTCTTACAGTGTTTAAATAAAATGTGATTTTACTTAGGTAGGTATGTAGTGCATTGACTCAACAGTAATTTAGTAATTTTTTTTGGCATCCCCTTTATTTCTGAAACCATACCTGATCCCTTGTCAATCTTCTCATATATCAGCCTTGTCTTTCACCTCTCTTATATGCAGTTTCTTTACTTGGGTTCACATCTCTTCTGTTATTTAGGCTAAAATAAATTAATTCTAATTTCCTCCTGTTATGCTTTGCCATACATACTCCACCCCCTGCGGTACATCCATACATTCAAATAGGACTTTTGGTGTACATATTTCCCAACCTATGTTCATTCTCTCAGCTGTACAGCCTGTTTTCTCCACTCTCATATTCTCTCCATCTCTTTTCCCTCCCCTCTCCACCAATACTCTACCATACTGTCTTGTGTAACCTTTCCCCTGCTCTTCCCTGCTTTCTTGTCCTCAACAAGATTTATGCTTCAATCAGATAATAGGTCACAGCGGAGACGGTCAGGAACAAAAACGGAGGGAAAAAGCAACAGAGAATAAGGATAACATGCAAAAAAAAGCCTTACATTACCAGCACTTCTGTGCTGCTTCACTGGGTTTTTCCTGGGCAGTGTTGCCTTCTCAGCCACGTCACCTCATTAAACACACCCTGGGGAAACAACTGATCCAAGTGTAGCTGTGAGCCAAGTGTCAACAGGCCAGCTGATGGATAACTTAACTGAAATATCCTTCAACAACCACCCTCATTATCCTGTTAACCGCTGTGGCTATGTAGTCCTGCATCTGCTTTATTTTGCAGGTCCAACATTTCTAAATAAAGTCCTAAGAAATTTCTGAGGACAGAACTATGTGATATGGCACTAATTATATGGAAAACATACAGGGTTTGCTCCATTTCCATTTCATTCATTCTGATCAGTTGCTGCAGTAACCTGTAAAATCTGACAAGCTGATCTTAGTTAAAAAATCTAGATGCCTTGAAAAAGATAAGTACATGTAAAAATTAATCTTAAGTTATGTTTAATTTAAATCTACTTTTTAAGTTTACTTAATTGGGTGAAGTTATTCCACCTTAAAAATGGCGAGTGAATTTACTTGTCCTTTCTCAGAATAGAGTCTCACAGTCTTTTTTACGCAATAGGTCAGCTGAACATGCATGTGCAATTTTGCCCACAGGCAAACAAACAAATTCAACATAAATGGAGGAGAAAGTTCCCAATAATTAATGAATAATAAATTAATCTTAAAAGCTTTTTTTTTCTTCACAAAACAGCTAATATTCCCTATACTTTATACCAAATTACACAGTTCTTTCCTGGTAACTTTCTACAATCTTATTAGAAATTTATATAGAAATAGTTAAAAAATAACAGAAAATATAAAATAAAGTATTATTGATCTGATTTTATATGATTAATATGAAAAATATGGCTTGCATAAAGGAAAAGAAGCATTACGGGCGTGAACAGAGACAGACCCCCTGGAGCCACAGAAATAACTTCTAATTGAGTTTTCCTTAATGATAACACAAGCTGGGTCTGTGCCTCTGTTTCCGTGATGTCACACCGTGTATCTCCCCTCATAAAACAAACACAAAGTCAGACACATGGACACACAGACACACACAGGCATGGTGGTATCCTTGGGGAGGATCATGGGAGGGGTATTTTTAGCATACTGTGATTGGTGTCTCCAGGGAGACAAGACTGATGGAGGGACGGGAGCATCAGCTGCTCAATTAACGCT
The DNA here is from genome assembly GCF_046630095.1 of Trachinotus anak. Classification (NCBI taxonomy): domain Eukaryota; kingdom Metazoa; phylum Chordata; class Actinopteri; order Carangiformes; family Carangidae; genus Trachinotus; species Trachinotus anak. Next base: position 17,061,987 of record NW_027273859.1, on the reverse strand, counting down.
CTGTCTGAGCGTTGTGCATGTCCATGTGCTTCCTCCTTCACCAGGGAGACCCCATGTGACTTTCCAGAGGTCTGGAGGGCAGGGGTGTGTATCTGTGTGTTTGTAGAGCAAGTAAGATCCTACCGTTGTCTGTGACTGTCTCTTCATACTCGTTGGTGGAGGGCAGTGCAGGTACCAGAGGTTCCATGTTCATAATGAGGTTTTTATGGCTCAGTGAGTTAAAACTCCGACTCTGACCAAACTGGGCTCTGAAAACACAAAACATCAACAACACTGACTGCTTTGTTGCCTATTTTCCACGTTTTCCTTATAAATGTGGAGCTTGTTGAGGCATGATAATTTGATTAATCCAGGTAATATCTCTTGGTAGAAGGTATTACTGTAAATAACCAAGCAGACAGTAACTTAATTTTGGTTAGATGTTTTCTGACTGCGTGAAAGATTTGCCACTTGTCCTTACCTGCGCACTACTGGTGGCTCTCTCTGAATCTTAGAACTGGCCTCAATCACTTCCTTGGCTACTCTTCCGCTGAAAGGGGGAAAAAAAGGATTAATTGCAAGAAAGACAAAAAGGTGCAACTGCTCAGGAAATACTGTAATTTCTATTTTTTTATATGATGCATTTTTCAAAATTCAATTGCAAAGAACCTAATAAGATAAAAAAAAAATACATTGAGACAACAGGAAAGAACATTAAGCAGCCAATAAGTAACAGTAACAAGTCATTACAACCAAGTCTACAAAAGAATCAATCACCTCTCGTTTTGAGTACACACCTACTTGAGATCCACAGGCTGCAGATGGGTTGATAGTGTCTTTGGGACAGACACACATGTGCCTTAAAATTGACTTATAAAATTGTAAAAAGTATTTTGAAATTGAAACTGCCAATTCCCAATCTATGTGATGTTTTTCACTGTGTCCCTGTCAGTAATTATAGATGCTGCAAGTTGGAGCATGTCTGAGAGAAACAGACATGCTTGGCAACAAACTGGGCAACAAATAATAAATTGTGATTTTTCATTGATTTTGCTTTTGTTGTTGTTCATAATTGGAACTGTTTGTGTTTCTGCAGAGCAGGCAGGTTCCTGCTGGCACGGCCAGCAGCTCCATTAGTCTGATTGTTGGGCAAGTGGAGTTTCTGGACTCTGACCACTTTGGTGCAAGCCAGCTGCCACCATCCTACCCATTAGTCTATTGTTGGTGAGACTGATGGTTGGGTCATAAATTAGAGAGTGAAATGAAATATCTGGGGTAGTAGTCACGCACTTGATAGCTCAAGGGACAGTCGCATCAACACTGCATGCTGGTAAATGTATGCCAATGCTGGAATATGATGGAATAAGCTGATCCAACACCACAAATCTGTTTCCCATTTTGCATGTGGTCAAATGACCAATTCCCATATTTCAGAACAAACTCTGCCATATGCCATTACTTATCATTGACCCTTAAGCCAAACTGCTTTAGGTAGCTGATGAAATGGAGCAGACTGAAGTGTAAGCCTGGTAAAGAGGTTTGTCTGTGATGAGAATCGAGGCTAACATGGTTTCCAGAACAGATTTATATAGAGGCTTTCCTGTGATATAAGAGTTAGTGAATCACAGAAACCAATGCTGGATATAACAGCCAATGCTGGATAGTGCCGTTGTTGATGGGCTCAAGGTAAACACATAGAACAGGTATGACAAATTTGTAAGGTTATGACAAAGCCACTATGAATCAGGTAATTCATTGTTAGCAAAATACCTGAAATTAATTTATGTTATCAACAGTAACATGTAAGTCCAAGGGTTGAGCTGAATACTGAACTGCTGAGGGACTGTGGGTGAATTTGCATGAGCTAAGATCTATAGAGTGGTTAAATCTTTTTCTGTTTCTTTTTGTCCCCTCCTACTGTCCATTGTTCCATCATAATTTTCTTGTCCCTCTTTCCTCACACATATAGACCCTCCGCACTTTCCTTTAGCACACATCTTTTACTGTCTTATTAACTTCTGTCATATATATATATATATATATATATATATATATATATCCACTCTTATGTAAACTAACTTGAATAGTGTCTCACCTGTATCTGAACCTGCTGCCTTTGAAGAAGATGTTACTGCTAGAAACTGTCTTTATCTGACTCGACTTTGCGCACCTGTCAGAGAGGGGGAAACAGACACACAAAGAGACGCACACAAAGAACTTATTATTATCATCAGAAAGCATCTAAAGCACAAACACTGAACACTTCACTCTTATAAAAACACTTTTGTGGATTTGTTCTCTATCTCAGCTTTAGTTAACAGCACCAACAGTGACTGGCTGGCAGTGACTTGCTGTGTACAGACTTAGCTTCCTAAAAAGCAGAAGAGCATGGTGTTTCAAGGTGTATAAGTTTAAAAGTTTATGCTGTAGGTTGGACCTACATCAAAATTTATCATGTGAAACCAGGCTCCAGAGCAATAAAGATGGTGCCAGAGTACCACCTTTGCTTTTTAGTGTGTGTGAGAGAATCAGAGAGAGAGAGAGAAAGCAAGAGAGCAAGAGAGACAGAGAGAGAGAGAGGCTGTATGTCCTCAAAGCTCTGCTTGGCTGCCATTTACAAACTCAATTCACTCTGATTTGATTAAGGGGTTCTGATGCTTGTCTGACACCCGAGATGACATGCCCTCCCTCTCTGTCCGCCTCTCAGAGACACACAAGCTGCTGTCATTAAGAAGTCAATATCCAGGGTTATACAGGCTAGGGCTGTTATCAGGGAGCTTTCATTACTTCATCAATATGTCTTCCTTTTGTAAGATTTTTTACACGTTTATATATTTTAACAAGATGATCAATACACCAACTGGTCTGCTGCATCAGATAAAACACAATACAGCAGAAGAAAATCATGTGGAAATATTTCAAAACTAAAATATGTTAATAAAAAAGGTGTGAGTGAACAGTAAAAAGGAATAGAGGTCTTGGAAAGAACACGATATATACAGAAGGTGAGGTAGATCTTTGGAGTGATTGACAGTCTGGAGGAGGAAGGACACCATGAGGAGATCACAAATCAGCCCTGGAATTCATGTCAACAGGATATTACATCTGACGAGCTGGTCGCAGAAGCAGTCCTTTTCATCCCACTCAGCACAGTCTTCACAATGCAATCTTTGCAGTTTGTCCGCAGGTCTCTCCCAGGTGGATATTTCTTAAATGTATTATTTCCCTCCCTTTGTGCTAACACAACTATGTTTCATCTGTTGTTTACAAGCCAAAAAAAAAAATCCCACAATTCCACAAAAATTAGAAAATGCTGATGAGCTCCAAAACAGCTAGCAAATGGATATTGTGATGAGGCTTTTTTTTCCTAAACTGTTATTTACAATGTCAAGAATAATTTTTTGTATGTTTACTACCCTCAGTGTTGGTTGAAAAATCTACCAGAAATTGCTTTTCTGATATTCCCACTGAACCCTGTCCGGGGCAAAGAAGTCACTCATTTTGTTTGCTTGCAACCTTGTATGACGACAGAAAATAGTAGAGTTAAATCTCCTTTCTTACACTTTCGCTTTCACCCCAAGCTTATTTCCATTCGTGACATGCCAGCAATGTCAATAGTCTCTGCAGATCAGAGCGATGGCCTTGGAGCAATCAGCTGCTCCCCAGTGAAGGACAGTAGCAAATTATTGCAGTCCCACAGTGAGACAGTAAAAAAGGTTAAAAAGAAATAATGTGCTGAAAATAAAAGTGGAACATGAAGGAAAGCAAATTTAAAATAAAAATGGATTCAAGAACTGTTGCCAGATACCCATTAAATATCTCACCATCTTAAATATTTAAAATGTTGATAAATCTTAATGCTAATATGTGCTTGAATGTTTATTCATCTTACTCACTTTTTGATGGAAGGGACATTTTTGGGTAGAATAAACTATTAAAGACCAGCTCAATATGTTTCCTGGGTATGTTTGTGTGCGTGAGAGTGTGTAAATGCATGTCAGACCCACTTGTAAAAGGCCTGGTTCTCCACGCCACACTTCCATAAGTGCTTACACGCTGCAGGGGTTGAGGTGTGAAATGTCAACACCAGTTTCTTCTGCACAGAAAAGGACAAAGACACAGAAAGAGAAAGAGAAAGAAAGACGGTGAGGATGAGAAGTGAGATTACCAAAAGACGTGTGAATAAGGACAAGAGAAGCGCTGAACATGATGAGAGAGCTGTGCAAAATGCTGACCCACAGACCCAAAGCCATAAGCTTAGCAAGATGTAAGACAGATATATTGAGTTGGCTATAATGTTCAGCAGTAAAAAGGTCTGCTAGCAGGAAATGGGTCTTTGAGGACTGGGAGGAGGAGGGATATATTCCTGTAAATGTCTAGTTTTCAGTCCTGTGTCTGGTAATATGAGATCCCAGATCAATGCTGCTCAACAACAAGGGGGAGGAGGTGAGGAGTGACTTACTGTAAATGGTAACAACCATGTTTTGCCACACCTATAAATTTTATGGAAAGAAAAGAAAAGGATTGGGACCTTGAATTGCTGTACACTGATCCGGCTTGTTCCCTTTCCTAAAGCCTCTTAGTCAGCTATTTTGCTCAGCCCCCCAGTGTCGCACATCAGTTATATAAGGTACAGTATATAGTTGTGATTTACACACATGTGCTGTAGTGGCCATGTGTGTATGGTCATAGGCATGTGAAAGTACCAGAAACTGCATGTTCAAATATTATTAAAAATTGTCTTTGGTCCCACTTTGGCTGTGTGCAAATGTGCTTTTAAAGCACGACATTAGATTTTATGATGCAGATTTAACTGCTCCTAACTAATTTTATAATGGTATATGTATTTATGAGTAACATAAGCATTTACAGAATTATCTTACATGTTGTGTTTGCAATACTCCAATCATTAATTGCACTAATTGTCCAGCTATCCCTTGGTCTCAATTAACCATTAAAATGTATTTCTAAGTTGAAACACCAATAGGTAACTAAAGAAACAGGGGTATGAAGAAAATTATAAAATAGATAAACTGCTATTTAAAAGGCACATAAAGTGAGTATTTAATGACAAAGCCACAAAAAGCTGCCATCAGCTCAAAGTGGGGCAATAACGTTGATGTGTTCCAGGCTAAATAAAAGAGGTGAGGGCAAATAGTGAAACCATGCAGTGACCTGTCACAGAGTGATAGACTACACACCAACACGTGACCCATGTCCTAAAATACCATGAAAAATCTTTCTTACAGAAATGATGTGAATATATACAGAATACACACACACACACACTCTCACTCACACAAAAACATATAAGAATGTAGTCAAAGTGAAGAAATCAACAATTTCCTCATGGACACACTCATAGATTATGCATCATACTGTCACATAATCTGTAGTTTAGTGATGATGAGCTGTGAAGCTTTTTTTGATAATGTAGCTGTGGGGCATAGTTGTACAGGAGTGAGACAATAAAGACATTTCAACCATAGAACTGAATATTTTCACTGACAAAGACTCAAATATAATAATAATAAACTAAATAACTGAAAATCAACAGATAAACTGAATGAAATGGCAATGCAGACAACTTCTGTATAAATGATAAGAAACAGATGAATTGACAAACAGGTGAAAAAAGATGAAAAATGTCCCTCCAGTTATAAAGGGAGGTGAAGGTAGGACTGTATGGAGAGGCATCAAATTGAGGATTTAAGGGCAACAATGTTTTGTGCGACTATTATTACTTGCATTTACTCACCAGTGATGACTATGTTAACACACAGAGAGAAGAGACAGAAACACAAAGATAAAACTGCATCTTCAGCCATTCATGAGTTGCCAGACAGACAAACAGGCAGACTGACAAGTTAAGCAGAGATGAGAGAGCTGGTTTAAGCATCTGTAATGAAGAGAATAGTTCTGAGATTGATCGACTGAATGACTGATTGATTGGTCAGCTGACTAGTAGATTAAAGAGCAACCTGGTTTTAACTAGAGTAATAATCATTTTCAAGTAATTTCAAGGCACCTCACAGCGATTTGAGACACAATCAGCTGTAGTTTTTGCAAAATAAAGGTTTAATACAAACATATATGAGGTGTAATGCACCACAATTGCTGCTCAGAATCTACCACAGCTCCAGACTGGATGACAACCATAGCGTGTACAGATGAAACATGTGTCCCAAATGCGAGACATCTGCTCTAGTCGTAATTTGACGCTACATTTTAAGTCAGTTTTTTCTGTCTGTCAGTTTCAAGGAGAGATGTCACATAATTTATATTTTTTTATGGGTACAGTGAAGGAGTCTCATATTTGGGCCACAGCTGACACATAATGTGAGGGAGGAGGTTAGTTGTAACACACCCACCATCCTGTTACAGTGAATCCTGCCTGTTAAGGAGATCTGAAACAGTGACACACATATACAGTGTGTGTGTGATGGTGGACCAGATTACATAGACAATCTGTACAGTTTCATAGCACATTTTTCAGATGTAAACATTACACAGATGAAGAAAGGGGGAAAGGAAAGGAAGGAAGAAGGAAAGAAAGAAAAAAAAAGGACGTGTACTACACTTTGAGGTCAAAAACTGTCACCAACACAAAACTGAATCCAAATGAACTCAGACAGTAACTGTGCATCTGCATCAAAGTCATGATTAAAGGTTGGGATCTAACAGGTCAACATGATGAGGATGACTTTTGTACAAGACTACACAATTCATCATCATGATGGCTGACACTGCACAGCACATTTTGTTCTTCATCTTTAACCCTTTAGAGGACGGGCAGCATGCAACAGGACACCACACTCACCTCTTTCTGAATCCCAATGACATAAAAGGTTTTCCCTTCAAACTTCAGCTTGCTGACATCCACCCTGCGAAGAAACACAATGTTATAGCTCAGAGCACATCTACAAAAACGGGATTAAAAAATAGGCTAAATGATAAAAACACATTTGACAAATTTCTAGTCTACGATTAAAGGTGGTTCAGTGTAATTATTTTTCATCTGGCAAAGCTTTGTGTACTTTTACTTAAATAAAACTGTGAATGAGGTATTGGAGGTATTGCTACTTTATTTAAGTAAAGTATCTAAATACTAAATATTCACAATAGATAATAAAAATGTAGATTTTTAGTTTTTACTGTGTGGTGTACCAGTGAACTGAACTGTTTTGTTCCGCATACAAGGGAACAAAACTCTGTAATGACAGCTAAACCCAAAGATTGTAATTTAGAGCGAGAGATATGTTGTGATTAGATATTATAGAGGCTACACATTTCATTTCCAGGCTTACAGGTTCATATTTAAGACTTAGGCAAATATTTGTACCATTTGAGGAGGTGGATCCTCTTGTTTCCCTGGAAGACCACAAAACCTGTCGCTGTGAACCCGAGAAACGCTGTGGAGCCTGTAAAGTCCTGGAAACACATGGCATTATGGGATACAGGTGGACTAACAGCAGGGAAGCAAGTGGGCCATCAATAATCGCCATGGTAATGGCGCCCACACAAAATCACTCATTAGTTTCAAACTCCAACCCCCCAATTTGCAGTAAATGGCATCAAGCACAAGGTGGAGAACATACTGAACAGATTCAGTTTGATGCAATGAAACAAACAACAACTCCAGAGTGTCACACTCCTACACTGCTGTTTATCATCTGTAGATCTCTCTTCTTTGCCGGTGTGCCTCTCTGTATCTCTCTGTAAATCACTGTCTTGCCCACATTTTGTTCCTTACCTTCTCTGTTCTAAATCTTCACAGATCTGCATGTGCATGATACTAGCCCCACCAATGACAGCCATCTCCAGAAGACCAAATTAAAAACAGTCCCGCTGACAAGAGTGGAGCAGATAAAGGGGATCTTCTCCAACAGACAGAATTTAAATATCTGGTTAATCTGCTTAGCATGCTTTGATATGCCTGTCCACGAGAGAGTTTCCCCATTTCTCACTCTGACTGGGTGGAAGATGAACACAGAGGGTGAGACTGAGAAATATTGCTTTTTTTTAAATCAGATTCAGTTTGTTTCATCTATCACAGTACAGCACATGAGGAAAATCAAGAAAAAGTACAAGCAGTCCTTGACAGTAGAAAGTAAGGTGAAGTGAACCACAATAGTACCTGTAGAGCTCAGCTATAAAGATTTCCAGTGTTAACAGTATGAAGATGGAGTCAGTGCCACTGACTTGCTAAAGCAAATCAATGAGAATATCGATCCCCGAAAGTGATGGTTTCTGTGCAGATTTCTTTTGTTTACCAAGATAATGTTGCCAGAGGTGCAAGTGTCACCTAGACCTTCCCTCACTCATCACATCTCCTCTCACCCATACTATATCTCTCCTGCTGACCTCTCAGGTTTGCTGAATGGTAAAGTTAATCATGTGTATATTTGGCTGTTTAATAATCACATTAAGAGCAAACAAGCAAAGGGTAAAGAGGACAGGTGAATACGTTTGTAATTAGCACAGTCGGACTCTCCACTGAAGCCAGAATTTGTATGTCCACAAAACTGCACAAACAACTGTGGTGAATGTTTACACCTGTGAACGAATGACTGCAAGTAAAATTTTCTTTCTCTCTTTCTTTCTCTCTTTCTTTCTTTCTTTCTTTCTTTCTTTCTTTCTTTCTTTCTTTCTTTCTTTCTTTCTTTCTTTCTTCTTTCTTTCTTTCTTTCTTTCTTCTTTCTTTCTTTCTTTCTTTCTTTCTTTCTTACTGTTTATGATCACATGCGTATTGTTCTTGAAAATTCTGTGTTGCAAGTGTTAACTTAAGTGACAAGTGAATATGCTAAAGGAAAGAAAAGAAATGAAAAGAAAAGAAAAGAAAAGAAAAGAAAAGAAAAGAAAAGCATTTGATCAGCATAAATAGCATCAGGCCTCACATCCAGACTGGATGAAAGTGGACGGTCTTCACTCCTGTTACCTTGCATGGATGAGGGTCAACTCCATATGTTTCCAGGCTGTGAGCCCTTTGGAGCATGTTGAGCTCTGCCATTGCAGCACACTGGCCCCTGAAACAGAGAAGAGGAAAGGAGAGAAGAGGACAGGAAAAGAACGGAAAGGTTTATTTAAAAGAAATCTCCACATTGATACTGTTAGTGTATGTCCCTGCGTGCCTGCTTATGAAAACACCACAGGTATGTTAATGCCTTCATGTTGAGTAATTGATGTGTTTTGTAGTCCTCCATAAGTCAGAAATAGCAGTTATAGTCTACAGATGATCTATTGTTTCGTTATAGAGTTTTCATATAATAGTAACACAAAATGTGAAAAAAGAGTCACCCAATCAAAACAGGAAGTATAATGGTCCCATGCATTCAGTGAGTTATGCTGTGTACTTCAACTTGAGCCCCATGTATTTTTTAGCCTATATTAAATTAAGTAAGAAGGATGTGCTATTAGCAGTTCCTGCTTCCTATGTATCATTGTAGGTCCAGATAAATATCGACAAATTATTTCATGCTGAAGAACACTTTAAAATGTGACTCTAAGTGGATTTATGGATATTTACTAGCAATGCACATCGTCAAAAATGAAATTACCTGAAAGTGTAAGTCACACTGAATCTAAATACTAAATACACATATGTGTGCCTATGATTAAAGGTGGTTCAGTGCCTAACTCAATTAAAAGACAAAAGAAAAGGTTCATTACATTTGGTCCAGTTTTTGATCATCTGTTGCCATTTTGCTTTACTCGCTCATTAGTCTAAGTGCTGCAAAGTCAAGACACTGGGTGATATACACTGCTACTCATCAAGATGCTAGACATATAAATCAACATTAAAATTGCAGACACATACATTTGTCTATATGTACATAGAGGAAAATGCTAAACACATTAAAGAACTTTTTGACTATGGGGATAAAATTCATACATGCATTTGTAAATCACCTGAAGTCTCCCTCAGCTCAGAACTAATCTACATGCTGTTAATCCTGTCAGTCAGACCCGTCGGGGCAGAGAGAGGGCACTTGGCATCATTTGCCTCGGTGCTTTGGGGAATGAAGGATTTGTCTTTGATGTTCTATAATCGCTGTAAGTGTGATGATCACAAACCTCACAACATCATTCATGAGCTGCAGCAATGATACAAATAACCACAAATGACCCAATGGAGGGGGTACGTGTATATGTTACTGTCCATTATGTGATCTTAAGACTTAGGACTTTGGATGGGCCATCAATTCTGCCATATTTCAATCTTTTCCCTTTCATTATTATATTAGTGCAGAAACCTCTGGGTGCATCTCCTTTTCTTCATATTGCATTTTTATTCCACAGCCAATTTCCTTCTTCGAACAAGGTTCAGACATGTTAATAATAAGGCCAGACACAGCAGACCAAAACATTTTGTTCATGAACTGGTCAAATCTGAGATTTTGGGCTATTTTGCTTCCATAACATGTCTTCTTTCAGACTAGTGGGAAGAAAACATCCAAAATGCAAATTTGGGTGGTTTTTTTTTTTCGCTTTGCCTGGTTGTATCTTTAGATTTCTCCTTAACTCACCAAAAATTTGCATTTGAACTCAACATGCAATACTGCAAGTTGTCTGCACCATGTCATCACAGGTATAGTGGTAAAGCTCTCTCTCACCTGCACAATGTTACCAGATTCAAACATGATCATTTCCTTTGTATCAGATTCTGTGTCTATAAATAGTGGTTTGGTTTCCAATAAAAATGTATTGAATGTTACAATACAAAGTTTGTTTTCTCAAAATTAATTTTTTTCTCATTCTCCAAGCCAGATATGTCCGAATTTTTATGGCTGTAGATTTATGGAGTGATATGATTCTAACCTGTCAACAAATTATTCAGTGTTCAGATTTCTGTTCAGGAAAATTTATGCATATTTCATTATGTAATTCATCATTTTTTGCATTTAAATTTCAGAAAACCTGCCACCCAAATAATTGTGATCATGTACGTAACCAGTTAAAACCAAGTTAAAATCTTTACCCTATTCACCTTAGGGTCTTGTTGGAAAGAGGCTCCACAGCATGCCAGGGTTTATAGATAATTATTGTGTCTAGGCAGTTTTCAGCTGACCCAAAAGCAGGGGCTGTGATCACATGCAGAGGGACACAAAAGGTTGCAGTTTTTCAGGTCTGGGTTCAGCTCATTTGATTTAAGCTTTTATTCACTCGCAACTAAATCTAAACTGAAATAGCTTCTGCAATGCAATCAAACACAAATCTCTGGGTATCATCCAATTTTGTCTCTAGCCAGATTGACAGAAAGCGCTTTATTGTCTGCAGAGAAGAGAGCTGTCTCTGCAGCCTGTTTTGAAAGCACAGATCACAGGAGTGAGCATCCACTCTGTCACCAACATGAAACAGTGAAGTGATAACAAAGACACTGCTCCAGACAGCAAACAACCCCACCACACACACACACACACACACACACACACACACACACACACACACACTCTCTCTCTCTCTCTCTCTCTCTCTCGCTTGCTCTCTCTCTCTCTCTCTTACCTGAGCTCATTCTTGTGTATTTCCATAATCTTCCTCTCCAGTTTGAGGGATTGTTTAGGAAACAGCTTGAAGTCACTGATGTAGTCTGACGGGTGCTCCTCTGGGTCATAATCCCCGAGCTCAGCTGTAAGGAGAGGGTGACATTAGTGTGAAAAAATGATGGTTAAACACTTTAGAAAATGTATATGTGCTCTAACCTCTCCAACAGAACAAGAATCAGCATACTAATGAAAATGTCATACTGTTCCTTTAACATCTGAGGTAAAGAGAGATCTTTTTCATTAGATTATTATATTTCCACTAGAGAATATACTCATAAGCATCTGAGCCAGATAAGCATAATAGATAATTATTCCTTACTGAATCAAGTATAAAGTCCTCACAGTCACTAAAAGCACTCTTAAATCCATTCTTAATTAATAGTCATAATAAAGGTTAAATCAAAAACTTAGCTGGAGTTTAATTAAACAGTAATCCTCAACCTATTCTCCAGCTCTATAATCAACAGCCCAACAAAGTGGAGCAGGGACCTGCCCTTGTTAATCAGAGCAGCCAATGATACGCTGCAAACACACTTTGGTCGAGATAACTCAGCCGGTTACACTGAGCTCCCTGGGGATATGAGCCAATCAGAGCATTAGCACAGTTTGGCGATTTGTGTATCAGCAAGAAGGGCTCACTTATATGATACAGCTCTGCTAATTCTTTTCTTAATCCATATGAAAGCAAGTGGCTCCGCACTGTGATTCAACATTAAACTGTTACTGCTAATTAGCTGAAGAAAAAAAATCCTCTCTTGTTCTTTCTCCCAGTCCGTATACTGTACATCCTGTGGTGTTTTAAAATGTGGGATTACAACAGCAGTCTGGTAACTTGAAAGGAAGTCAGTTAATGAGGCAGAGACCAGACAAATGGAGGGATTGGTTTGATTGTCAGAGTTAGTTTGATGGTCTTTGTTCAGACTTGTGGAGATTTAATGTTACACATCACTAAATCCAAACAGGTTGCACAACACAAGCTAATATATACATAGAAATGAACACTAGTTGTCACTAAATATTTACATCCTGTGACTGGAATATAAAATATGGTTGACATATCAGCTCATGCTGTTTAATAATGATGTGGTGTGAACTGGAGGAAATTTTAAATTACATTTCACAAAACTAACACAATATAACTAAAATGAAAAAAGCTAAAAAAAAAAAAAAGCTAAATGGTAAGGACATTAGACTAAATAACTATCTTAGCTGAATGTGTTAGTTAGATTAGCATAGCTGGATATTTAACACTCACTCTAAACTGCATGATTATTACTAACTCCAAAACACATATTTCTCTAAATATGCATACAGTATATAAATAAAACACAACAAAGTAATAGCTAAATTTACAAAGACTAGCACTGTTGACTGACCCAACACTGTTATTTGTGGTTGGGCACTGTGTTTCCAATGTTTCAGTCTACAACAGTGCTTTTAATAGTTAAAGTAGTTGGTACTATAAAAACTTTGAAAGGAGCTTAGCAATGCATTTGCAAATAGATCTATAAATGAGATGGCATGACTGTCAGAGTTGATTTCTCTGTGGGTGTCTCTACAAAAAATGTCATCCAGGCATTATTTGAGGAGAATCTTTGAAAATATTTTGAGGGCAGCACTTTTATTCATCCCCATTCACAAACAAGGCCACATACCAGTGTGATGTGATGAAAGAGAAAGCTACTGGCACTTATGTAATTTTGATGATAAAATCTCAATCTGTATCTTCCTTCTATAAGAGTCTTCTTTAGTAGATTCCAGAAAAAAAATGTGAGGCAGTTTCACCGCTGAGTTAATTGAAAAGGTCATGTGCGGTCTAAATACTGATGTAAACATGTGGACAAGGGATTGACAGTGAGAAAGCATATATCAGTTACTGAAAACACAGAGTAATAAGATGTATTTAAAACTGTGAAACAAGTACTTATGAATCTGCCAGGGTCCGTCATTAATGTCATGTCATCAACCACTGCTAACTACACAATTTTCAAAGTGCAGCAAAATTATATAAAAAAATAAGAGTAAAGCTGCTGCTGTATCCATGTGAAAATCTTAACAGTTAATAAGTAAAGACTCAACTGTGCCATGCTAGATCACCAGTAGAAACCCTGTCAACAACTCTACACCAAATTCACTGTCTGCCATCAGGTCTTACCCTGTATGATGCAGGCTCCCAAATATGCAGCTTCAGCAAAAGGACAGAGGAGACGACCATGGTAGATATCCCTCTTCAGCTGGAGGTATAGGAGATACCTGGACACACACACACACACACACACACACACACACACACACACACACACAGTTAAGAAGAAAAAATGACAATGCAACCTAAACAAAATGCTGTTTTATATTTCTTACTGAAATTTTAAATTTATTTGGTCTACAGTAAGGCTGCATAATTATGTAGAAAATCTGTATGTTTTGTAAAATTACTCTTAATTACATGCCATTAGATACAGCAACATTATAAATGATTACCTTATAAATAAGAAGTGATGTTGTCTCATCATCATGATACGATCACATTAAGTATTTCCAGATCAGTGAAGGCTAAAATTCATAAAATGAGTACAACCACAGTCCCACTCTGTATTGCTATGGCAATTATAAAAACAAGAGTATTGCCATGGAAACAAGTACCGTGTAGCAGAGACTGGTACTGTAGTTACTATGGAAACAGTTCCAGTGGAGGCTAGTTTAGGCATGCTGCTGACATGCTGATTTTGTCTCACATTACCAAGGGAACGAGAAATGACAGTGGTTCTGAAACTGTTGCCATGGATACAGATGAGTTTCCAGAGGAGACGACATCTCTGAGTCAACTCACTCATTAAACTTGTTTTTGAACTCCAGTGAAAGCAGCAGCAGAAGGAAAGCATGAAAGATTGAATGGAGCGAAAAGCTGTAGCTAAATAGTTTTATTTATAGAGTCAGTCTGTAGCTGCATGACCTTCTCAGTTGTGTTTAATTTTGTCCTTTATTTTCTTCTTTGTTGCATGCTGAGCTTCCTCCTCTCTATGTCCTCTCATCTTATGTTGTCTTCCCTGAACTCTTGTCTCAACCTTACAGTATCTTTTACATGCTTCTTGTTTTTTGCAACAGTCTGCCCTCCATCCTCTGTGTTGTGTAGTGTTTAATCGATACAGTATATACAGAATCATCTGTGATAATGATTACAAAAGGCGGAGTCTAGGAAAATTTGTTTCATGTCCCCACTCCTTATTTTGAAAAAAAACTTTTTTTTAACTCTCATTTTCCTTTCTCCATTTCCCACTCAGTGGTTTATTATTCCCAGTCTCATTTATTGATGTTTACTATGTATAGGTCAGCGGTGCTTTGACTTTACACTGTGGGATCATCAAAGCACGCAGAGCACTTTTACAGCTGAGCTAAAGGTCAATTCCACTAAAAGACATACTTAGGAAGTTTTTATGGAAGTTTTTTTATGTTAGGGAAAGATGGTTGTGGTTAATGAAAACAAAAACATTATTTTTAATCGTGTGATGAGCCTTGAACTACTGTCTCCTGCATCAGAGTGCTCTACTCTCTGTGAGGTGAATGGATGTGATTCCTACGAATGCTGTTTTTTTTTGTTTTTTTTTAAATCTCTGGGTTTTTTTTTGGTTTTTTTATCACTGTGATATTTGGGGAAAAAAGTTAAGTTGAGGGAGAAAATAGCAGACTTCAAATGACATCCTTCAAACTGGACACATGCAGCACACACAAATTACCATAATATTTTTTGGATTTTTTATGATGAAAAAAAAGTTCCCAAAAATCATTCCATTTGATTTAATCAGAGACTGCAGTTCCTTCTGAACTTTCCAGTTCAACTTTAACATCAGTAGATTGCCAGTGTAATGGTCCTCCTTGAGGACTCTGAGATTAACTCTAATGAACAGAAATGGACTCAAGGACAACATAAAAATACTGTCCTCTCGAGCTGTTGGAATGCAAGGTCAGGAGAATGAAAAATGTGTAAAAACTAACAGAAAGTGAAGGACAGAAAGGACAACCTAAGGAAGGAGACAGTTGGGAAACGGGAAAGAAGTAAAATTTTAATGACCTTGATGATGTGCAAAAACACCTTGAAGTAATAAAAGTTGAAGAGAACAGGGAGATATGCCAATGTGAGCTGAGAGATGTGAAGAGATACCTAAGGGAGGAGAAGGAGCTGTGATGATGGGGAGGAAGAAAGAGGACAGCGAGAGACTAACAGAAGGGTGGGAGGGGACACCTTAGGGATGAAATTATGGAGAGACGGAGACGATTGAGCTGAAATGGATGAAGAGAGAGAGGAGGCAAGAGGGGAAGAGAGGGATGGTGATCGATAGAGAGAAGCAGAGATGTTGAGACATAACAGTTCAGATGGGATGGAGAACATAAAAACATAGTCCCTACTGAGTGAGCTTGTCTAATTAGCACTATGCCCGAGAGAAGGTGAGTGATTCTGTATTGGTTAGAGTGTGTTATGAGTGTGTGGTTATTATAAAGTTTGTATAAACTGCCAGTTATTCCACAGGTTGGACAGAGTTATTAAAACAGATATGTTTTTTAATTACATATTCCTAACAAAGAATGTTTTAATAAAGTTATCATCGCAACACAATACATCAAAAAGAAAGCTATTGTTGAAAAATTTTGGAGAGGTGATAGCTAGTGACCATATTACAGAAAGCTGAAACTTAACTGTTGGATGGATGACACTGAGAGCACATCACGCCAAAGTCACAGCATTGACTGGGCGCACTGACATACTGTGAAAACTTTTAAAAGTTTCTGTGCAATCAAATGCACAAACAGATTTAAGAAATATTGTATTTTTCAATGTATTTAGAAAGAATCTGTCTAAATTTTTACAAACTGGCTAAAGTCTAAAGGAAGAGAATACTGTGGTAAATGAACAGTCAGACAATCAGAATTTTGGAGGACATTATGTGTCTGGGGTATTTTATTTCTTTAATGACAAATAAAAAAAACAGTACTGTGGTTCAAAAGACTACACTTGTCTCTGCTGTTCTTGTCACTGACATATTTTATTTGTGTGCAACAGACTGTAGTCCTCAGATAATTTTAGCAAATCAACCAAAGGTCCTGGAGCCTATCATCCACTCTCTGGTATTATTTTCCTTAATGAGATTTTATGCTAGTTTCTGTAACAGTAATAAAGCTGCTCTTGATCATTTGCATCAATCATAAACCACCCATTGTTCAAGTTGGTTTATACCTGGTAAGCTCCTCCTTGATTTTCATTGGCTCGTTGGGATAAAACTTCACCCGGAAGCACATGGTGTACGGCTGCTGAGCTGCTGAAGACAAGAGAGACACAAACATGGGAAGAAAAAAGGTTAAGAGACAGCAGGAATCAGAGGACAGAGAGGACAGTTTAAAGAGACAGTTGAAGACAGTCATTTGTAGAAGAATTGAAACACGAGGGAAAGTTGAGAAAATTAGGGCAGAAACCAGAAGCAAAGAAGATGATTTTAAATAAAAGAGGAGAGGGGAAAAGGAGGAGAGAGATAAACGAGTACAGAGAAGAGGAGCAGAGCAATGAGGATTATGTAAAAGGGAAGAGAAAAAGAAGTTGGAGACAAAAAAAGAAGTCACAGTATGCCTCTAATACTGATTAGTCATTTGATAATTACAGTAATTACTCATCACACTCACACACACACATACACACACACACACACACACACACACACACACACACACACGCCTCACTTGAACTGGGATCTGTCTTTTCCTTTGATCTTAGGCATGAAGTAAGTATTTCATTGCCGATGGTGTGTGTGTGTGTGTGTGTCTGTGTGTGTGTGTGTGTGTGTCTGTGTGTGTGTCTGTGTGTGTGTGTGTGTGTGTGTGTGTGTGTGTGTGTGTGTGTGGATATACTGCAGGAGAGGATTTCAGCTTACAATATTAAAATATGCACTCTGACACACATACAAAAACACACAGTTAATACACAGTTATCAGGCACACACAAGCCTGAATACATGCACACGCACACACAGTCAATTATAGGCTATAGGGATCAGATCAAGCGAAAGCAATAGTTAAACTTCCCTGGGGTCTCATATATCTCACAAAGTTGCATATAAACACACACACAAACACACACACACACACACATATGTGCCAACATGCAAAGTTTAAGCCGTGAAGTTAACACATGATGTACAGACATAATGTACTTACTGATATAATATTTATGAAGCTTAAAGTTAAACTGGTGTAAAAGTGTGATTTTATGAGACTTTTTGTCTTTAGAGAAGTCTACTGTTTGTTGTTTGCTGAGATACCTAATACAACTTGTATTCTTGTTTGTCAAAACATGACTGTTACTAGAGACTCCTATAATACCAATTTTTTCACACTAACCATGACATTTTCCCAACCAAGGCTTTTTTCTGCCTAAGCAAATTTTGTACACATCATTTGTGACAATTCACTGTAAAAGGCCCTGATAAATGTTTTCATCCTACTGATAATGGCATTAGAAAATCAGAAAAGGCTCTTATTTTTCATTTCAGCAGGTATTGGCAATAAGGTTTGTAGTTTACTTTGGAGGACTTACAACACATGTGCACATGCTCACATGTGGCACAGATCAGATTTAGTGAGATGTGGGTATCATCATCAGGGAGCACATGATCAACAACAAATCCCTTGCAGGTTCTGAGTAACAATTATCTGCACAAAAAGATGAAAAATAGACCACCTACACCAAACTGTCCTATTTAAAAAGTGAAAAAAAACCCCGCTGGAAACGCATCAGCTCTTACTTCCTCATGGAGAGGAAACACCAGAGAGACTCAGCCACATGCCTGAGCCTCAGTCAGACCCAGACTCAGATGAGGAGTCTGCAGCAAAATCAGGGAGACAGAACGGTTAGCGCAGTTCTTTTATTCGTTTAGGTTGTTTGTTAGCTTGCAACTGGCAGTGGCTGACACAGTGCTTGTGGTTTTGCTAATGCAAACTCTCACTCACTATACTGACAAGGTTTCAGGTTTTGTTTTGCCCTTCCCTTGTCCCTGAAAGTTGACGGGATTGGTTCCTTAGGGTGCATGACAGATGCATCTCTGGCTGTCTTAATCTGAGACTGTCATTGGGCAAAGCAAGGTAACAAAAAAGGTCTTTGGGAGCACACACACTACATGTGAGTTATTTTGATGTAAACACAGGAATATGATGCGGATTATTGTCAAAGGAGATGCTTCAAGAAGATGCAAACTTATATGATATCGGCAATGAGAGGGCATCAATGATGAACTTAGTTAAAGAGTCAGAGGAGGAAAAATGCTGAGTATCATCTACCTTGAGACCAGAAATCTTTACAATGTGCCCTCACCACTCTGTCTTTAATAGCGGGAAACCTCTGTGGTGTTATCTAGCTATAGAAAACAGCACACAGCTACATAATGCATGTTGAGCAATATAAAAGACGTTATCCTCCCACCTGCTCCCAAAGAACATGAGCTGCTTATTTGCTCAGGCTTGAGGGACCAAGATGCTTTTTTTGAAAACATTTCAGAGAAAGTGAATTGGCACAAGTGTATTCAAACACACACACAAACACACACACACACAGACACATACGGACAAATGTGACGTGTGGACACGTAAGCTGGCACGCACAAAGACAAAATGAAACACCAGCTACACATCCTAATTTGAGAGAAATCCAGCCACAGGGAGAACTGACGTGTCAGTACGACTCACATCTATTCAACACTCTTCCCCTCGTTCCCCCTCTCTCGTCTCGTTTTCTTTCTTTCACTCTCTGTCAACTTCTCTCATCTCAAACTGCCTCTCTGGTCTCCACTTTGTTCCTGCTTTTCCTCCCTAATCTGACTTCTTTCTTTAGCTACGTTATCTATCACTGTCTGCTCTCTGTCCCCTCTGAATTAGCACCCCACACACATCCCCTTTATCACTCTTTTCCTTGCATTCTCTCCTCCTCCATCTCTATTTTCACTGATCTCTTCAGCCTCCCCCCTCCTGTCCTCTCGCACATGTTCTGATGAAGCAGAATTCGCTGCTAATAGCTCCTTTATTAATTTATAAGAGGACAGAAAGAACAGGACAGTCATTAAGAGGGTGGGTGAGCTTCAGACAGAGACATGAAGAGAGAGAGGGAGGGGAGAAGAGTGGGACAGAGAGTAAGATAATAACAAAGACAGAAATGTAACAGGGTAGGAAGAATGAAAAGAAAAATGTCCCAAAATATTAAAAGTTCTTAGTAATAATTTTTATTCTTATTTTTAGGTGTTATTTTTTGTGAGTGTATATTTGCTGAGCAAAGATCTAGTCAAGACCAAGGAGAAAAATGAGGAACAAGAGGTAGAAGAGGTGGACACCAAGGTGCACTGGATGTTTGCTTCATGATTTTGTCTCCTCTCTGTGGCTGACACCTTTGTGGCTGACTCCCTTTCCCTTCAGTTACTCCTCTCCAGGAAGAGAATAAAACATTTGCTTCCAGAATAAAGTAATCTTGCACTGCTATTTTAGAAACCACACTAGTCACTGTGTAATGTTTCATTGCATGTGCCACAGTAACACAATTGTCATTTTCTTAATAACTGGCTGCAGAATGTAAAGAAGGTGGGTACATCAAGAGGGAAAAGACAGTTCCCAACTGAGCCCTGATCTCAACATCACATGGAGTCATTCTGCCTAAAACTAGAGAAGAACTCTCTAAAAATACTCCAAGATGCTTGGAACAACCAACCTGCTAAGAACATTGAAAGGTTGTGTAGTATCGTGAGGAAAACTGGTGCTATTTTAAAGGCAAAGGGTGGTCATACCAAATATTGATTTGATTTAGTTTTTTCTCTTTACTGCACTTTGTATGAGGTTAACTGATAAATAAAAAAAACTATTGATTGCAACACAAATGAACTAACACAAATGTCAAACCTGTGAGTGAAATGCAGGCACCAGAGGACTCTCATCCTTCAGCTAAAATAATGAGACATCAGTGGAGAGGAGTCAAATCAAATCTGTATCCTTTCATTCATGATGGCCAGTGAAACTTCTGTATGTTGCTGTGTGTAGGTGTATAGGTGTGTGGGTTGTGTTACCTTCCCTTCAGTGCTGCTTGTTCCTTGAAACTTCTTACGGATTAACCTGCACATAAACTAACAGCAACCTGTTTACTTGTTTGACAGTTGAGTTCTTTAGCTTGAGCCTGTGCTGCCCTGCCACGTCCGCATATTTTACTCCGTGTGTTAGTTTATTTCTTTTTTAGGATACTTGTCTCTCTAGCTAGTTTTTTGTCTTTCTGAGAAACCCTGCTTTTGTCACTTTGTCTGTCTTTATTGTGTCTGTGTTTGTTTCCCTGTGGTGTTTCTGGGAAAAAGTCGCTGTCTGACATCGCCTGGCTCTGTCACTACTCATGGTAAACGGTAATGTGAGCAGTGTGATCTGGGGGAACAGTGGATGATATAACCCTCAAACAGGTAAATGGGTACATTTCCTAAGGGCTATTTTTCTGTTATGAACATTTTTTAAATTCTTTAATTCTTTGTATATCCAGCGGCATTAACACTGTTACGTGTGTGCTGTCATGACACTGTTAGAGTCCCTGTGGTGTTGTCTGTTTGTTGCAGAGCTTGACCCCCTCATACTGAATATGGCCCTCGGGAGATAAATCCAGGCCTGCATGCAAGGCATAAACAAACATACCCACACAAATATAGACACAACAACATGAATGCAAACACACACACACACACACACACACACAAGCATTTCACACTGTTCATTGTTGTATACACACACACTGATGCAAAAACACAGACAAACAAAGAGGACCAGAAGGGACACTTACACTTCATCTGCCTCACCACAGGCTTATTGGGCTCCAGCCAGTGCTGAGAGAGAGAGAGAGAGAGAGAGAGAGTGAGAGAGAAAGAGGGAGAGAGAGCAGGGAAGAAGTGAGAAGACAAGTGTTACCCCTAAAATAAGGCTGCAGATTTGTAAGAGCAGATCAGTTAAAAAATATGTTGGAATTCCATTGAGCTCAAGTGAGTTCACACATTTTCCTGATGAAAAATATCATCATGTTTTCCAAGAATAACTGAATGACACATTGCTTAAACTCAACGTGAGGCAACAGAGCATTGCAAACAAATCACGTCAGAAAATTATATGTATTTGAGTGCGTCATTGCATGTGCATTTGCTCATCATACATACAGTATATAAAGGTCAGGCTATACTGACACTGCGGGGTGATTTTTAGATTTGTGCTTGTAATACACGCTGTATACAAACTTGTATTTTTTCTTCACTGCACTCTATTGTACTTGTGCCTTTCAGGTTTGTGTTGTAACACCTCTTTCTGTTGTGTTATTCTGTTTTCATTTTGTAATTCAAATAGAGCTACAGTAGAAGCCAGCTGAGCTTCTGTTGAGACAGAGTGTCTGGTCCTTTCTGTGTGTGGGCTGTTGGAAATATGGAGACTGATCTTGTTGTTATTTGTCACTTGAACTTGTAATGTAATGTACTGACTGCCTCCTGACTAATATCCAACATTCACACTTTGGCAATGCTGACTCAGTGGAGCCGTTTCCTGTTCGTCGGTGTGACCATCATATTTGTTCTCCTACTGTGATTATGTGAAGCCCTGTAGAACCTTTTACTGGGGTCAAATGTGTGTGAACTGTAAAACATCATTTATACGCTGACAAGTGGATTTTGCCAGCAGAGGTAAAACAGCATAGTGGGATGATGCAAATACGCAGAGGAGAAAGCTGCTTGCACAGGTCTACAAAAAGAAACACTTCCACACATTTTAATATTTCCTTCCACTGAAAAATCCAACGAACACTCAGTGCAAACAAACTTGAAAAATACATGAAAATCCTCAGACTGGAGTCCTGGAGTTCCAGTGTTGACAGAATTAGTTAATTGATTGACCAATCAAAACAAAATTATTTGTCAGCAGTTTGGCTAATTGTTTAATTAACCGTGTAATTAACCGAACAATAGCTGATTGCAGCTTCCTCAATGAGAGCAACTTTTTTTCTCTCTCTCTGTTATGTATTAATACAATTTTTAATTCAATATCTGTGGGTTTTGGACTGTAGGATGGACAAAACAAGCAGTCTGAGCTCTTTGAAATTGTGATGAGGTTTTTACATTGTACACTAAATGACGAAAATACTAGATCCCTACTGCTTTTGGTTGTTGTTTGCGTTTGACAGTTACCCTCTGTTTCTCCGGGTCCACATATCGAATACCAAAGTAGTCTTTCTCAAGTAGGTTGTAATGGTTACACACATGGTCCAACAGGAACTGGCCTTTGGTGTCTCTCTGTAAAGAAATAAAACATAAATCCAGTAAGTTATTTTGTGATCCGTCAGGTATTTTCATCTCAGCAATCTTTTCATCCATGCTGCATCTGATACCCGCTGCATCTCTGTGCTATAATCACAGAGAACAACCCCCACTTGGGTAATATTTCTGTGATGCACACATGGTTTTATCAGGGTAAGACATGTTAATGGACAAAAATACATCAGCAACATTTTGGGTCTCTTGGTGATGATATATCTGCTATGGTCATATTCCAGACTCAGCCTCTGTTATATGCCAGTAAATACAGTCCATATGCAGTTCATAAACCCAGAGCAGACAGTGAGAGATCAATAATCACTTTGCATTCATTACCTGTTCCTCGATCAATATCTACTCATCACATACTGATGCACACAAGGATTCTCACACACTTAGCTTAGCACAAACATGTGCGTTAGCTGTGATTTCACATGCACACATATAAAACTAAACATATGCATGGATGTTGTGTATTCAATTTAATGATACAAACACTTGCATGTGTAACAATCACATCTCATAAACACACTTTCCATTCCAACCTTCAACCTATTAAACTTAAGCTGTCAATATTCATCAGATTGTCATTTTGTCACATAATGTATAAGCATCACAGATCCCCTCAAGTCTTGATTATGATTGTGTTTGTATGTGTGTGTGTGTGTGTAACTGCTCTATAACCTGCTGATGGAGGTGGATTCTGTGCTCAGTTAAGCAGGACTGATTGATTCAGTAGGAAATCGTCCGTTTGACCTTTTTGTGATTTACTCACCACTGGGGACACATGCTAAAGGACACACACAAAAACAAACACACACACACACACACACACACACACACACACACACAGATCCTCTCCACCTGCCTTATATCGTCGGTAAAACAACATGTAAAACTGCCAATCAATATTAATGCCCGTAGGCTATGCCATAAAATCACCACAGTCTCCATGGCAACTGATCCCTCTTATATATTCAACTGCACTAACAATGTCTTATCATTACTGGTTTGTCCTAGACATAATACAAACTGCAGGAGGCACCTGTACTGATTTTTTGCTGACTGTGTTTCATGTTTTCTGCCAACAGCTTCTCACTTGTATCTAGACTTGAAAACAATTGAGAATGAGGTTGAGATGCACCCAACATCCCTGCTGTGTTCACATCAGCAATGGTTTCTACGTTTCGGTCTTACTCAGCAAGCAAGCGAAGGACATTAGCTTGAGTCATTAGCTTTGTTCACTAATTCTGTGTGTGGACATTTACTGCTGATACAGACCAGGGTTAAGTGCCTGACAGGAACTTAGTTTGTAGTGTAATGGTCATAGCAGAAGGACACATCCAGCACCCCTGCCTCAAAATGTAGTTTGTCAGTTCAGGCAGTTTGAGGCTGTGAGACTCAGATGGCCACTACATTCAAGTCTGTTTACTCATCCTCGAGACAGTTCAGCATTTAGAATAAGTACATGAGAGCGGTTTGGTCAGTGAAACCAACACTTTGAGTTTGAGTTCATAAAAGACAATAACATCTTAAGTTGAGCTTTGGAGAGAGATGAGGAAGATCCTTTCTCTCACATTCTGCCCTCATTTCTCTTTTGCAGTATTTTAATTTTGTAATTTTTTAATTTTTTGTTCTAATTTTCTCCGTCACATCTGCTTTCCTACACTTCGTTCCTTTCATTCACAAATTCATCCATTTTGTGAATGAATTCATCTGTCAGATAGCATTCATTAAACAAATTTGTCTTTGTACGCTGCTCATTGAAATCCTGTCATTCTTACATATTATATCCTGTCTTTCTGACCCACTATGCAACCCACACCGCCGCCATCTTCAGGATGTTTGGGGAGATTTGAGAGTTTCCATCTTCAAGCTGCTGGCTTTCTTCAACCTCCAAAAGTGTCTTGATTGGCTGCCTTCTCTCCTGGTAGGGGCAGGGTCCTGACAGCAAAACAACCACAGCAACTTCAGTCTCTACGGCTAATCCAACCTAGCACCAGCCTGGAGTTTGTTATCAGATCAATATAAATTTGTCCCTGACTGCATCCTTGGCATTCACTGTTTCAGTGCCTATGCCTCGTGCAGCCATTTAAGCAGTTCAACAGTTTGTGCAGAATATTACACATGACACCTGACAGAAGAAAGGAAGAAAAAAAGACGTTTAAAAAAAAAAGACTTCCCTTGGAGGCAGAGAAGTCGTGAGATGATTGAGTGCAAATAGAATAAACCTAGAAGCACGAATCACACACAGCATCTAAAGCCTTTAGGTTAATCAAAAGAGTCTGTCATGACTGTAGTGATGCAGATTCTGAAATCAACGCTGTTCAGTTGCTGATGTTGCTTGTGTGTCAGTCATCATTCATGCCCAGTCATCTTACATTATTTTACACAAACATAAACTCCTGGGCATATGTTGAGTTTGGTAAACACTGCCGGGGCAACCTTTTAAATAAATGTCTTGGTGAGTCACGGCCCATTTCTCAGTAAGCAATCTGTTATGTGCAGTAATTGTAGTATACTGTAGGTGTTGATGTAACAGCCACAGAAAGCAAGACGTTTCCTGTAAATGTCACAGCAACAACTCAACAATGGCAGAAACACAAACAGTGCAGTGAATATAAATAGTCGCTAAACTGTCTAGAATACCACTGCTGCTTTGTGTTACGTCACAAAACATGTTTTGTAACCTCATAATAGACACACAATTGTAAAGCAACCAACAATTTCAGGTGAATTCACTAACAATGAAGAAAAAATAAAACAAGTCCCCTGCACACAATACACAGAAGGAGTTCATATGTGGGCTAATCACACAGGCACACCACACAGCGCACATTATCATATCAATATTTAATTAACCAACATTCCCAGTTGTTCATCCATTTTTGCTGCAGACTGTCAGACACAAACAGGACAGAACTGTTCCCATACAAGCAAGCTGTATTTATATGTTTTTTTCATAATAATATGAGTACTTTACAATTTACATTTATACAATTTGAAATTCATCACATCATAGTCCCTAATCTCAGTAATGCTCCGTCCCTTCGACTGTTTGGTGGGTCGGCAGCCAGATAACAGGTAGGAAATATAGCATTTACATTTACTCCATAAGGTTTGCACAGAGAAGACTGTATCACCCTGAGTCAGGTAGTTTACACAGTGATGAGGTCACATACTAGGCTTTGTTGGATGGAGTCTCATCAATGGCAGACTATGGCAGAAGATTTGGTGTCAAACCAAAAAGCAAACGACAGCATGTGAAGGTGACACTTCTAATCTACAGATATTGAGCCGACACGCGTCTTTTTGTGTAAAATATCCGGTGTAATCAGTAACACTGGTGTTTCGAGTTTATTACCCAGTTGGAAATTTTCTGCAGCGTTGCATCACCGTCTTAAATCATACTGTTTTGAGTCCAGTGAAGCCGCATTAAATCACAGAAATAATGTAACTAATGTAATGTAACTAATTACTTTTGCTATTGTAATTACTTTTT
This sequence comes from Trachinotus anak, assembly GCF_046630095.1. Taxonomy (NCBI): domain Eukaryota; kingdom Metazoa; phylum Chordata; class Actinopteri; order Carangiformes; family Carangidae; genus Trachinotus; species Trachinotus anak. The sequence goes on along the minus strand of NW_027273859.1, from coordinate 17,035,621 downwards.
CAATAACTAATATGAAATGAGTAATTGGGGTAATTTGCCGTACACTTTTTTTAAAAACATGAACAGCACAGTTAGGTGGATGTGCAGTGTGACCTTTGTTACATCACCGTGGCAACAATCAGCTGTAAGTGATGTCCCTATTGGCTGGTTCAGGTTTACTGTTATATCACTATGACACAAATGAGCTGCAAATCGAGTGTGTGTTCCTGTGGGTGTAGCTGTGATTCTCTGTGTCTCCATGATAGCCTGCCTGTGGTGTGTGTGTGTACATGTGTGTATGTGTGTGTGTGAGCTAGGTAAAAAGTCAGTCTCTATCTGTGTAAGCATTTGTGTGTGTGTTTGTGTGTGTCTGTCTATATCTCTTTAGGATTTTCGGATGATCCGTGACAACAGTGGTACTAAGCTGTTAAATCTGAAGAGCAAACAGACAGAAACATACACAGAGGGAGGAGAAAAATGGAAGAAACAGAATGAAAACAGCCACACTGCGAGCCATTTCTAGCCAGATCATCAAACAACACCTTTTCACTGTCTGGTTCTCAGGGTAGGCACTCGTCGGGAGAGGAGAGGCAAACTGATGCCAAGAGAGAAGAGAAAACAGACCAGACAGAGAGTGAACCAGGGCCAAACATGCCGAGAGGCTGAAAAAGAGAGTCGGCAAAGACAGAGCTAAAAAAAAAAAGAGCGAATAAGAGAGAGATTGAAAGACTCGCTAAGATGAGTGAGGCAGAGAGGAAGAGACAGAGTGAGGGAGAGAGATATAAAGAGTCTATGTCATGTCCAACAAGGGCTGGATACATATTTTATATATCCAAAGGCTGGGCATTAAAAATTAACCTGGTCATCCTGTCTCTACATGATCTAACCTAATGACGGCAAAGTGCTCTTCTCTCTGCCTCGCTTGAACACACAGACACATGCGCACACTTTAAATAGAGCCTCAGTCTACAGCGTACTCAGTTTAGCAGAAGCAAAGTGCACTTTGACGTGTGTGCGTTCAAGTATGTCTATCCATCCTCTACCATTTTTTTTCTCGATAAAGCAACCTCCTTAGAGTCCAGACGCAGTCCAACCAAAGAAGAACTAGGAGGAAAAAATAGAAAACCATCAGCATGCTGAGTACAAAAGCACACATACAGTCAATTATTTATTCCTACATCTATTCTGAATCCAGTCTGTGTTAATCTCTGTGAAATCAAGTCAGTTTTGACCTCCACACACTGCCACTGCCATAATAATCGTGAATTGAAGATTCATGATCAAAAATTATCCTACTTTGTGCCTTTCACACAAATGTATTAAACCTCTTTTTCTGAAAGATGAATCCCTGGCTAAGTGTTCAGCTCTGCCCCTGTGTGATGGCCCAACCCTTTCTCCTAGAAATTATATTTCTTTGCAACTAATGTGCAACACTGAGTATGTTTTGAAGAAAACATAATGCTGACCAGAATATGTTTTCCATTAACATAATGAGGAAATGATGTTAACAGGTTGCACTTGATACTGAATGTATCACTAAAATTTAAATTGACAACCAAATTACCCAATTTTGCCTCAGACTGTTCACTTGCAGGGACTGGTGACTTCACACTCAGGTCTTTCTGTTTTTGTATGTTTTGTATATTTATCAAGTAGACTCATAAAGCACAACCTGAAATATTTTCAACTTACACTGTCACATCCTCATCTCAGTTTATGCCCCAGACAAATTTGCATCTGATCGCGTCAATCCAGTCATTTTGGATGCAATTACACCGCTACTCAAATGTGTCTCCCATTCTGTGTGAACACATGGTAATTCCTGCTAGGAAATGACTCATCTCCATGCTTGCTTTGTCCAATGAAAGAAAAATACATCTTTGTGTAATAAAATATAAAATTGTGGAAAATGATAATGGAAACACAGAGTACATGGCAATACAGCTTTAAAATTTTGGATCGGTCATACAAATTGAGCATGAACATGCATCATGTTATTTACAGTTACCATCTTCAGATTTGGAAATGACTTAGCAAATTTGGAAACAGGTAAAAATCTTTTTTGTCATGCAGCTGAAGAAAGATTTTTTTTCGTTCACATGAACAGGAGAGTCTTTGATGATTATTGAAGTACCTTCAAACTGTAGAACCGGCAAATAATGGTTTTATCTTTCTGAAAAATGGCTGTGACTCATTCTGTGACTCCAATGCAGTGACATTAGATGGCAGGAACAAACAAGTGCTAGATCAAAGTGAGCCATATCTGTTATCCACTGATATGAAAAATGTTTTAAATTTAAAAACAAAATCTTAAGTGCTGTGTCTTTTACAATAAAACATCTCACATACGCACATACGACCTGAAAATACCCTTAGTTGCAGTTTAAAGCCTGACTTGTGACTCTCTCGCTCCTGACCTACGATCATAAACGTCTTACAACTTTACGACCACTACCAGTCAAGCACTAGGACCCTGGGTGCTCTGGCCCAGTTAAACACCGTTTGTTGTTTAATTAATATGCATGCCAGCTCAATTATGACTGGTCCTTATCGACTTCGATGGGTTTCTTTTCATGACACGCCATACCTAATTGGCTGAAAGGCTGCGAGGAGAAAGAGCATTAAATTCCTGTGATTCCCCTGTGAAGAAACCAACACGCACTCCTATCTGCTAACACAGAGGGGGTGGTGAAGGAGAGGACACAGAGAGGAGAGTAGTGGGACTTAATGATATGCCCTTCTTTACCTCCACACAAACCAATTTAAAAGCCCAGACGTTGCAGTTAAGACAAATGCTACATTAATTTATTGCTTTTCTCTGTTGTCACTGCTGCTACTCTTTAGGGAAATGGAGATTTAAGACACTAGTGGACCAATTTGCTGATTTATTTGCCAATTAGGATGAGTGTGTAAGCAGGCTTTTGTCCATATGTGACAACACTGTCCTCCTATTATTAACAGTGCCAATATTTCTAAAGCCAGATTGTGTTTACCACCCAAAATTCGAGCCCCCGAGCCAACAAATGGATCGATCCAGAGGCTTGACCAGGATGCAAGAGAGACAAATCAATGTGTTGGACGCGGGGTGTGGGAAAAGCAATGTAGAGGATCAAAGAAGAGGAGAAGGCCTAAGTTAAAAGCTCTTCTCTGTCTTCTCTGTCTATTCCTCAGGATGCAGAAACACATTATTGTGCATCATCTTGAAACATATTCACTTTCTATCCTATTACCATCCAGTTTTCGTTTTTCATTCCCCTTAAATAGCTTTAAGTTTAGAAAAGGCATCTTATTCCAACAACATATGTAATCTGGCCTGTTCTAGCTTTTCAATGAAGCTACATGATGTTTACTTACTTTGAAATATTCAAACCCAAGACTCATTTTTACGGCTGCTTGTTTTTTTGAAAAATGCCAATTTCCATAAATATCAAACACTTTTCCACAAATTTTAGTCAGACATATTTGGTATATTTGAAAGCTAAAGTTTAAACAATTATTGTGATGATGTGATAGTAATATCTTTAAAAAGATTTTTAAAGTGAGCTACAGAGAGGATGCAAATTCACATGATCCTCTGAGGCTACGCTGACTACAAGACTGTAAGAGAGAAGCAGAGGATCAAACACTTCCAGTCTGGGAGCTGAATTATGGAACACATTCAATTTATATTTAGGAGAGAAACCTTTGGAAAGGGATGCTAGACTTCACCACCACCACCCATCTCTGTAATAGCCTCCCATCATCACTCTATTTATCATTACATGTTTGATTTGTAAATCTATGCTGTTTAATATCTGAAAGGGAAAATTGAGGTAAGCAGTGTGAAGACACAAGACGGGATGTCATATATCAGAAAGAAACCCACAGTGTTCCGGTGAAGTATTGATCTCTTGAGCTGCATTACAGAGTGTGTTAGGTTTAACCTCTTCAACCACTGACCCACAACAGTAATGGACTCTTGCCTGGAGCTACAGACTTGGCATATGCAGGGACTTCCTTTATCATCAATGTACCATAGCCAGAAAAAAAGAGAGTAGGTATTTCTATATTAAATAAACTTCTGACTATGAGGTCATAGGTCATTTGTGGGACATTTGCAGCCATAATCATCATCATCATCATGTTTTCAAGTGTTCTCAGATTCTCGGGATGTCCAAGCTGATCTCGGTCAGTCCACCGCTTTGGTCCAGACTGAAAAATCTCAACATCTACAGGATGAATTCTGATGAAATTTCCAGAGGATGAATCCTAATGACTTTGGTGATCCCCCACTTTTTTCTTTAGCACCACCATGAGGCTCATATTTGTGGTTTTGATTTAAATGTGTCAAAAAATGCAATTCGATTGATTGCCATGAAATTTGGTACAGACATTTGTGTTTCCCTGAGGATGAACTGTAATAACTTTGGTGATCCTCTGACGATCAGTAGGTCATATATTTAATTTATCCAGAACTTTGGTTTATTACCAAATACCTGCAAAACTAACTGCCATCAGCTGCCAACATCCTAAACTAAGATGATGAACATGGTAAAAATTATACCCGCTGAACACCAGCATGTTAGCACTGTCAGTGTGAGTATGCTAGCATGCTGGTATTAGCATTTAGTTTGCACATCCTCAGGAAGCTGCTGGTTAGTGTGAAAAAAAAAAAAACATTTTAAATTTTCTGTTTATTTTGTTGTTCTTGTACTTGTTATGATCATGCTTTTTTGATGTTGTGTGCAAACAGTTGTAATTTATGAAGCACAGCGAATTAGTTATAGTAAAACTTTAGTACTAAAGTACTCATTACCTCTGTAAATGTTGTTTTTTGTTTTCAAGGGATAAAGGTCAAAGAAATCACGTCGATGTAGATTTACGAAAAACACTAATCCACTGTGATATAATCTTTTACATAATTATTTTAAAAATATACATACTCTAATCTTATTTATATATTTATATTTATATATGAAGCAGATAATCCTTCCCATCCCTGTGAGCAGCACTTATAACAGTGCCTGTGACCTTGTCCTCGAGTGGAAGGAGGCAAACCAATTATCTTCATCACCTGCAATGCTGCAGAGATGCTCACTCACACACACACACACACACACATGCACACAAAGGCATGCACAAATGACATAAAACATGTCACATGCACCTACACCCACACTTCATGTTCATGGCTGGGCACACAGCCTAATAAGCTTAGAGGTAGAGCCGTAAATTATCAATATATGGAGCAGAACCATTTTCCATCATAATGGATCCTCATCACACTCGCTTTATGTACAGCTGGACACTAACTCACAGGATGGCAGGAGAGAGAAAGTGTGATGATGATGATGGCATGACTGTAGCCAAAGTGCTCTGCTGTTATGAGTGTGTGTGCGCATGGTGGGCGCACCGAAGCAGCTGTCTTATCTTTGCACCGCAGGATGTTCAAAATTTTGTGGCAGTCAAACAAACAATGCATGACAGAGAAAAGAGAGAGTGTGTATATAAAAAGGAGAGGGTGAGTCTGAACGTGTGAACGGTCTGTTTGTTTTGCTTATTTGCATGTTTTTGGCACAAATGTGTGTTCCTCTGTCTGCATGTGTGTGTCCCTGCCTCACTCTCTTTTTTCTAAAGTCAGTATGACGCACAAGTGATGCTGTGTGCTCCTAACAAGAAAAGGGGTTAATGCAGCACATATGCACGCTCACACAATAATGATGATGATATTGTCAGACAAACATAAATAACATTCTGCACTTTATATATTGTTCTGCTTCACACATGGCATCCCATACCTCTATGTTCCAAATGCATATACAATATAAATACAATATAAATAGAGAAATAATTGAACTGGTATTTGAACCATAGCCAAGATGTTTGCTTCAATTAGCCTTTGCAAAATTGAAAAAAACACCAGCAAAGTGTAATACAGCTGGGTTTATGCTGTTATTATAACGCATGAAAATATAAACATAACTGTGTAGATCAGGACTCACTGGAAGGCAGTATTGTTACGAGTGTAATAAAGTAAATTAAATTCAATGCAATTATGTTAAACTGGCATCAGAAAACTGGAACAGAAGTAAAAACACATATGCTTTGCTGTTGTTTTTTCTTCTGTCCTTGCTCTCTGCTGGGGATGAGAGACGCTGGGAGGAAACAGAAAATAACTTTCTTTAGTGCTGAATGTTTTCACTAAAATAGCAGAATTCTACACAGAGTAAGTGGCGGGAGAAAATGCAAATGTCTTGACTGACGTGAGAATTATTTCAAATGTCATTCTAACAAAGCCCGTGTACTTCCTTGCAGTAAACACATTCATACATGCATTAATTTTACCGATGAGATAAACAAGCTACTTGTCATATTTGTGCTTGTTGCATCTCATTTTAAGTATGTGTTTGTAGAGGTTGTCACTGAGCCTGGTGACAGTGAGTAAAGAGTCTGTCCTTCAAATGGATGATCTGATGCTGGAGTGTCCTTGAGCAAGACAGTGAATATCAATCAGCTCCATGTGTGACCTCTGACCTATCTTAGTCTTTCTTCCTCTTACTTTCTGTTGTCTGCTGTTCATTGTTTGTCTCTTTGTCCTTTTTTTTTTGAGGTCTCTATCTTTTACTCTTTGTAGATTCTGGTTTACCTTCCCCTCTTGTCTCCACCTTTTCTTCCCTTTTTCAAAATCCGCCTGCTCTGCCAGTCTCATTTCAAATCTGTTTCATGTTTTAATCTGCTTAATCTGTTTTTTTCCATGGCCGCTCCACCTCGTTTCCTCTCCTGTTCCTTCCTACACCCTGTTGATTTGTTGCCGTCGTTCTCACAGCTATTGCGACCCACCATGTCATCCTATATTTTGTCAACCATCTCTCTTTCTTTCCCCCTCACCCATTTCATTTGATGTTTCCGTCCCTCCTTCCCTCCCACTCTTCCTCACTTCTATCCTGCCGTCTCATCTCTCTCTGCCTCCTCTCAGTTGCAAGCACAAGTCAGAAAAAGGATTATTTCTCTTTAGTCATCTTCAGAGCAGCATCAAAGAGGCGCCGGCAAGCGGGATAAGAATAGAAAACTGATACTATTTATAACTTGCTCCAAAGAATGCCTACCAGCTAAAACAACAGCACTGCCTCAGCATTGCTCACACACACACACACACACACACACACAAACACACACACTCATGTACACTGCCACCCACAAAAACAGCTGGTAAGTAAAACACCACCACCTCTCATTGAGTGAATGAAAGGCAGAAGTAGTGTAAAACAATACCAGCGTCCATATGCATCTTTAAATAGTCTGTATCAGTGATGTATTGATAAGGTAACCTGCACAAGAATAGAAACTGCACGATCAGCGGGATATATTTCAAGCCTTCAAAAGTTCAAGTTATTCCAAGCTATTTTTGGTGCCAAGCAGTAATTTGTTGCTAAGTAAGGTGAATTAATGTCCATAATTGCAGAACTTTGGCTCAGTGGCTGCATTTAAATCTTTCATGCGAGTGAGCCATGGTTACCCCACCCTCCCAACACACAAACATACACTACATGTGCACGCATATACACACACTCACGGTGAAGCGCTTCGCTGACAGCTGACTGATGTTGGCCTCATGAAGAACAGTGATCTCTTTTAATTATACATGATGTGTCACAGAGAAGGAGGAGGGAGAAGGAGAGAGTTGGAGGGGAGGGAGGGAGAAAGAAGATTTAGACGAGAGATATAAAAATAGAAAGCGAGAAAAGGTGGTCAGAGGGGTAAATATGAAGCTGAAAGTGGAGCAGAGAATAAGTGGGGGTGAAAGAGAGAGCCGGAGGGGGAGAAATGGGAAGCTGGGAGCTCTGAGGTGGAGGAGACGAGAGAGGGAAAGAGGAGAAGGACAGATGGGATGGAGGAAAAAGAGTGGATGGTGAAGGGGAGAGGAGCTGAAAGCAAAGGAGGTCACTGTGTATTGATCTTGACGTGTCTCTCCTGCAGCAGGTCGGACTTAACATTACCCCTGAACATGAGAGCAGCAGGCTGGACACACTCACCCCCTGGGGCTTTGGTTTGGACACACATGCAAGACACATACACCTATGCACACACAGCCACATACCCACACACACACACACACACACACACACACACACATACACACACACAGATCCTCTCCACCTGCCTTATATTCTGTTGTAAAGCTATTCTTACTACCACAGTAAACAACTTAAAAATAATTCTCTGCTGTAAGCTGTCATTATGTCTTTCAACCCAGAACCTCTTCAAGACCAATGTTGTCCATCTAAATCTGTAGATAGAGAAAACACATCCAGCTCTCCCTGATACCCACACATATATCCATAAAAACTCATTTTTTACCATTCCACTCCATTGATAGGATGAGAGACTGTATTTGATAAAGAATAGAGATGAATATGTCCTGTATTTTTGGTCATTTTTGTTTCTCTTGCAATATTTGTTTCAAAACAATTCAATTCAGTTTTGTTTGTATAGTGCCAAATCATAATATACATTATCTCAAGGCACTTTACAAGGTAAGGCCGAGACCTTACCAAAGAGCAAGCACTTGGCGAAAAACTCCCTTTTAACTGGAAGAAACCTCCAACAGAACGAGGCTCAGAGTGGGCGGCCGTCTGCCTCGACCAGTTGGGTTTAAGAGGAGAAAGAGGGAGTGAGGGGAGGAAAGAGGAGAAAAGAGAGAGAGAGAGGGAGAGAGAGAGAGAGAGAGAGAGAGAGAGAGAGAGAGAGAGACCAGGAACAGCTGTATAGGTAATGGTGTTATCAATAAAAATGACAGATAACAGTGGTTAATAGTAATGATGAGTATTGGTATATCTGGATCCTGCTGCTCCAGGAACAGAGATACCTCCAGAATGTGGACAGAGAGAGGGAGAGAGAGGAGAAGCACAAACTACGGGAGAGAAACTAAGAGTAATCATCTTTTATAAGTTGCATTTTTGAAGAAAAAGTTTTGATAATATTGTTTTGTATCGTTGGCTTTTCTTTATCTTCTTTATCAAACACATGACTAATTAATGAACTGTATATACAGAAACAGCCTCAGATACCACCGAGATAACCACAAGATACCCCAAAATGTCCTAAAGATGAAGCCTGGTGTGCTTGAGAGGAGTTGTGTGGTGCGTTTTACTCTTAATGGACTTGTACCCAAACTCACACTGGTTTGCACTTTGCTGTGTGTGTGCTCTGAATGTAAGAATTTACATTACTTACCATATCCTGTCACTTCACTAATGTTGAGTTTCTACAAATATAAGATTTTCATTATGTCAAAATGTGACCACAAAAATTGAAACATAATCAGCTAGAAAACTTGAACTCAGCTCCGATATAACATTTTGCACTGCTTTTTATTAAATCAAATTTTGGACTATTCAGTCATATCTTGCACACTGTAACTGCATGTGTCCATTGTCCTGTTTATTTGGTTTTATTAGATCATCTTTTATTTCTATCTTATTTTCTATTTTACTCTTAATATCCTATTTACGTGTTGTTGCTTTTTAAAATGTCATCTGATATTTCTTTTATATCTTGTCTTAATGTCATTGATGTTTTATGCAAAGCAACTGCCTTGTTGTTTAAAGGTGCCGTACAAATAAACTGACCTTGCTGTTATTTTTGCTGCTGCTGTAATGAGAAGTGTTACGCAATCCATTTCATCCATTTTATCCAATCCATTTTGCAGCCAAAATTGTATCCTCTATTGCCTTGGATATTCACACTTATCATGGCTTTTCAAGATATTTTGAAGTCTTTATTCAGTCAGGATAATCCATGCAGTGCCAAACATTGTGCCCCAGGGGGACCTGGCTAATGCACCCATGACTTATGCAAAGTCAAGAACTGACGCCTTAGAGTAAAAGTAAAGGAAATAAGGGCACTGCAGGCTCGCATTAAGCAAACTATTCAGTTGTGGTGCATTTCAGAACAATTTTACCACATGATTTTCATGATGCTGTTTAATCTAGTGCTGTCTTTGGCATCTCATCCTGACCTACATATTCCCTACAACGTAGAGCAGCAGAACAGACAAAATAAGAAGGACAGACAAAGACAATGAATATAAAAAAAGATAAAAGACCGAGTAAGAAATGGAGGTCTCCATACAGTGGAAAGAGGAGAACTGCTATTGTCGAGCAGCAGAAGTGTAGCATGAGGAGCACAGGATGTCATGAAATATGTAGGAAGGAGCAACTCAGCACCGGAACACAAAGCCATTAAAGAAAGCTCTGGAAAACACCATCAGCTAGAAATATAACTGTCCATTTCCTTATCGTGCACAGATACACAGACACAGCTAAAAGCACATACACACTTCATATTCACAGTCTTGCATTCATGCTTCTCACTTTAATGTTCTCAGACGCATACACAAAGTTCAACACACGTTTGTGCTCTCACAGACACAGGCACACAGGTATATATGCATGCGAACACTAACACAAAGAAACAGACACAACCTCTGCCTGTACTTCCCATTCCTTTTTCTCTCTGCACTTAGCTGTGTTTTGTAAATCATTGATTTGGTACACGTAGAGGATCAGCAAGACAGTTAGTTTGACATGCCGCTAGTGCCTTTGGTCTTTCAGGGTCAGACAACGGCGGCCAAGGCAACTGACAACTTCTTTTGAAGGCAGATCAGGATGGGACAAGGTGCTCTCCGGAGCTGCTTTCAATCACTGTGCTCGCAACTCTGTTCAACTCACTGGGTTGCCAACAAGCTGGTGTTGCTTTGAAGGATTTGGTGTAATGTTGAGGGTGTAATAGAATAGAATAATGTCAATTCATATATCATAGCAATACATGTTTCTGTGCACTGTCCTTTATAAAACATGTGTAAGTTATGAGAATTATCAGTCATACTTTGGCTGATTCAAAGGATTTTATTTTTACATCTCTGGCGGCAGCAAGCGCTCAGGGCTGGAGGGGCCCAGGAGCCAGGTATGATCTACACTACAGGCCCACAGGATCTAATTTGTTTGCGAAAACAAGGGAAATACATTTTCCTTTGTTCAGGCAGCCAAAAACGGTTTCAATATTAGATTTCAAATGAGTCAATGGTTAGAGCCTACTCTCCATTAACTGGATCCAATCATCAGGTTTTATTCCTGTCATGTCAGGTTCCCAGCTGACTGGACATCAGTTTTAAGGTGGTGGTTTGTATATAAGTTCCTTGTGGGCTAAAGCAAACCCCTGTGTTACAAATCCAAGGCTTCATGTTGGGTCAGAAACACTGATGTTGCCAGCCAGGCTAAATGATCAGAAAGCCACAGTCCAGAGCTGCAGTTCTGGGAAGGTAACAACACAAAAGCCACTTAAAACTGATAAACAATGAAGGGGAAAACACCAGTTATTAAGCTGTACACTATAACTCACAGTTCATTGCTATTCCTGTGCAGATAGCAGATGATGATCTTCGACACGCCTTCACCAGTCTGCTCTTATGTTGAGAATACAACTTTTTTTCCTGATTACATTTAGCACAGCAGTTCAGGTACATGCAAACATCTCAGATATACATCCTCCTGCTTGTTTCATTCCCTGGGTTGCCACCCACCCACTGAGCTGGATTTTGACACGAAAAGGCAGACAAAGAACAGAAGTGCTTTCTGTGGAGGTCTAGTTACTCTTTAATCGATAAGGACTGTGACTACCTGAGTTGTAAATTAGTTATAGATCCTTTCTGCCCCTCATGTTGTCTCCATAAGTTGTCTTTAAAGGCAGTATATAAACATTTATGTGTGCAGATATGAGGACATGCTTATTAAGGAGGAGTTACAGTTGTTGACAAATCTATTAATGAATGATACTTATATCTCCTTAAACCCACATCATAATGTTGTGTAAAGCATCTATTACATACTGCATATGAATACTAACTATGGGTCTTAAAGTAAAGTGTTAGCAGAGAGTAAAATCTTCTTCCTGTTAAAAAACTGTGTATTTCTAAATAGTTCGCTCTTTAAGACTTTATAAGAATAGTCTGTTTTTAGCTTGGAGGTGCAGCCACTTATCTGCTGAGGGCCATACAGGAGTGACTTTCTGGGCTGCAGGGCAGGGCTTCTTGAAGAGGAAGTGGAGGAAACAACATGTATCATCATCGTCACATAAGCAGACAACAGAAGTGAGAGCACACAAGTAGGCGCAATTGTTTGCCTCTCTCCCCACACACACACACACACACACACACACACAGCTTCACATGAGTGATCATTGCAATCAACAACCCAAACAGAGGTCGTTCCTGCCCTTGTCATCAGTTCTATTATCACCACCACACCCATGGAGCTCCATCATTTCCTCTGCTCAGAATCAAACTTCATTCTAACTTCCCTCCATGTGGCTCACATCTTGCATGGACCCAACACATATGCAGGGATCACTACTGGATATGCCTTTTTCTCCATCTCCCTACATAGGCTATCTCATATGGCAGTATGGAGCAAAGCATGCGACCTCTTCAGTAAATCACAGCAGCATGGAAACTGGAAGAGCGATACGCTCCAAATGGTCTTCGTCGAGCAAAAATCGCGATGCAGGGCTGTTACTGCCTCAAATCAAGCATGGTTTTAATTCACCGACATGAGGAAATTTATCTGCTGCCTCCACGTGATTTTCGCAGTGATCACAGAGCACAGTGCATGCAGTGGATGAGGCTTGTCGTCTACCTGGATGCTGCAGGAGATCTCGGAGTCGTCCAGTAACCTGATCGTGCAGAGGATCTCCTGGTCCAGGGAGCGGATGCTGGGGCTGCGAAACCGGAGCATTTTCATCCTTCTGTCGGTTCTGGTTCAGCTCCTCATGTCAGCGGATCCACAGGCAAAGTAGACGCACACGTACACACAGGCTACATACAAGGAGGACTCACGCACACACACACGCACACATGCATGTGCCTCTCAGTCGGGTCTTGTCACCCCTTGTGACGCCCTTGGTAATGGATGTAATGAATGGGTGGCTGGAGAGATGGATGGATGGATAAGAGAATGGATGGATGCAACAGGGCGGGAGGGAGGAGAGCTTGCATCCGTCTCCTGCCTGCCCACTGATGGATCTACAGGAGGGAGGATGGCTTTTTCCCCCCTCCCTCCCTCTCTCTCTCTCCCCCTCTCTCTCTCTCTCTCTGGCTTGCTCACCGCCACTTTTTTTCCCCTCTTTCCATTGTTTTTATCTTTCTTTCCAAATTTCAGCATGAACCTTTACATTGCAGTTATGATTGCATTTGTGTCAGATTGCCAGGTGGTAAATGTAAATCACCCGCCCTGTGGACTTTTAAATTTATCCTTTGAGTATAACTTACTGTTTTCACCCTTCAGAAAAAAAAAATCTCTATTCTCTCGCTGATTTTATGCACTATGTTCTTCTTTCAAATGTGTAAATGCGTGATTTTATAGATTATTGATGAAATCATTATGTAAGCTATAGCAGTCATGGGTAGAGAAAATAGCACATTTTATTAATCTTCATTGCGTTGCCTTTAACTGGTGCATCTACATGTGAATCAAATGTAGCCTAAGTATCAATGCTACCTATGAGATTTTGAGAAATGTAGCCCTATCACATTATTGCCTTGAACGTCATTATTTTCCATCCGTAATGACGTCCGAAGCAACTTGGCTGCCACGCAAAAAGAGTGCGCGGCCCCTTTAATTGGGAACGTAGTGACGTACATCGTGCGTCATTGCGTAATTCAGCAAAACAACCCGCGGTCAAGTTCCGTCAAGTATTTGATGCAGGAGTGAGATGTAAGTCACATAATTACCGAGCATCTCACAGACTTGCAGTTCCAGCGAGATGAGAGTTTTAAATAGCTGAAACCAGACTGTAGAAGTTGATATTGTCTTAGTCAGCGGCTGAAACAGTCATGAGATGAAACATGTTTAGTGGCGTGCTACACCTGAGCAGGGTTTCCTGATTAGTTACCGACTGTTCGGGTTAGGATCTCAGTGGGTAGGTCAGCGGCTCATGTTGGGGCTGGGTCACATTCACTGGTGGAACTGAACTGTTTACTCTGCAAATGGTGCTTACACATGCCACTTTATAATTTCGCCACACTACTGTTTAGAGAGTAATATGGCGCTTTTTCTAGGATTACATTCATTTGAGAGTTTTCAGTGGTGCAAGAAGTACATTGTCAGCGCAAAAGTTGTGGTACCAAAATGTACTTCAAATATTAAAAGCAAACCTACATCATTTCAGAATAATATTAGAATAATGCAGCAGCTACTAAAGGTGGAGCTGGTTTTAAGTACTTCATACTCCTGCAAGCTTTTGAATTTGACTCACAGGAATCAATTACGTTTTACCTTAATCTATAATAATCCATCATATTTTTTGTTTATATTTTGTATTATTAATCAGCAACGGAAAAGTAACTGTAATTAATGTTATGAAATAAATTTAGTGGAGTGAACAGTACCATGCTTGCAGAAAACAGAAATACAACTCAGTGCTCACACACTTATAAATTATAATGCTTTGTCATAAATTAAACTACACAAAAATATAGACAAGTACAGCTGAAACAAAGCTGCTTTTATATTAATGCATGTGTAAATAATATAATTATATCATATATAATAACATGATACTCATAGGGGCCAATTGTCTGCATTGGCCTCTTTTATGTGTAATACTTAAGGTACATTTTTATGATTACACTTACCTAGTTTTACCAGTAACATCAAATGAGCACTGAAATTATTCCTACACATTTCTATGGTTGAAAGGTTTACATGTGTAAGACTGGTTGCCAACAGTTATAAAGGGATATTTGTTCTTTCTTTGTTCTTCGGGTGTCTGAAGATCCACAGACAGGATGATCTACATCATAATGGGAGTCTCGGGCTGTGGAAAGTATGTATACTGTCTTATCTGCATATCTGTTTATTTAGCACATAAGAAGCACACTGAGAAGAGTGGAAAAGGAGATGTAAATGCTCTGGATAAAATAAATTAGATTGGTTATGTTTGTGATGAGTGGGTGGTGGTTTATCAACTATCAGTGTCCCATTACATAATTGGTTACAGTACACTGGTATCTGTTACAGGGTCACTTAAGCAGCTGCAGCACAGACCTGTAAGAGATGTAACTTAACACCAAGTAGTATAGTGAGGCTACAGCTAACAGTTAGTTACATTATTTAAAAACCCAGCAGATCTTGTTCTTGATAAATCACTTAATTATTTAGTCTATGAAATGACGATAGCTTGTTTTGTTTGACCAAACATCCAAAAACCAAAGATATTCAGTCACACAACAAATAAAACTTCAATGTGTAATAAAATAGTTGCTCCATTCACTATTATTATAGCTCTAAACTATAGTGTATCTGTGACAGTACAACTTGGGCGTAAAGCAGCAGAGGTGTCAGATTTAAGTATTTTTTGTGACGTTTAGAAAAAGAAAAAAAAAGTGTTTCACCGTATCAGTTCTTTCTTGTTCCTTTTCTCATACAGAAGCAGCTTAGGGGCTTTTCTTTCAGAAAAGGTAACTATCTACACACACCTCTCCATTCATGCTTGTGCACACACATTACATGATCCTCACATGCCTATGTGTTTCCATTCATCAGTTGGGCTGGCCGCTGTATGAGGGGGATGACTTCCACCCACAGGAGAACATTGAGAAGATGGCTCGTGGTGAACCACTCACAGACAAGGTCGGCCTCTGTGTGCGTGTCCCTGGATCGCTGCACTGAAGTCATTCTCTCAGACCTGCAGCCACAGAAAACTCAACAAGTAGCTGGAGGACCATGGCAGCAGCAGACAGAGCATTTATTTTTATTTGTTCAATATTTATCTTTTCCTCATCCATGCTGACTTTCAAAATAAAGGGAGACCTCCAAACAATTGACTGGCTATCTCCCAAAATATGAGTATACAAGCTTACAGGCAGAGCAGCAGCAGCCAACATTTGGCAGGCGTTTGCTGGTAGCGGTGTATGGTGGATGATGATAACCTCCCACTCAGAAATCTGCACTGAGCGGCGGGGAGAGTTACCACGGGACCTGCTCTGTCCAACGCTTTGGCATATTTTAAAAATACTCAACAGTTTGCAGTTTGAGAATAAATAATGAAGTGAAGCAGAAATGTAAATTCAGGATTACTGTCAGGCTGGGGGAAAATGTGTCTTTCATGCCAGTATCAGAGTTGGCAGGTTGACGTTGGCATAACCAAAGAAGACATGAGTGTGCTCAGAAGCCGGGATATAAGAGAATGTGATTCCTCTCATTTGAGTTCAGCTCTTCATGTTAAAGGCAATGCTGTATGAAAAATCTGCCTCCAGTTCAGTTGTAACCAAATTAGTACGGATTCTGTTTCTGATTTCAGTGTAATCAAAGATGTGTTTGTGCTGCCATGTCTGTCTGTCATGATCTTTGTTTGATTTCCTGATTAGTTCTTAAAAAAACTTTTTGAGTTACGTCTATTAAGCAGAAAATATTAGCAACTTGGAGTAATTTGATTCACTATCAACACTTCTTCACAACTTCTGCTGCGTAATGCTCGCTAAAGATTTGAAAGAGTTCTATTTTTTCATCTTTTTTTGGGGCATTTATTTCTGTGCCTTTATTGGACAATAGAGAGATGACAGGAAGTGAGAGGAGAGAGAAATGGGGAATGCCGTGCAACTAAGGTCGTCAGCCAGGTGCAAACTGGAGATGATGCAGTTCCCTAGGGTGCTCCTGAATATTATTATTTTTCATATAATATATATATTATAATATTATTGTTATAGATTTAAAAGGTTAAGACCTGCTTCTTTAGACAACAGTTCATTTAAAAAGTAACATCAATTTCAAAATCGAAGTATTTCAAGGTGGTCATCTAATATTTCTTGAAAATGAAATAATGAATGCTACAATCTTAAAATGTGCTGTTTACAACAAAAATAAATCCAGTCCTTATGTTGTTGTTTTCTCTTCAGGACAGATTGCCTTGGCTTCTCAAACTACATGAAGTCATTCAGAGGTAAGAGTAATAAAAGCTCTTACATGTGCGCACATAAACTCACACACATAGATTACTGCATACACACACTCGCATTGAAAACACAAGATAGTTTTTAGTGACAGAAATGGAGAAGATGATGGGTTTTGAGAGTGAGAGGGAACTGAAGAGCAGAGCTGCGAGGTAAGAATATGCAGGCGTGAAATTGTCAAAAAAGATCAAAAATATCAAGGATGGTTTTGAAAATTGAGATGAAAACCAAAGAGTGAGGAAAGGGAGTTAGGGAGAGAAAAGAGAGTGAGAGAAGAGGTGAGGGAGAAGTGAAAAGTGTGCCATCTCTTTCTTAAGACGTCTGCAGCAACATCAAAGACTTCTTTTCCTTAACTCTTCCACTCAGTCACACTTATTTTTCTCTATCTGCTCATCCTTGTATCCTTCCTTTCCTTTCCACCTCCTTCTTCTCCTAAACTGTTGGTGACCAGAGTTCACTGTATTATTTTAGTTTGTTTCCCTACTGTTTTTTTCACATTTTTTGTTATCCATACAATATTGCAGTGTTCATTCCTGGCACCACTAACAATTTGTATATATGTGTGTGTCTCCCCACCCCAGAGAAAGGTGTTTAGGCTCTGACGCTCTTGTGGTGTGCTCTGCCCTGAAGCACCTCTACAGACAGATCCTGCTCTATGGCTCCAAAGCCCTCGCTTTCTCTTCTGGTTCAGACCAAGAAATCCCGCCTCCCATCCCTCCTGATGTCTTTTTTCTCTTCCTACATGGTGACTATGATCTCATTCACCAGAGGATGATGTCCCGAAGGGGACATTACATGAAAGCAGACCTGCTGCGTTCCCAGTTTGATATTTTAGAGCCTCCGTTGGATGGAGAGAATGTTTTGTCACTGGACATCAGGAAGAGCATTACTGATATGGTCATGGAGGTCGAAAAGCACATTATCAGCCTCAGGTCTGCACCTGTGATGCCATAACCACCAGAACAGAACAAAATACAGTACATCATCATCATCATCATCACATTTTCTACTGTTTTTAGGGATGGCAATGTCAGTCTGTCAGTACTGAAATATCTCAAGGTCTAGAGGATGGATTGCCATGAAATTTTGTACAGATGTTCATGGTGCCAATAGGAGGAAGTCTCTTGATGTAGGTGATTCCCTGACTTTTCCTCCGTCGCCACCTGCAGGTCAAAGATTTCACTTTTTAATTGAAATAGTCCAACATTGACTTGACGGGTTGTACAGACAATCATGGTTCCCAGATGATGAGTTCTCATGACTGTGGTTATCCTCGATTTTATTCTAGTGCCACCATAAGGTTAACATTTTTGGCTTTTATTAAAATACAGTATATAAAAACATTGAGTACACCCCTGTGTAATATCACCAAAACGTTAAATGATTCATAATTGAAAACAAACTGGTTAGACTACATTCAGTACAAAAAAGTACAACCTGAATGCAAACAAAAGGGATGTAAGAACTACAGAATGGAGTGTAATGACTTTGATAATCCCCTGACCTTT
Organism: Trachinotus anak; assembly: GCF_046630095.1. NCBI lineage: Eukaryota > Metazoa > Chordata > Actinopteri > Carangiformes > Carangidae > Trachinotus > Trachinotus anak. Next base: position 17,017,150 of record NW_027273859.1, on the reverse strand, counting down.
CATCTAGTGCCATCACCAGGTCAAATTGTAATTTGTCCAGTACTTAATGTTTGTGGCCAAATACCTGCAAACTAATGACGTTCTACTTGCCAATCAAATGCTAGCACGCTAGCACAGTAAACTAAAATGAAGATACAGAGACAGCACTGTTATTGTGTCCATGTAAATGTTCACATTTAGCTCAGAACACGACTGTATCTAAGTAGAGCTTCTCTGAGCTGCTACCTGCTTTAATCCAGTCATGATTCAAATTTTGTGTCCAGTCGTCATAGTGAAGGTGAGAGGTAAATCACTGTCACAGCTGAGGTGCAGAATCACAGAACAGCTTGTGCAGCACTGGGAATTTTGGTTTGATCTACTCATTAGCACTTCAGTAGAGACTGAAGTACATAATCTGTGTGATCCTGCATCTGTGATTCTGAAAACAACTCGTTAGCTGACAACATTGCAAACACAGCCCTAAGTGCTGTTTCCGCGACATGCCGCAGTGTGTTGGGACCGAAAGGGTTGTTTTTTGGTTTTTTTTGTCCAATTAATATGCAACAAAGGAAAAAAAAATGCTAACATGCGGTTGAAGGGAGAGTGGACATTAGCTCTTTATGGACTCATGAAGAGGATTGTGGAAATATAGAAGTTTGCAATATGAAAATTCAACATATTCACAGTGATTTTGTTGTGGAATATCATCTATAGTGTATTTTGCACAGACAAGTTACAATTGATAAATTATAATTGATAAATACCTTGGGAACATTTTTAATCCAAAAGAACAAGAAGACATTTTTTAAAGAAAATATGACCATAGAAAAAAATGTTGAAAAGTCTGATTTACTGAAAATTGGCTTATGGGGTTTTGACTGCAACTAACAGTAATTTTCAGTAATGATTAATTTGCCAGTTATTTGGGGGATTTATTGATTAATCTTTAGTCTATAAAATATCAGGGATTGATGAAAACAGTGATCTTTATTAGCTGTACCAAATGCATTGGTGCTCATTCTTTTTTGATTTGTCTGTCAAACTTTCTGAAGCCAACCCAAAGATAATCAGTTTAATCACATACGACAAAGAGAAGTGGCAAATCTTGTCAGTTCAGAAGTGGAAACTTATCTCTGGTATATCAAATTTTTGCTTGAAAAGCTGTGTCAGTTTCAAAGTAGCTGATGATTAATTTTTATATTGTGTAACAGATTTATCGACTAATCTCTTCAGATTTACAGAAAATAAAACTTTAAGTTAAGTTCACTCATAAGTTTGTATATCTTTGTTGTCAGTTTGGTTTAGAGGATAATCAAATGGTGAACAGGAGAATCCCAAGCCTGTGGAACTGTATGTTTCTGCCTCTAAGTACTGATTCACCACTTTTGCCTCACCTCACACTGATCTCTTGGTTTAAATAACTTTGTGTGATCTTTCCATTTTACCTCCAGCATTACAGGTTTCTCACCTATTCCTAACCAGATGTGTAAAAAGCTTTGCAGCTTTGCTGAAGTTCCTGACAACTGTGCATCAGCAAATGAGTTAGTTTAGACGCAAACAATATCATTCAGTCTGTCAAACTAGCTTTCATGCTCTGAAACCAAATGCACCAACCGATCTTACAGCACAATCTTCACACTGAATATGGTAAGAAAAAAAGTAAAAATGATTAAAGGGATTTGGATTCCGGGAAAGTGTGTCCAAACTACTTGTACTGTATAAAAGGTCAGATCAGGTCAAGGCTTTGTGATTTCAGTTTCCTAAGCACCTTTAGAAAACACACAAACGCACACAGGTGACCGTGAGCTCAATGTTCCCACACTCTCCCCTCAAACACGCACATCTCCACTCAGCACTGTAGAGCTGTTTTTGTGGTGTGAGTCATCTTCAAACCTCAACCCGAATATTTTAGGAGCTTCTAATCCAGAAAAACCCCCTTGGCTACTCTCATATCTCACACATCCAGAACCGGCACACACCAATGCAACACATGCACACACCAGTGGAGATTACAACCCCCTCAGTATGGCAGCAACAGACAAATGCACACAGGTTGTCGAGTGGATCGCATACATACATATCTGATGTCGTAGTCTCTTGTGTGTCTGTTAATCCACATCCACACAACTGTATTTTATTATTCACATTAGTATCTGAAAATCACTTCTAAATATGACTTTGTGCTTATGGGACATTAAGTTTCAATAAATAAATCACTTAACAGTTTTGCCAGTTGGTATATTGATGCTCAACAACACTGCTGATCTAAACATGCAGGTACAAAAAAGCCATAGATGAGATTTGTTTCAGACTCAGAAATATGATGTTTTGTGGCTGCATAATTTCAGCTATACAAACCAAAATAGCTGATATTACTGAAGAAGTGACGTGTGACTGCCCCCTCGTGTTTATAGTGGAAAAGTTCAGGCTTATTAGTAGCAGACGGAATAGCACGGTAACCTATGTGTATGGAAATGATAATATTTGTTATTGTATTATAAATGCCTATGTTTATATCAATTACAGAAGAGGGCAGACCAGTTTGTGTTTGACTTATGTCTTTATTGAGACTGTCAGGTGATGCTCTGTGATCTCGACACCAACTCTGCATACAACATTAACAGATTCTCAAATGTGAGGAATTGCTCCTACTCTATTTGACACAAGTGTAAACTGAACATCTTCTGGATTTTGGTCTACTAGCTGAACAAAAGCAATATGAAGACATCTACTTGGGCTGTTGTGTTAGATATTTTTTTCATATTTTCTGACATTTTATAGACGAAATGATTATCATATTACTTGCAAGCTTAATTGACAATGAAAATAATCCTAAAGTCCTAAAGATTGCTGTTGAATTAACTGTACTGTTCACCCTAATGCAGAATAACAGCATTGCATCAATGTGTTGACAGACTCAGAAAAACACAGAAAGAAAAAGTAACTAACAGAGTAGCATTCAACACCTTTTACTGTTTACATCAGATCCACAAGTCAGCTAGATGAGTGACAGTATGTTTCTCAGTATCCAAAGGGATACAAAATACAACCGCTTCATATGGCAGGGGGTGCTCCTAGAATATGGTGCTAAGTTGGAGAAAAGCTAAAGGAAGGAACATCAAACCCCAGGCATTCATATCCAGTGCAATGGAAGATAGTTAGGCACCAAGGGTTTCTAAGAAGTAGCTCCCCTGTGCAAAGTAAATTATCTTTTTCTTCATCATCATCATCATTATAAATTGTATTGTCATTATTTGTTTCGGTTCTGGACTCAAATCCATTTTTTCATGCCTGTGAGAATGTGTTGAGAAGATTAGCCCTGCAAATTAGAGTGTCTGTGTATCCTTGAGATAAACGTTGACATTCACGATTTGCTTTTGCAGAAAGTCAACCTCTCCGCTTTTGAGTACATCTTTTGGAGATAATTCGAAAGAATGTCTCCAAAAGTAGACTTAACTGGTGTGTCTGCAGGGTTGTGGTGGACAAGATACAACAGCAGCAAGGAAGAGCAGGAAAACAGCACTGAACAGACGATGCTCCTTGTTCAATCTAAGAGTGAGAATCTGCCGTGAGTGTCCAGGACATCTGACTGTCTCTGGGTGTTAAGAGCTTTCATTAGATTCTGTCCAAGTGGAAGAATGAAAAGAGGCCTGAGGTTTATAGTGTGTCTGCACAGAGATTAATATATAATATAATACATGACCTTCTTCTGAATATTTACGCAATTGCTACAGGTCAACAGTATGTGAGGTGGATTTAAGTGCCTGTACTGACCTGCACTGGTACATGTCACTGATAGAATGAAAGTGATTGCATTGTAATATTAACTCAAAGCACTCACTCTGGAAGGACAAGATGGAAGGTGTATACCTTTTCTCAGTTCTCACTTCATAAAAAGCAGATGACGTCATGCGTATTATGTATTATGTTTCTTATGTATGTATTATGTGACTTCATATAGCTCAATAGCCCAGCATCCACTATCCTTAGACCTTCCATTAAAACAGGAAAAACAAGTGTAGAACATACTATAGTGAAGGTGACTTTGATGCCAGGACTGATTATACTATACCACACTGCTACTACTACTGCTACAGACAGTGGTCAGTATGTGAAGTTAAGGAATGAATATAAGTATGTCTTTGAAAGTGCAGCAATATGAATATGGCTTGTATGTCTTTAGTGGTTTGATTTTTGTAAAGCACTTGTCATTGTTGATAAAGGTAAGTGTTTATATGCAAATGTAAGTACATGTGCATTCACTTATGTGTTTATGTGCACAAAATCTGTCAGAGACCGAGCAGATGTTGTATAGCAGTGTTGAGGTCTCCTCCTGTGCTGATGAGGGCCTGAAGGTTTGCCTGTCTGTCTCTGAAGCCCATTGAGCTCAGGTGGTCCAGCTCCTCCTGGAACTCAGCCTCCTCACGATGGACCTGACAGGACAAGACAGGAGAGTTATTTGAAGTCCCACCTATGACATTACCATGATTGAACAGAATTAACAAAGAGGTCGTGTCTGGGAGTGAAAACATGATTTACAATCTGGCCTTAACATGCTTTTATATTTACTGGTGATATTCCAAATTCAAAAGCACTTCAAGAGAAGCTGACAACAAAGGACAGACTGAGGTACCCCATTATTGGTGTTAGCCAGTGCCTGTAGCATCTGTTGTACAAACTGTTGCTGCTGCTCTGTCACCGTGGCAACCTGAGGACCATTTTCCGATTGGCTGTTCAGTACAGGGTCAGATGCGAGCTCAGGGTCAACGTTTACATTGCCTCCTGTGTTTCCAAGTCCAGCCCTGCAAGAAGACGTGGCTTTACTCATGAAAAGATTCACAGTATATTTAAAATACAAGTCTCTTACCCAGAAACCAAACCACCAGGACAAAATCTCTTTAGGTTGAGGTGTACTCTTTGTTTTTACTCACACAGGTATGAGGGCAGGAGCTTCTGAAGCCAGAGTCTGTAGGCCCTGCTGGATCTGCATCAGAGCCTCCATGGCTCTGGGGTTCAACATGGCTGAGAGCAGCTCGGGACTCTGCATCTAGACATATTTGACAATTTATAATGAAGATATTAATGATAAACACTGTGAGCAATGGAGTCTGTGCAGCAAATTCACTACAGCAGACTACAGCTATATCTGACAACGTGATTATTCATGTTTACAAATGCCCTTAAATCAGATGTTTTAAGGGGTAAATTCTGATATCTGTTCAGGAAGTAACAAGTAACAAATACTTAAGTAAAAGTAAAATGTCAGTGATGAATGTCAGAATTCGGGTAAAATGTCAGTGATGAATGAATTAAATGCAGGATATTTTTTATCATAATGTGTACATCAGTTGCAAGATGGCAGAGTAGTGGAGGGTGATAGTAAGGAGAATAAACAAACCTGTTGCAGGAAGAGAGGAAGCTGCTGTCTCATCTGCTGCTGCAGCTGAGGGTTCCCTGAGAACAAAGGGTGGCTCAGCAGCATCTGAAGAGTCAGAAAATGAGAGCAGGCCTGTCTGAGTGAGTAGAGATTATGGGGATATGTTAACATGAAGTGCGGTGAGGGATTGTAGCCTAGTTCCAGGCCATTGATCGGCAGCCCACACGATTTTCCAGCCATTGAGATAAAGCTGTTCTCATTTACATGTTTTTCTGTTTCTGTTGTCAGACAACAGAAGCAGCTATTGCGATCACTACTGGCTCTGCACTTGCATGGTGAAAATGAGTGATCTGATTGCCGGTCATGTGTTCCCTATCATAAATTGCGCATGGTTCACCTGTGCAGCCAGATCAGGGTTCTGGCTGAGGCAATTCAGAAGACTGCTGACGTACGGCCCAGACAGCAGGCTCTCCATCAGACCTGGACTGGCTGTAATCTCCTCCAGCAGTGACTGCAAGCCTGAGGCAGCAGGGAGGAGAAAAAAAAAGAAAAAAAAGCAGGTTGAAATGTTTATGTATAATTATAGTTTAGCTGAAAAAAATTGTTGATCTGTTTTTTTTTAACTGAGACATCCAGAGAAAGTAGGTGGATGTGTATTTTCTTGCCTGTAGGAGTAGTGCTCTGAGGGTTTGCATCAGCTGTGGGCGTGGCAGGCAGATTTCTGAGAGGATCTGTGGAGTGACTGGAAAAAGGTGGCGTCTGGTCTCTCTCTCCTATGGATGTCTGTTGAATCCCAGATGAGGTAGTCACCAATGGGGGTACTCCTGTCTGGATCTAAAAGAGAGAGCAGAAATAGGCAACAGGTCAAAATACATTACATTAGTTTAACGTCATATAAGAAGATAGTTCAGGGAAACATTATCTGCAAAGTTGTACCTGTGATGGTTTGAGACTATGTTCCTGTATTTTGGGCTCAGTCTTCTGAGAACCATCAGAATCACCAGTGATGGTTTCAGGGTTGTCCTGCTCTGGTTGTAAATTGTTTAATGCTCTGTCTTCAGTACGCATCACTTCTTCTATCAGGTCAGGGTTCCTGACCAGCTCCAGCACCTGGAAAAACAGAAGCAAGAGCAAGAAGATATTGGAAATATGGGTGAGACAAATTAGAAAAGGAGGGAGCAACTATGTCACAGTGAAATAAAAAATGATCTTTTTTTCCCTTTTAACAGATTCATAAATTCAAAAGTACTTAATGGAAACTTACATACTTAGAGTAGTGCACTTTTGCATGTACACGGTGTAATGCCTACCTAGGCATTCACAACTTACAACAAATCTATACCTAAAAAAAAAGACATTCACACCAAGTGGCAACCCACCGTGATGTCACCCAATGGTATGTGAGCTGCCGTTTTGAAGCTTCGAGTTTGTAATTTGGCCATTGCCATCTTGGTTTTGAGAAACCAGAAGAAACCTTATTTGGACGAGAAGATGGAACTGAGGAGGACTGAGGGGTGGATCTGACCTGCTCTGTACACTATCCTGATTGTCAGGCAGGTCACCGTGTGTGGTACAGTCTCTCAATCACATGGTAGCCCCGCTCTAATGTATACCCTGCTTTATGGTCTATTTTCCTCTAAACGGGACCATAATTCAAAAAATAAACATCATGTTGTATTGAAGAAGACCTGAAACTAGCAATTGAGACTATAAACTCATCAGGAAAATGTTTACTGAGGTAACAAATCAAGTCAGAAGTAGGGCCACTTTTCCATAACAGTACAATCTGACTTCCTTTTGTAACCAGTGGAGACGCCCTCTGATGGTCACTAGATAGAATGCAGGTTAAAGGCAGTTTCACACTGGCCTCACTTTTCAGACCCCGAAGCCTACGTCCATCTTTACATACAGTCTATGACCCACACACCTCTTTTTATCCCAAACTGCACCCACCTGCGTGATGATGTCTGTGTTGTTAAGCATGTCTCCCACCTCTGGGTTTGTTTCTAGGAGCTGCTGGACCTGGGGATTAGACAGAATGAGCTGTCTGGTGATTTGGGGGCTGGAGGTGGAGAGGGTGCTCTGCACGAAGGGGCTGCCCAGTAGACAGCGCATCATCTCCGGGTCAGCCAACAGCTGCTTCTCCATCTGAGTTTGGAGTGCAGGGAAGAAGCCAGGCCCACTGGTTGTTAGGCCAAGACAGTCCAGACCTTCCACTACGGGAACAAGATCAAATCAAAAGTACATGAGTATGTAACTGCACTGAAGTAGGATGTTATCATCCCACAGCAGCAGCATAAGCCCAGGTAGGACAGAAAAAATGACGACTGTAACACATATTAAATGCTAGTGTGAGATATGAGAAAAAACTGAAAATAACTGGAGGTGAGGGGAGTTCCTGCGTTTTGCAGTTCTTACCGAGGCAGAGGGGAGAGGTGGGAGATGGTGTGAGGTTATCATTAGAGTTGAGAACATCTGTGAGCTCTGATTGTACCGCGTCTGACGCTGGATCACCGATGGGCACAGCAGATGAACGCCGAGGCCTGAGGGGGATGAACTCAACTTTAGTCTAGAGTTTCAGTTCTGTTAACAAAACTGTATGCATGTATGTATGAGTTCTTGGCCACAAGTGTAGATTAATACATACTTTTGTACAGTGTGCATCCATGACACTTTTACAATTGCCGGATCAAACAATTTAAACTGAAGGCAAAGGTTGAACAAAGGATTGGTACTTCCAGCAAATTCAATGAAATATATGGAAGCCTATAAAGGACTTTATTCATATCATAATGCATTTCCATGGTTGCGCCATAATTTTCCACATATGTACATGTTATTAGAGTAAAAATGAAAATGCAATAATACAATTTACATTTTTATTTTCACATACCTGTATGGGCTTTCTATGACCATATTAAAATGAAAATGGAAAAGCCGTTTGACATTTTAATTTTAAACAGTCATACCCTGCTGCACAGTGGACAATATTCAAATGTTAATTCATATTTGAAAATGAAATTGTAACATAAACTATGTAACCTAATTTTCCATATATGCCAGCAATATTTAGGTCACAGTGAATATGAAAATGTAATTTTCTAACCATCTGAAAATGAAAACATCATTTGATATTTCATTTTCAAAGTCTTAACCTGCTCTACAATGGACGGCATTTAATGCAATATCTGTTGCATTTTCACTTACATGTCACCATGCTCTTTTGGGGTCAAAATGAAAATGCAATTTTCTAACAATTTGAAAGACCTACTGCTCTACAGCAGACAATATTAAAATGCAATAAGCAAAACAATGCCCCCAGTCTCTTGCATTTTGACACTGTCCTCCAAATTAATTCATTTTCCAATTAAGTACAAACACTTGCACCTTAGCCATGGTACATGGTAAAGTATGTGTATTTGAGACAAAACCTGCAGTAGTCACTCTCAATTAAGAGAATGACCCTCTGAGTGAGATCTAAGGTAGTCACTTAACAAACATTATCCAAAATGGGGGACAGACACATGTGACTGGATATGGCTGTATATTTTACAAAGGCAGCCTATCCCTTTAAACTCCCAGCCCTGTGAATTTCTCAGCATGCAGCTGACTATTTTTGCAGTCATTACAGATGCACACTATCGCAGATAAACATGTCTTTATGAGGCTTCAATGAGTCTGATGACAAAGAGAAAGTGTGTGAGCGCTTACCTGCGGATCATGCAGAGGCTGACCGCCTCACTCTGCCCTTTGAGGTGACTCAGGATCTCTGACTCGTTGAGGACCCGGCCGGAGTGGATCAGCACCAGCTGCTCTGCCGAGGCTCCCAGACGATCTGACAGACCCCGTTTCAGCTGTGCCCACCAGATACACGCAATAAACACGCACCAAAGATAACACAGCGATGGCACGAATACTATCATCTGGCTTGTTTTAATTGCAACGCTCATTTTATGACATGGAAACAGTGAACTGCTCATCAATTATCAAACCAAACCTTTTTTTTTTTTAAACTCACAAAGCTGCCAAACACACACAGCGGGTGTCTTTAGTCTCCTGACCTGTCTGACGGTGCAGTCTCCTCTGACGGTGAAGTCTTTGGTCTCCGTGAGACTTTTGACGGCTACGCGGATCATTTCAGGCCCCTGACATTCATCTGTTGCCCTCGGTTCATCTTTCACGGCGCCTGACATCTCAGTCTCGTCCGGGATGGAGGTGCGCGGAGCCGGGGCGGAGGTGCGCGTCTGTCCCGATGACTCGGCAGAAAGTTGTGTGGATGTGTAGCGGCTCTGCCCCGACTGCGCAGGAAGGTGTGCATGCAAATGTACATCTCTCTCCGGGAAAACTGTGCTATGACAGCGCTCCTCATTTAGTTCTGTGCTATTGCGAGCAGTTACATAAATCATTTTATGTCTGTAGTTATGTAACTGGATGCAATTTAAAGAAATAGTAGACCACAGAATGAATCTAGTTTTAAGAGTACGTAAGGTTCATTAGTTGCTTAAAATCTCCCTCCAGAGTCCAAATTAAAGAAGACGCATTTTAAGCCTCAGAAAAAGCTAAATTAATGTAAAAAGTATGAGTAAAGTAGTTTAATCCTCTCTGCATTTCACTTCAGAGCTCTTGATACATTATGCTGCACTAACTCTGGGAGTCAGTCTGACAAGTCACTGTAAAATTATCAAAAAGAAGAAAGACGATATTTATATTACAAAACAGATATGATTCCAATCACAAGATAGTGAGGATTGTAGTGAAATATTAAGGGTTTAATTCTCTTCTCAAAACATCATTTTATCTAAATGCTTATCCTGACTCTGGCTAGTTTATTAATTTAACCCTTTAAGCTTTATTTACCTTACATTAATAGAGTTGGTTTTATTATTATTATTATCTTGTTAATTCTACTGCTTTAAGAATTAATTTTTTTAGTTTGCCTAGTGTTAAGCACTTTTTAACTTATGTCTTGAAAAGTGCTCCATAAATAAGGGTTATTACTACAATCTCTTTATATATATTTTTTATATTTATTATGGTTTGTGGTGTCAGCAAGTTGTGGATGGCTGCATTACACCCATACAGAAAGACAAGCGTGGGCCTGCAGTTACAATTTGCATTTTAGACACAAGAGGTTTTGTAAAATCTTGACATTTAAGACAATATACAAGAAAAGCAAGAACTTCACTGAAAAAGTACTTTATTTACTTAACAGTGAAAAAAAAACAAAAACAGAAATTTCACTTATTTTGGCATTAAAACCAACAGAAAGATCAGGCACACAACCTTCAACAGTGCTAAAGATGCAGTGGCGTGTGTCCCTGCAGAAGGCAGCACTATGTGCCAAGCAACCATTTCAACACAAACTAACTTTAAAGTGAATCAATTTTAAAAGTTTCTTAAATTCTTGTGTTCTTGTCATACATGGAGTGTATACTCTGTGTGTGTGTGTGTATGTGTGTGTGTGTGTTTAATTAAGGGAGGCATGCATTTATGCTGACATGGAGTCCAAGCTAAAAGAAACATAAGGAAAGAAAACCCCGATCATGATCAGTAATGCTTTTCTTCATTTGTTCATTCATTTATTTAATTTTTCTATTTAGGCCTTTTCCTTTGGAAACCTTCATAGATCCGTCTCTGAGCCTTTTTTCCCTTTCTTACTTCCCTGCCAAACAGAAGCAGAGAGAATACACAATTATTTTTAAGCATTTATTTTACTGAAGCCTGTGTGTGTGTGTGTGTGTGTGTGTGTTTTTTTTTTTATTGACCTAATTCAAGTTAAAAGGTCAATAAAAATATAAAGTGAAGACACATTAATAGAAAAATAGGTCTCTGGGCCTATGCCACAAAAATAAATAAATAAACCAAAAATTAAATTAAATTTAAGACAGAGTTTTACTGACAATGAAATGACAAAAAAAGGAAAAAACTTGAAATTCTTTGAACTGAATCTAATCTTACTTCTACTCTGACTCTCTTTTACTTACACTGCAACTTTTCTCACTTCAACTGACCTATTGGCTTCTGTTTTTCTGGTCTATGGAGAGGGAAAGAAGGAACATGCAAGCATCTCTTCTCTCTAAACCACAAGTCTGATAACTCTGAGATTAATACAGATGCAACACTTGAATCTGAGTCTCATTCTTCCCTAATATGGTGACATTTTCACATGTAACCAAGACAATGAGAAGGTGAGGACTATTCTCACCTGATGTTTCGGCTGTTCTGTCTGCAGACCTTTGACTTTAGATCTTTCTTGTTCAAGGGCAGCATGTAGTAATGTTACCTTAAAAAAAAAACAAAAAAAAAAACATTAAATGTATATAAATGTACAAATATATGACACATCCACATTCGTCACTCACAATCTTCATGTCATTATTAACACACCTGTGATGACAGTTCTTCTTTTATATGTAGTAGCTCGTCTACCTGTAGAAGGATTTCTGCTTTATCTTTCACTAAAGGAGACAGAAACATCAGACAGATCACATTCATTCTTCATAAGGGAAGGCAGAGAGGAGGGGAGGGGAAGGGAAGAAAGGGGGCTATGTAGCATAATTTGGGCAATGTACAACTCACTCTCGCCCTGTTGGAGCATCTTCAGCAGCTGGGCATTTCTTGCTTTCACCTCTTTGTATTTCACCTGCAGAGTTAAGAAGAAAAAAAACTTTTTTGCCGTTTTGAAAGTTTCTGGCTTTTGCCACAACAAGGAGAGGAGAGAGGTAGGTCGTGCCCAAGATGTGTTTAAAAAGTTTAATTAGAAATGGGGTTTTTTCATTGTGGAAACTGGTCACTACTGGACTCTACTGTAACCAACAGGAATTCAAGCTGCCCACAGCCTCCTTGATTTGAGAGATATGAAACTAGAAACTTTTACGCCACATTTCAAGTCCCTAAGGAAACAGTGTTTGATTCTCAACAGATAGTTAAGAGGGAATTTCCATGAAGCTTGCTTTTCTGTCCTTGGTGAATTCTTTCCTGCCACCTTATATCACCCCCCTCCTTACACACTCCCATAGTCCCATGTGCTGATTTTTTTTCTTTGAAGACTGCAGTGATTGTTCTGGTGTACTTTACTCCTACAACAGTGTGGCTAAAATGAGCTTGAGTAAATCATCATCACCCGAATTCTAACTTTTCCTCAGCAGTGCCACTTTGAAACAATGGTCAAGCCATTTGTTTTTGAATTAAAACAATTGTAGCTTACAATAGCAAATGCATGTATCAAATCCAAAAAGAAAATGACCTGCTCTAATAAGTTTTAGTAAAAACAGGTTAGGGGAGAGTCGTATGTATGCTGAACTGTAAATTTCTACATGGTCTACATGGATATTTTTCTGGATTGTTCTGACAGCCGGTTCTATTAATATAAATATAGCAATATTTTTAGGAAGGAGTGATAAAATATAAAGCAGCCACAGTAAACTTGTTAGATAAAGAGCTGCAGGCGACAGCCACATAATACAGTTAACAGAAGAGTACCTATTCCACAACAAAATGGGTGAAATTGCAATTTGCCAGAGAAATTATAGAATGACTGAGTAAGTGCTGACCTCCCACTGTGAGATGGTCTTCTTTAGCTTATCGATTTCCTGGTCTTTCTTCTCTAGTTCATACTTCAGTTGCTCTGCCCGAGGGTCCTTAAAGAAATAACAGGCAGAAAAGAGCAAGTCAGGAAAAATTCATACTTCCAACTAACTCGGAAGGAGAAACAAAGTTCACTTGGATGACGTTGCATTCACTCCAACACTGGAAAATATGCACACAGACAGCTCTGAGGAGAGAGCACTGCTCATGTTCATGAACAGAGAGCTCAATGAGTATCTTGTTGTACATGTGTGTTTGTGTCTGTCCACCCACCGGTTCGTGTTCTGTGGACGTGTTGATTTCTTGCCCCTGGCTGTTAGTGTATTGCTCACGTCTCTTCTCCTGTTGGATAATCCGACTGACATCATCTTCCAGCTTATTAAAGAAACGCTCCTCCTGCCCGATTCCTAATGCCAGGTTAGCTGCTCTGGCGTCCTGGGGGATGAGAATGTGGTCAGTGTTTCAACGGTATTGTGCCACATCACACATGGTATCCAGCTCCAAATAAAACTTCATTCTGTATAGGTAAACAGAACTGTTACTGTATATTTATGGAGTTCATATTCTTGCTCACCTCCTTCTCTTGTTTCTTACTTGAATGTTCTGCAAAAGAGAAAGTACGTTGATACAACTATTATCTTAACAAGGTTTTCTGAAAAAAAATACATACAATATAGGTTTTTCAGTGCTAAGAGAGTACAGTTATAGGTAGGTTGTGAGCTGCAGACAACAGGACACAAGATCCTGGTTTAATGGCTTTTCAAACTGATGAGTAAGTTTCTCTCACCTACACTGCCTTCAGCCTGGAAGTCCTGCAGTGAAACTGTCTTTTTGTCTTTTGCCTGCTGATTCTTCTTTTTGTCCTTCTTCCCTCCACCTTCTTTTCCTCCTCGTGACTTTGGCGAGGATGTGTTTGGGTTCTGGTGAATGAAAGCAGATTGACTGACTTAAGCTAAGGTTATACTTAAAGGCTCCTACTTTATAATCACCTAAATTTAAGTCAGCACTGTAGCATAATACATTGCAGCATCTTTTATTTAACTTCAAAAATCTTTGCACATCTGAATGTGACAGGTGTGTCAGAGGGCAACACAACTTTCAACATTTCTTACAGAATGGGATTCTGCTAAATTTAAGATGATGAATTTACATGAGTAATGATTGAGCATATTCATTGCCATTTCATATATACCAACACTGGCATTAATATTCCTCCAAATTAAGAGATATGTGATACATTTATCCAAATCTGTCAACTGACAACTGTACTTTCCCATTAAAATTCCTTCCAAAGGGGTATATTAGAGTGTATGTATGTAAGCAACGTACCTGTTTCTGTTGTTCATACTCCAGTTTACTTAGAATCAAGGCCTTTTCCAAGTCTGCTTCATATAGTTCAGTGGTTATCTAAGTGGAGAGCAGGAAAACAGATCTATGTGCAAGAACAGGCACTTGGAAATATATTTTGTAATGTCTTTAAGGTCAGGTATGACCTGTTTGAAATACAGTTACGTCTGGGAAAGACAATATACCGAGTTTCATGAATCTGCTTTTTGCCTTTGGCAAACAAAACTTGGTGCACCCTCTCACTCCCTCAATCAAGTTTTCAGTAAAAAGAGGAGAAGGAAAAAGACAAGTTTAGTAAATGTATCTAAAAATCAATAAATTTGTTCAAAGAATATCCTGCTTCTGGCTCATACTGTTGCACACATGAAATCTACCGGTACAACAACTCCTCTACTGCTGGCATCTGAACAACTCTGACCAAAAGAACTGGAAGTAAAGTTGCTTTCAAAAGGGCAGGACAGCAGTGCTATTGTTATCCTCACTTGCTCACACACTTGTTATGAGAGTAGTTTTCTCTCTTACCTGCTCATCCCTCTGCTTCCACTGCTGCCACCCCTCTGAAGGTATATTGTGGTCCCCTGATGCAGGGCTGAGAAGTTCACTGGCTATTCCTGACAGTGTCATACAGGGAGGCGGGGCACAGGACTTTTGAGGAATCTTCTTGAAGGCCAGATTACGTAACTGATAGAAAGAGAGATATAACTTAATCCAAACACTGACCTGATATGACCATTATTGTTCAATTATGAACTATTACCATGTTCTGTTGTTAGCTTTAGAAGCCATCAGCATGTGTGTGCATGAACAACAGTTTTCAGTCTTACAAGGCCCTCTATTATCCAATAACAATTGAGTTCAAATCAGCACTTGCTCTTAACTATACTACACTGGTAATAGTTGCTACGGGACTAGCTATTGTAGTTAACAGTAGTGACAGTGTTTGCATATCTCCTGAACCAGCAAAACACATACAACGTTTTAAATAAACATTAGTTCAGTTTCAAGGAAACCAAATTAATTACTTTCATCTACTTCTACAACCTTTTAAGACAATCAGATACCCTGTTGACATTTTTGCTTACACTTACACAATTACTTTTCTGTCGATCAACTAATCTATTAAATGACTTATGGACTACGAGTTCTACATTTTAAATGCAAAGAATGCTTCTTTTACTTGTTATGAAATGTGGTAGGTTAATAAAATTGCCTTGCTAAGGGCCCACTTGATTACTTGACTGACAAAAAAATGCATACATTCCTTCACAGCAAAAAGTTGCTTATTTTTTCTTTTTGGCACTATTCTATGAAGGCTGTATTTTGGCTGCTGTTTTTGCTAGGGAAGCGATACTGAGACAACATTTAGTGATGTGTTTTTATTAAGGAATAAATATCCCTATAAAAAAAATGCTCGTTCCATTCTCAACTTGAATCGATGCCAACACCTGTGCTCAACAAATGAGAACTAAACAAAGCTTGCTGGAGTGTGTCTGACACCACCCTGTGTAAAACAGCAACAGAAGAGCACAGTCATTGTTTATTCCTGTGACAAAAAGGACAAATACAGCATAAAAACATAGATATGAGCCGTATGAAGCAGGGGTCCATGACATGCTGCTGTCCTAACAGTCACTCACCTCATTTGCCTCACTCTGCTGCTGCTCTTTCTTCTTCTTTTTCTTGTCTTTCTTCTTGTCATTGCCCTGAGCTGCTTTCCCCCCGTTTGCTCCTGCCTTTCCTTGTCGGGGCTTCCCGGTGGAGTCCCTTCCA
The DNA here is from genome assembly GCF_046630095.1 of Trachinotus anak. Lineage (NCBI taxonomy): Eukaryota > Metazoa > Chordata > Actinopteri > Carangiformes > Carangidae > Trachinotus > Trachinotus anak. The sequence continues at coordinate 17,001,090 of NW_027273859.1, read as the reverse complement.
CTTTTAGTGGTGGTCTTCCCCGTCTCGGAGATATCGGAGTCCGAATCCGAGTCTATCTGAAGCAAGGCGAAACGGGAGGCAGTGGTGGGGACGGTGATCATTGCAGATGATGCCATTGCGAAAAGGAAACTAACTGGTGAGGGAAGATAAAGAACAATTCAGTAAGGAAAACTTAAAGCCGGTTATAAACGAGTTAGCTTCTAGTGGCGACCTGTTTTCAAATAAAAATACCACCATATCTCAGACAACAGCTTTATTTAAACCAAAATATTTTTCCGTTAGTATGTTTTATCAAAACAGACAAAATGCTGATAAATGTTAGGTGTTTTGAGGTGTATTGTAACAGCCTAGAGACAGACGCAGCTAGCATTACATAGCAGCAAGTTAACCTAGCTAACTATAAAAGGCTTAGCCGGTTTTGTTAGCTTCAAACAAGTACAAAAGTAGCGATGCACGACAGTTAAAAGCACAAATGTAGGTTCAAGTTTATATTTCGTTTTTAATGCACTGGTGGACTTGTGCTGAAAGGCTGGTACTCACAAGAAAAGTTGCTAAAGAGCACTTTCACCTGTTCGTGAGGAAACTGTCGCTTACCGTTGGTTTGCTACCAGCGATTGTGTGAGTATGGCAGCCCAGTGGTTCCAAAAAGGGTAAAGACTGCGATTCTGATTAGTGTTGCCAGATTTGACTGACATAGCGTCCCAATCATAGTTTGTCTAGAATCCGTCCTACCCTATATACAGTCTTGAGGAAAATTTCAACACGCCGAATTAGTTAATGGCAGTTCCTGTTATATATATGTATACTTACAACTGTCAATGAATTGCTTTGATACAGTAGACAACTTAAAAACGAGATGATTATCATTCAAGTTCTGCACTTACAAGGAGCTACTTTCTATGTTTTTTACGCGGATTTATTGACATTTATTTGCGAGGAACATAGATAATGAGATAATGACATACTTTGAACGAGTAAGTCACACTGAATCTAAAAATATCACGTTGATAAGCAGGCCAAACAACAATAACAAACCTCCTGTTGTTTTTAGGAAATCACCAAACAACTTTTCATAGGAGGTCTTTCCTTTTTAAATGCCTGCTGTAAATTATGTTCTGTGTTGGTTATATGTAGGCTACAGTGTATTTTTTGTGAGCTATGCCTATACTGTTTTCTGGTTTCAAGGTAATTGATTTACACGATCACCATCTAATAATTCAGATCTACTGACTAGAGTTTGCTCTGTTGTCATTACAACTAACCTGTAGTGGTGGAAAAAGAATTCAATCCCACTCAGGTAAAAGTATCAGTAACTCAGTGTATAAGTATACCATTACAAGTAAAAATCCTTTATTCAAAATCCAACTGAAGTAAAAGTCCATAAGTATAATTAGCAAAATGTACTTAAAGTATCAAAAGTAAAATACACATTACATAGAAAATTGCCCCTCTGACTGATCTTTTATTAAATATCACATTATTAGAGTGTTTATACTGAGGCCACAATGTGTACGCAGCATTTACTGTTGTAGCTGGTTGAGGTGGAGCTATAGGTTTAACTACTTTATGCACAGTTGGGTAGTCTAGTCCAGGTTCCCAGTCCTGCAGTTAGAGTTAGGTGCCTCCAAAGAGTCACAAGATGAATCTGAGTGGGCATGAGATGATTAACATGATACAAATTATGCAACACAAATTTGTCTCAAATCTTTTTTGTGAAATATTTGATTGCTTACCATCACTGTCCCTCAAACAATTATTTAAATTAAACTGTCTGAGAAGAATAGAGGCAAATTCACTCTTTAGTGGAACTTACTAACACTTAATTGATATCTAAAACATGACAAGGGGCCCAACTACACACTGTTTTTAGTACACTCAACCCAAAACCATGGCTCCATGGATTAATCTATCCGTGGGCTGAGGCTGAGGGGATGGAATGAATCCTCACAATAAAGACAAAACATTGAGATATGCATCTTAGCAAGTTTAATCAATTTGACTGTAGAGTCACAGAAATAATTTACACAGCAATCAATACACAGTACAACTAACAGTACACAGTGCAGACAGACGTTAAAAAAAAGATTGTATCAAAAACACATAAAAAACATATTGTGTCCACTAGCCATTTTAAGTGCTACACAGTGCCAAACATTAGAGGTGAAAAAGTCAACTATAGGTTGATGAACACATTTTCTCTTTTTAATTCCACTTTTTAAACTTAAAGTGTTGTAAAAGGAGGAGAGTCAGTTTAGTGGATGCAGTTGATGATAACCATTAGGTGAGCTACTGTATTATGACTACAGAAATAATATCAGAAAAGTGCTGTTTTTTCTCCCCCCATTCTCAGGTTATGTACACAATGTGTTTATGTCAGACAGATTTATGACACTGTAAAGATTTTTTTGGCTTGTTTTATGTCTTTATCTAGGAGAGGAGCCTAAAACATAAGATCTCCAAATTTGCAAAACATGCAGTGTTGCATTTTGGTGTGGCAAGAGCTCAGACAAAAATCTATAATCACAAAATTGGATGTTTCACTCTATTTTCTCTTAGCAATTTACCGTATTAGAAATTCTCTCTATATATGCCATTTATCAGATTTATTCTGTTGGCTTGACAACACTGGCTTTCTTTGTGTTTCTTCTCTTCAGTATAGGCAGGAAACTGAAGGAAGATAGTGCTGTGACAAGAGACTGAAGTAGTTCACTGTACATTAACTACATTCCAGTCTGTCTAAGACACTTTAAGGTCATGAACTCAGTGTTTCAGCAGCAGTTTTTCATGCTCTCTGGTGAATTTACAAAGGAAAATGACAAGAAAAACTTCTCTACAAAAACACATTTTTCTCATTCTTAAGTATATTGTTTTTTTCATTCTGGGAAGTAATTTAATGCACCTGTGGGCACTTCTCACTGACCTCAAAGCCCCACAAAGTCCTTAAAGTAGGTATTCTCCAATAAGCATATTTTCACAACATACTTAAAATGAGAGGAAAAAATGTGTCATTCATATTTAGTGAGTTTTATCATAAGTTATTCAAACTTTGTACAAAGATCTATGTAAAGCCACTGAATAGATCTGCAAATGAGGCAACATTATCTGTCAGTGTTTCTGGACACTTCTATGGAGTCCTCTAGTATTGACTCTGTGCTGGAAGCCACAGCAGACTCCCGCCTCCTTGTGGCAGAACCAGAGATCTGCAGGTCAGCTGGACAGATCTGTCTCAGTTCCTTACGACACAAACGGACTGGGGTCATTTCTAAACTTTCCCCATTTTTACCAGCCTCTCTTTCGTTCCTCCCCTGGGACTGTGTGTGTATCTGATTGTATTCAGGCTTTGTTTTTCTGTGTGCTTGGAGGTCAGAAGATGAAGAGGGACAGAGGGCTTGGTGTGCATGTCTCCTCATTTCAGAATCAAACGGCGTCTTTTGGTCTGTTTGCTCAGCATGTATCTTTGTGTATGTTGTTGCTACACGTGTCCTTGCTTGTACCTCTTCAGTGTGCGTCTGGGATTTGCTTGCGCTTGCATGTACCTGCTTATTGTGTGTTTGTTTGTGTTCCTGTTTGTGTGAGGGCTGATCATCAGGGTGTAGGGCACCACTGAAAAGCTCTTTGAGTTTCTTTCTCAGCTGCCGACTGGAGCTCTTGTAGTAAAACAGTTCTTTCTCCAGATGCTGCAGTCTGTCTTGGATACTCTGCTGTGGTTCTCCTGTTCCACCCTCTAAACACACACATACACACACAAACAGGCACACCCGGAGACAAAAGTAAATAGAAAATATAATAAGAAATATTCATGACACAATGTCTGTACAAATATTACAGCAAGAGATAGGGCAAAAAAGGCTGACCTAATTTCCTCACCTTGAAGTTTCTGCAGGAATAGCTGGATGTTGTTCTGGTGATCTCGGTGCTGCTGGGTGAGCTTGCGGTCTGCATCCAGTGCCAGGTGCTGCATGGCGGCCTCCATCTCCCTCAGGACCCTCTCTTGCTCGCCTGCATGAAGCTCCAGCTCTTCACAGCGCAAACGCAAATGTCGCTCCGTCTCACGAAGACAAACAACCTGGAGATGATAAAGTTGAAAGGGAGCCAGAGAACAGTGCAGAGAAGCACATATTATTACACAACATAATTACAAAGATACTGGCTGAATCTTTTACCTTTGTTTACTCTGACAGATGCAGAGAAAAAAACAAGGACAGAGCAAAAAGGGCGGGAGGGAGTTGTTCATGATGTAATAGTATAAGATGGTGCAAACAAACCTCCTGAAGAGAAGTTGGTGGTATGGTATTTAGACATATCAGATGGAAACATGAAGGACACAGAGGGGGGCATTGGTGAAGCAGAGGGAGGGCAGAGACATAATTTAATTAGCATAACAAAAATAGTTCTGCTTCATTTCTGACTCATCTTTCACTCAAGCACATCACCTGGAGAGAGAGAAGGTAAATAACATAGGAAGAGAAAAAGGAGAAACATAAACAGAAAAAATATTTCAGCATCTAGTTTCCATCACACCCAAACCATTTTTTCATTTTAAAAACATGTTTTTAGCAAAGCACAGACACCAGGCACTCATGGAATTTATTTGTAAATAGGAAATGAAAGGAAAAAAAGTGAAAACAAGTAAGGAAGCATGTTGGCTTTGTGTGTACTGCTGAATGTTGCATACATCAATACGTGTGTGTGCATCTTATCTTACCTTGTTGAAATATTTGACAAGCAGCTCCGAGGCCTCGGGTGGTGAGAGCTCCTTCAGCTTCCTGATGACATCACAGAGTTGGGCGGGTTCAGTGCCTTGTGACTGATATGAAGAGTAGTCTGTGATTACCAGCTTCTTCTGTTTGTCCTGGATGAAATGGTTTTTAAACTCCAGAGCTGCATCCAGGGCTTCAATAGCTTCCTCCAGCTGGAGCAGGGAATGCCCCTCCTACATAAGGACGCACAAAAATCAAAGTGCACAAATGTTTAGTTTAACAGAACCCGTGAAATCCATAAATCATATCAGGTGTCAGTTTATTGTAATACAGCTAATTTCTGTTTTTCTGACCTCCATAGTAAGTACTCTGTTTTCCCTCAGCTGTGCATCCAGAGTGTCTCTCCTGTTTTTAAGCATGTCTCTCTCCTTCTCCAATTCCTCTATGGTAACTCCTCCAGTCGGCCTTGCGTTACTACTGCTCTGCAGGTGCTCCTCCACAGAACTCAACTGCGTGGACACACGCAGCAGGTCCTGACTCAGAGCCTGAAAAATAAATTATACAAAACTTCCAGATATAAATATAAATAGACATGTGACAATATTAGCTAAATCATAATAAAAACATATGTACAACCTTACCTGACTGGAGCGTAGCATCTTGACCTCCAGTTTGTTCTTCTGTTGCAGACAGGCCTCTCTGCGCAGGACAACCTCCTCTCTCCTCCTCAGCTCCTCCTCCAGCTCTTGCAACTCTGCTCTCCTGTGAAGCACACGCTCCTCCTCCTGCTCCAGCCAACTGCTCTCACACAGCTACAGTGAGGACAAAGAGGAGCAAAGGGTTGTGAGGAGGGGGAAAAAAGGAGTAAAGAGAGGCAAGGGGTGATGGAGGAGGGAGATGACAGAAAAATAAAGATGATAAGAAAGACAGAGAAGTAGAAACAGTAACAGGAGAGGGAGAGGATGGATACAAAAGAAACATGGTCAAAATGGATTTTTTAGAAGTAGAACATGCAAAACAACCTTTTAAAGAACGTATACTGCTTCTGTATTTAAAAATTGTTTACCTTTTCCTCTAACTCTTCCTGGTGATTGCTTTTGCACACAGTCAAATCTGCTCTTTGCTCCTGTAAACAAAAACACAAATCATGTTTAATCTTTACTCAAGAGCCATTAATAATTTACCCATTACATTTAACCATTTTGTATTTGTCAACTTAAATCAAAGTTAAAAATCAATTTAAACTAAAGACGTAGGTGTATAAGATCACTGACAAAAAGTAGCACTTAAGCAGAACCATCAACAAAAGTTATTAATTTTTTACATGGTGTGGATACACTATTGCTTCTCCAGAATTTACCAGCTTCACTGGTTGTGGGATATTGATATAGAATCAAATATTTGATAGATTATAAATGATCATTAATAGAACTGGATTTTTTGCCTTTTGGCCCATCAACTTAAAAAAGGGATTTAAAAGTTTGTATCAGCAGAACTGAGATGTAGCTTTACACAAGACTTTTCCTGTTGCACAATCTAGACAGCATGTTTGATGTTACTGGTTTCATTTTTAAAAAATCTGTACAACTAACCCCACTTTGGCCAAGTTCTTCGTTGTCATCAGTGGCCTGTCTCTGCTGCCTGAGGCTGGTTTGAAGCTGTGCTCTCTGCAGTCTCATGTGCTGAAGGCTGCGATACACCTCTGCTCGGAATTGCTGGTTCTGCATGGAAAGTCTTGCCAACACACCAGCTTCTCTGCCATCTCCAGTGTGCCTGCCTTGTCTGTCCACTGCCTGGATCTCCTTGTCTGTCACACAAAAGCACACATTTATATATGCAAGTATTGCTCAAAATCTGAGATAGCACATATAAATACATTGTAAGAGATTTGAAACTAATATGTTATTTCCAAACCAGAAAAGAATTTTTTCATACACCACCCATCGTGTAGCCAATCATGGTTCACTTTTTGTCTCTCAGGCTATCATAGACATACTGACTTTGCACATGTCTTGGCTCCAGACATGTTGTTGACAATGACAGATTCCCTGTTGTCCATGAACAGTGGCAGAGAACTAAATTCACTCAACAGAAGCCTCTGGAGGTTGCAACAAGTTCTCATAGGTATTGCAGGAATGTTGTGACTAACCTTGGCTAACTCAAAACTCCTCACACTTGTTCTGATACACAAACAAATCAGTTAAAGATTTCTATTCTTCTTGACTAAATTTCTTACTGTCAATAGACACAGTCTATGTCAAGGAACACAGCAATACACACTATATAATTATATAAACACCAGTTTTGTCAAGATCTTTGATGAGCTGCTCTTCCATGCGCATGTTGACTGCCAGATCTTTGATCCTTCTCTGAGTAACACTGGCTCTTAGTCTGGCCTTCCTCATATGACTTTGTTTGGCATGGTTTTCCTTGGTCCCTGTAAAGAAATAGTAACTGACAATAAAAAAGAAAACAACTTCTTGGATATAAAATAACTCTTTGGGATATCACAGACGAGAATGGAGACAGGAAAGCCTGCCTCTGAATATAAAAGGACAACGAAACAGAAGACTGTGAAATAAAATCAAATGCATGTAAAGAATACCTGTGGCCTGCTGAGGCTGTTGTAAAAATGGATTCCCATTAGATGTTTTGTCTAGTCCAGTGTTTTTCTCTTTCAGAGCTGATTTCTTCTGCCGGTTGGTCCATGTTCGGTTTAAAGAACGCCTGGAGTAACATCACAGTATTTGATTAGGCAGATCATTTCGGATTGACTCGCTGCTGTCAGAAAAGCTGACTTTCTCAATGAAAGATAATCGATATGTGTGAAACCAAGGACTTTTTGTGTTTCTGTGGCTCACGGTACACCTGCAGTACACTTGGAAACAGGTTTGTTGGGAAAAACTATGTATGTTAGATCCTAGCATCATTCGTGGCCAATCACATCAACTCCTTTCATCTTCTTTAAAAGGGGTGTTGTTCACAATGCACCCCAGGGGTGTCATATCTCCTATATGTCCATGAATGTGAGCTTCATTGATTTGGAGCCTGTGCAGAACACCAATTTATTTTTGACCAGTTTGAGGTGCACAAGAGCAAAGATACTGGTGGGGCTATTTTGAAACTGTATTTCATAACAGCTTGGTGCTGGTTGCACAAAATTGAATTAATTAACTACATGTGTTTGCCATGTGTAATGCATTGCTCTTAAATGCAGGGCTAAAGTTAGAGGCAGCAAATGGAACCATAATTATTATTATCAAAATTACCACAAACAGTATTAAAACTAGTTTCTACTAGTTGAAACGTGTATCAAAAAATGTGAAATGAGAGGCGTAACATTCAGAGTTTCTGTGATTGGGAGAGGTCAACTGAGGTGCACTAGCTAAATTGACAAGTGCATTGTTAACCTCATCTGAACAGGCAGGTGGCTGACAGCACAAAATGCCGTCATCGTTGACACCAAAATTGTAGTGTGTCACTGGACTGCCACTGATACACCCCCTAAAGCGCTTGTCTTCCCATGTTGGTGCATGGACAGTCACTGCTATACAAAGCAGGAGCAGGTGAGGAATAAACGTTACCACACCTGAAGAAAAGCATCTTGGTAAAAGTGAAAAAAATTACATGTCATTTAATATTAACTAGGTTACTCTGCTTTTTTATGCAACATTTTGTCTTTGCAGCATATGAACAAAAACTTTTATAAAACTTGTAAAATTTGTATTTGTTGTAGTGAATCACTGGTGGCTTCACAAAGTAGGAACCAGTAGACAGGTATTACACAGACTCTCACCTAAATGCCATTTTGCTCACACAGTCGTCATCCTCCTCCTCCTCCTCTTGACTCCTGTCTTTGCTCTCTGCCTGTTTTATGAATGGACAGTACACCTCATCCTTTTCCTCAAGCTTAGCCAGAAGGAGATAACCGCGCATCTTAAAGGCTGCCATCACCCTCTCCAGTGAATAGGCTGGGGGACTAGAGTGGATCTACAGACACGCATGCATACGGACAGAAATATGCACGGCCATAAACAACAGGCTATGTTTATAACTTACAAAGTCAAGTGTATCTGGTACAACAGATATAAACACAATCAATTACACACACAGAACAAAACATTGCAACAACCTACCTTCCTGGGAGGCCCATGTCCACAGCTGTCTCTGATCAGAGGGACACTATGGGGCCGCTTGCCTGAGTTCCCAGAAGTCACTGCTTCCACTGCCGCCCCTGAGGTTGCACCCCGAAAGGTCATGAGGTCGCTGCGGAGACGATCAATCAGAATCTGCTGGTCCACCAGTTGTTCAGTCTGAAAACATTCACAGAGGAATGAGCACACAGGTATGGATTAAAAAAAAAAAAAAACAGAAGAGTTGTCATTAAATTCAAGGACAGTTGTGAAGTTTTATTTGGAGATAATCTACAATGCTGAATGCACTGTTCACTTCTACTGTATAACAGCACTCAAAACTGCTCTTCTCCTCACCTGTATACGATTATGTTCCTTTTCCTCCTCTAAGGCTTGAAGGTAGGTTTTGCTCTCTTGATGAAGTTTCTCAACAACTTTTTGTACCTGTCTCAGCTCTGCATTTTTCTGCTCCAACAGCTGCCCCTCTATGTTGAGAGCTTCCTAAGGATAAGAGTAGGTTAGAGAAAAGTGTCACTTTTTTTCTATGTCTTTTTATTTACCTTGATTTATGGATATTTAGTCATTCAGTGGCCCTCTTTTCATTTTTAAAATCAGAAAAGCTTTTTTGTCTATGTATCTTACTGATCCAGTGCATCTGTTGCTTTCATTCACATGATCTCATATTAGGCTCTCAGGGATTAAAGGATGTCACAGTGGAAATTTTGACATTTCATAATGGAAAAAAACAGCCACAACATTAACAATAGCCCGATTCCATTAGGTGTGCCAGAAAGCCAGCATAAACAGCACCAGGGCCCAGATGAGGCTGACACATCTAAATGGGATGTTATTAGTGACACCTACGCTTTTCAACTTCTGAACAACAATACTGATTTCATACATGGAGAAGGATGGGCTCTTCCATTATACAGCACTGTGACTGGCACAGAATTTTAAAAGGTATGAGAACAGTAACATGACAGGGTGATGACAAGTGATTAATTAGCAGTCTGTGCCCTGTCTGTTTTAATTAATTTAAACTATTTTGAAAAAAATTACTTGAGCAGAGTCGGGTAAGTGAATAAAATATATAAATAAAACACTAAGTGCATTTCCATAACCTTATTATTGGTGGCATATCAGCTAGCACTTTGAGTTGAGATGGACATTGTCACTGCACAATAACTGAAATAGAGCCCTAAGTGTTATGGATTATGAAGCAGCTCCCATCAATTGTTTGATAAAATAAACATTTGTTAACTTTAATGGCCATCTGTTGTTTCTTTTTTCTTTTTTTTTTTACTTTTTATCATTACCTGGCACTTGTTGAGCTCTTCTCTGAGCTTTAATGATGTAAGATATTCAAACTTGTCTCCATCCCCTTTTGACCAGTCCTTATCATCGATTTGATGTGTGTTATTGACAGCTGTCAGTCTCTCCTGCCAGTCCTGCAGTTGCTGCCTGAAAGATTGACTTGGTGAGGGACCAGAGATATCTGCAAGCAAAGCTGCAGCTTCCTGTGCCAGGAAGCGGTAGTGTGATGATTGCTCTTGGTTCATCCTCTGATCTGGCGCAGATACCACCTGGCTGGGCTGTTTGAAGCTCTCTCCCTCTTCAGCTTTTCCAACTGTCCTTTCCCTTTGCATCTCCATCTCTCTCTCCTTCTCTTTCAGTAGCTCTCTCAGTGTCTTTACTTCATACTCAAGCTCCCCTAGTCGAGCCTCGCCAGGGTCCCAGGCTGTAGGACATGATTTTATCTCTGTATGAGGAGGTATTGCTCTGGGACGGTTGCGAATGTGACGGGCCTTGGAGGCAAACTGCAGGACACTCAGAGTCTCAGCTACACTGTGGTGAGAGGGGCTTACACAGGCCACCATCAGCGTATGGGCAGTACCACCCAGTGAATCACGGAGGAGACGGGTGATCTTGGCAGCACGATACGGTATGTGTGCACTGTTGCAGTTGTTACCACGGCGACTTCGAGCAGGGTCAGACAGGGCGCGAATAACATTGCCCAGTGCAAGCAGGCCCGTGTTGATCTGAACAGACTCTTTGAGCCGTGTCCCAGTGTTGCCAGTTTTTCCAGCACGCTCCGAGCCTGCTAGGTCAACCAGACAGAGTTTGGAGGAGCAAACAGACTTTAAGGAATTGCTGCTGCGGCAACATTGGATGAGCTGAAGGGTGAGGATGGCATGAGAGCGACTGGAGTGCTCGTTCATCCCTGTGGTGCCGGTGTGGCGTAGAGCATTACCCGTCTCTAGAACGCTGAGTAGCTCCTCTGCTGAGGAGATGACCATCTCTTTGGCTCCCACCACCACTGAAAACACACAGCTGAAATATTACTTTGCCCCAATGTACAAAGTAGTGTTTAATCTTGTTGTATTACTGACTTCCTCATCCTCTCTGAAATAATGTTTCTCATTCAGTAAATGAATGACTTTACACATTAAGATCAGTTTACTAATGAGCACTGCAAAGCCTGTGATTTTGACTGATCACACATATTTTCTGCAGCTAAACTGATGTCATCAGGGTTATCACTTGGGCTTGGAGACTAAAAAGCTACAACAGAAAGCAAACTGGACACTACTGATGTGCATGATGGGAAGTGTAGGATCCTGTGCGTTTGAAACTTAATACTTGGGACTACTACTAACCAAAATTGGCTACTGATGTATGAATTCACTTTTAAATTTGTCTCTTGCACATCCAACCAACTTTATGGAAGTGCAGTACATCAATAACAAAAAAGGAGCACCAGTGGCATGATGAACCACTTTGTGATGCAATGAACAGCAAGTCCTTAAATAGGATTGGTGTAAATAAATAGCTGGATGGTGGATATATGGACAAATCCACACAAGTAACACACAGAAGGTGTTATCATTAAAATTTATCTCCCATGTCCTTTGTTTTAGGAAATCCTATGACTTAATTTCTTCAAATGCATTCTACAGTATGTGAAACATACAAAGAATTTGAATTTTTTTTTCATTACCTGTGTTTCCTTTCTCGTCCTCTCTGATATGAAGCTCTTTCTGAATGGTGTGTGGCTCCAGCAGGTCTCGCAGCTCCTCCCTGTACAGCTCCATATATGAGACCCGCATTGTGGCCTCCACACCTTCACTGTTCTTCCTCTTCTCCCCCAACAACAAGAACACATCCTGGGCCACACGGTCAATAATTCCTCCATTTTCATCTGAGAAAAGTTTTGGAAGAAAGAGACACATATAAATAAATTACATGTTGCAAAGACCAGGGAGTGAAACATTAGAAGAGACCTTCTGAGTCAAATCTCTAGCACTTGTGTGAAGTATAACAATGGGTTAAAAGCAAATTACTGAGCTTTTGAAGTCAGGATTTTTGCAGCGTTCACCAAGTTAAATTTAAGACACTTTTAATACCCCATACCCCTCAAAGCATGGGCGATATCAATAAAAACCAGAAGGGATAATAACCTACAATTATTTGATTAATTTACATTAATTTCACATTTATGGCATCACTTTCTGGCTTATTCCTACTTTGTCCTAATTTAGGGTCGCAACTAATATTTTTTACATTATAAATTAATCTGCTGATTATTTTTTTGATTAATCATTTAGTTAATGAAACATCAAAAAATTGTGAAAAAAGTCCCTCACAACTTGCAGTCAAATGTCACCTATTCAAATATGTTGTTTTGTCAGACCAACAGTTCAAAACCCAAATATATTCAATTTATTGTAATATATGACAAAGAACAAATCCTTATATCTGAGAAGAAAATGTTTAAACATAACCTGCATAAGAAGCACAAAAAAAAGAAGAAGATGAATGAATGGATGGATTAAACAATCAAAAAATAACTAATTTAAAGTCGTGGATCTGAAACAGTACTACTGGAGATTTCCCTGTAAGGTTTTGTACAAATCACCAGTAACTAGAGTCACTGCTTTTATACCCTCTACTTGCCGCTGCCAAACTCTACCAACTAAAACAGTACATATTCAGTAAATATTTAAGATCGCCTTGAACATGCAGCAAAAGGTACTGTGACACTCCAGTTTTTCTCATCTCAAACAGACTGTCAAAGTGGTCAAATGTCATTTTCCCGATCAGTCTGACCAGTGATCAATCAGTTCACCTCTCTTCTCCTAAATCCCCCCCTCTGGATCTTTCTAATCTAACGTCCTTTTTGGGATAAAAATTGACACTTGTGCTCTCTGCAACTTACCCAGGTTCCCTCCTCCCAGTGTGTATGTCTTCCCTGACCCTGTTTGTCCATAACAGAAGACGGTGGCATTGTAGCCGTCGACCAGGGACTCGACGAGCGGCTGGACGCAGGACTCGTACACCTCGTCCTGGCTGGCTGTCGGTCCAAATGCGTGGTCGAAGGAGTAGAGTCGGTCCGAGCCGAGCATCACCTGGGCGGAACCCGGCACCATGCGTACACACACCTGGTGGTTGTGGAGGACTTCCTTGGGAAGCAGGGGCCGGATACGGACCGCAACCCGGACACACACCTCGCTCATAACGGGGACTTGTAGTTACTGAGGACGAAGTGCTTGTAAAGAGGAAGATCTTTCATCCCAGCACCTCACAGCTGGGTTGTGGTGAAACTTCTTATTTCAGCTCTTAAACATTTTACCAAAACAAACCGTCTGGTGTTGGCCTTGTGTGTTTAACCACCATCGTCCTCGCTGGGTCTTTTGTTGACGCTGTTGATAACTTCGTCGACTGTCCCGTTTGTTGTTGCTCCTCGGTTGCCCGGGAAACCACCGCGGCGGGGCTGCAGCAGTCGAGGAAATAAGAGCCTCCATGGAGGGCGGGCCGAGTGGTACGTGAAGGCAACAGCGCCGTCTGTTGAGCAAGCCGCTTGTCTTAAAAACAAAAACAAAAATACCCTTTAAACCTCAATGAAAATCGTATCCTTAAAAAAAAAAAAAAAAAAAAAAAAAAAAAAGAAATAAAATTCGACCACCATTTTTTTTTATTTAAAGGAAAGGAAATTTAAATTAAGGTTAAAGAAAATCACATGTTACAAACATACATTTTAAAGGATGTTTCAGTCTGTCTTAAAATGACATCTAAGTGCCCATATTAACATTAACATTGAAGTTCCCTTCCTGACTCCATACTTAATATGCTTCTGATGCAAAGGATGTGTATAAAACTTTAACTGAAGCTAATATGTCTAATATCCAAGACAAATAAATCAACTGGATATTCTCTCTTCTGTACCATGTTTTACTAAAAAGCTTGTATCTTTGGAACATATGCATTTGATTCGTCTAACTTGAACTGCATAAGCCTATTAAAAGCTTAAGATACATTTTGGAATATACCATATTTTATTTTCTCAGAAGAGGGCTGTAGACTTTGTCCCTCCCCCTGTCACTGAAAGCACAGTAAAAGGAGATCTGTTTATGGCCAGAATGAACAGGAGAACTGATTAGAGCAAGTAAATCCCATTTTAATGTTCTCATGGGCACATGTCTGACATTAGTAGGCTATATTCATTGGAGAAAAAAAAAATCCTTGCAACAGTTAACATCATAACAAATAAGTGCTCAAATATCATACCAGATTTAACTCTCCCCCAAAGGAATTCTTTGGGGACGTCGCTGTATAAGAACTGAATTGGCATAAAACATTGTAATGTGGTGATACATTTTGTGTTAGTAATAAAAATAAAGATGTGTGGCAAAATAATTTGACATCTATTTGCCACTGTATTTACACCACAATATATTGGGAATGTTAATTTGTTGCAATGCGATGGACAAGGATTTTAGTTTGTTTGTATAATTGATTTTATTAAAGGGGATATTCCACATTCATCACAATAAATGCACTACCTACAAACCAAATTATAGAAACTTCTCTCAAGAACTACTTCAGTATGGCAACACAATTAAGAGACCTTCTAAATACAGTAGGGTATTTTGTTTTACCGCATTTATGAATATTTCTATTTAGTGACTATCTTTTATTTGTATTTATTTTAATGGTCTTGCTGTGTTACCAGCATGAACAATTTTGTTAAAAAGGTATTTAAAAACCAAAATGTCTTTAATGAAGAAAAAATGAACTGCAATAAAATTCTATTAACATGGAAATGATGATGAAATTACATTTTAATACGTTATAAATAAGTTGATCCAAGTTTTGATGATTTATTAAATCATTTCACAATTTGTTGTGTCTTTTATATATTTTAATTGATTTATTAATATGATTATTTATTTTAAAATAACTCCTTTATATGATATTAAACATTGTGGGGCTCCAATATGATTCCTTTTCTCATTCACAGCAATATATGCATAATACTTATATACACAAAAATATTCAGTATCGAGTTTATACCTCTCCAATACATTTTCCTGTTATTACACAATATTTATTATTATTGCATTATAAATTAGAATATTTTTTTAGGAGTTGCCTTACAGACATCTTCCTTTAAGATTTCAAGTGGATGATGCGAAAAAAGATCCTAAGTAATGCATCTATTGCAACACTCCTGTAAACGAATTAACATACAGTATCTGACCAAAATATTTTATTTTCACTGTTTGGGTGTCAGTTCAAATCACTGTAGAATGGAGCATACAGCATACTCACATGGAGTGTATGATCACTTGTTCCATCTCACCAACAGCTAACATTTTAATTGACTGTAAATAGACAACAGTGCTGCTACCCACATAGACGATGCTACATTAAAGCTTCACACCTGCCTTCATTAGAAAAGCCCACTTGTACATATATCTGGCACAGGGACAAGCTTGGCTTTATCCCAGGGAAAGGCACTGGTGCCAAGGTTGCACACTGAGAAGTGCTGCCTGCTGTATATAATGCTGCCAGCCAGCCCGTCAGTAGTAAATACAGCGTGTGCGGTGAATGGGAATGTGGGCCATCTCTTTGTGGTGCTGCTTGGCGTAAGGCCACAGGTAGAAGTCGATGATTGTGGAAGTGATGTTACATGTCTGTCCGTCTCTCTCCTGCACCAGCTTGCAAAGTAGGTCTTTGATGAGCTCCACTGACCAAATCGAACAACCTCGGATCTCAACCTCTCTCCTGTCCCCTGAACACAGTCGCTCACCTGAAAGAAACCAGCGACAAGCACATAACACATAGAATGATTATATTATACTACTTTTAAAGGATTAATTCATTCATTTACACAATCTCCTGTCTCACCGTTTTTTAGCATCTGCATCAGTGTATCAGAGTATCGCAGCGCTCCGAGGTAGACAAGAGCCTGTGGGACCCTGTAGTCTGCAAACATGGTAAGCCAGTCCATGTTAATGATGTCTCCCTCTCCTCTGGCCTCCATCACACCCCAGAAATCTGCCACCAGGATCTGGGCTCGCTTGTAGAATGAGATTCTCTTCCCCTGAAAGAAACAGGACAGAATACACTGCAGATACTGTATCTGCTGTTTGTAATATAATGGCAAGAATATGTGTGCACAGAGTATAATTTGCGCCTTCACTGACTATAATATGAAGAGAGCAGTAGAAATATTGCCACACTTTCATTGGCCAGGAGATGGAACTCTAACATCACAGTTTATCTTCTCCAAATGCATATAATTATCTCAGATTGCATACACTTCCTATATGCTTTCAAGATATTTTATACATGTTCTATTTTTTTTATTAGTCTATGAATTTAAAGTGTGTACACAATTGTACAGTACACTTATTGTACAATTAATGAATTCAATAGAAAAATGGATGTAAGAACCATGGTTTCTACTGTGTAAAAAAAAAAAAAGGATGACAAGCTCCAAGCTAATTTTTCAATTTAATTTGTAAATGGACACCTATCCAACCAGAAATCATTTTTATTTTATTTTATCTGAGATGAATGTTTCAATCATTGATGTAGACAAACTAAAACTAACTAAAACATGACATTTGCAGAAAATATAAAAGTTCAAGAATTTTCTCTGGCAACATTTTTCAGCACATATTCCTAACATGAAATGTTTTTTTTTAGAAAAGGCCTACTATAACTCTAACCTTATACACAGCTTCGTCCCTGTAGGAAGGGATCTTCTCCACGATGAGCTCCACCATCTTCTGGGCATCGTTCCCGGCTGGGCTGATAAAACTGCGAAAGCTTCCGCCATGTTCCAGCAACACGCGACCGCCTTCAGTCAGCACCTTGTTAGACAGATCCAGTTCAAATTCAACAATGATGCAGAGTAGGAGGTTAATCTACTATGCATACTTTCACTTTTCACTTAACATGGGAAATGAAGTTGGGGTAATTATGTAACACTGATAGACAAACTACAGTAGTTATATGAACTGTAACATCAGTTTCCATAGTAAATGTGAAAATATGTCTAAAAAGACAAGATTCAAAGAAAGATAAAAACACACGTACACAGCTGCCATATGGATACTACAGGTATAGGACAATATGATCCCAGATACCTTATGAACTGTGCAGGAATGAAACAGTGCATTAGTTTTTGATTCAATGTGGCATCTATGTTCAGTCTATCGATTAGAGAGATGGGATGATACATCCTGTTTTTTTTTTACACATTTGTCTCTCAGTTGAAAAGAACTGCTGTACTTTTGTGCTACATAACTGCTGAGAAGGCAGTCTAAATGTGTGGTTGCAAAAGTCAACTGTTTTAAACAGAAGGTGGAAATGCAAGGTGCAACTTCAGACATCCCTTTCATCACTGTACTGACGATGTGTCAAACTGCGATAGAAAAAAAAACCTTATTGAAATGACCTGTGGATTAAAAGCATAATTACTTCCCTAGTATTACGGCTGTCGGATGCTAAGATGATAATGTTAGAACCTTGTGGCGCTCCTGAAGCATCGGCATGGGTGTTTCATTGTCTGATCGAAGGACATGTCCCAACTCCTCCACACTCATCTGAGAGAAGTACTTTGGATCAGTTATGGGTATACCTGTGGAGTGAGGAGAGGACAAGCAGCTAGTTGGATAAATCTTGGATAGGAATTACCTGAGAGAAAGACAAAGAGGACTCTCAAGGCTACTAACTTATGAAGTTATAGTGTGCTATAATAACAGGAATATACTGCACAGTAGCCATTTCTTGCAAAAGGCTCAAAAGACATAATTTGTTCTGATCACATGCTGTCAACCCTTGAGATTCACAGTCTGGAGAAAAACTACCTGTGATTTTCTGAGAGACTCTCTTGTAATTATAAAGGCCACAGCGACCACACATTGAGAGCACTATTCCATATGAGACATAATTGATTCATATCCGGAGTCATTCACGCTAATTATGAATGATGCACAGGCGCATGCAGAGCTACAAGCAATTTCCCAGCAGTCCAAGTTCAAGTAAAGGGCACATACACAATAATTGGCAATAGAAGTGCAAAACAAAAGCACACAGGATAGCTAAAGAGACATCAAAAAGGGCTTGAATATCCATCTTTTTCTCCAGAGACCAGGCTTCTTACAAAAAGGATAAATCACTCTATGACAAAAGGTACAGTTGTCATGTGTCACTGTTAGAGCATGATTCCACCTTTTCTTTATATTTCTGACATTCCCATCACACAGGCCTTTTTCAATGAGTGGAATCTGGTTTATTTTCTGTGTCATTCTAATAAACATTTGCTTAGCAAATGTAAGTAACAGCTATGACGCATCACCTCAACTTCACACCTGGGAAACGAGGTCAGATGTGTAACTGCTAAATTGACGTACTACTAAACAAAGCAATACATGTTATTTTTAGCCTTGTTAAGATACAACGTTCCAACTGGTCATATATTTCAAAATCTCTTGATTCTATCTCTGCAAAGATCCCCATTTCATTGTGACACAGAACTTGTTCACACTTTCTTTTTTTATGCCAAAAAGAAACGGGTGAGAAACGTACATTTTACCATTCTTATGCCTCTGTAACTTTAGTTCACTGTCTGTTATACTCATAACAACTTTTTGGTTGTAAAATTTGAGGACTCTTCTATCAAAAGAGAACAGTGCTATGACTGTAATCAAAAATATTGGAGAACAGTATCCTGTGTCTGTGACATCCCTTAAAACCAACAAAAAGTTGAGTTCTGGTGTCCACACATCATTTATTTAATGTTACACTGTACATGCTCTCACCCTCTTCCATGGCCCTGGTGATGGCAGCACATAGTGTCATGTAGCCTGTGTGCGTGGTCCCTTTATAGGTCACCTCACACTGTTGAGTTTCACTCTCTGGCCAAAAGGAGAAGTTCATGGTGTCTACCACAAACACCCAGTTCAAGGCCTGCCGTGTTGAAAGACAGAAGATATTGAGAGAGAGTGTAGTGAGGAAGAACACAGTTAAACCACTTTAAGACAAATGGCTAAAAGGTGTGCGGAGAGCTTTCTCCAATTTAAAGCCTATGATTGATTTTGATGATGCACATTAATAATGTAATCAGGTATGTATAGTAATCAGTTTTCACTGAATAGGAGTCACAACATTTGACCAAGTGGCCAGACTAGACTCGTTTTTTGACCAGTATATATAAAGTTATAAAATGCCATTTTTACCTTGGGCTGCAACTGATGATTTTCTTATTATCTTTCTCATTATTGATTAATCTGACAATTATTTTTCTGCTTAATCATTTAAATGTCACAAAATAGTGAAAAATGCCTGTCACAATTTCCCAGAGCCACAGGTGGCCTCTTCAAACCTCCTGCTTGGTTGAACCAACCAAAAATTACTTTTATTTTCTGCACAGAAAATTGCAAAACCTTAAATCAAATGATGCTTGTTTAAACAACTTAAAAGATTTATTGAGCTGCTCAGAGAATTTTCTGTTGACTGACTAACGACGCAACAAGACAGCATCTCTACAACATGTCTGAAATGTAGAGATACAGACTAAACCTGACTACGCACAGGCTACGCCCTGACTACCAGAGCCCTGAGGATCATCACCTGTCATCCCCGCTACCGAATATTTGTGCAATATTGCTGTTGCCTTCATTTCACTGAACACAAATTTCTATGTAACACGTCGTTCACTACTTATGAATAAGATGAAGAATTATTTAGCACTGTGGGCGGCACCAGATGTTGACAAACTCCCCTGGTCAGATGTGGGTGCCGGGGCCAATGGATTTGCCGTCTTCCAGCCACTGGCAGTCAGACTGTCACTGTGTCGGATAGTGTAGAGCATCTCTGCCACCTTCTGCACTCCTTCCTCCTCCACAAACACATCCTGACTCCGCTCTGCTATAAACTGGCCGGACTCACGAGGAAGCAGAGGTGTTTCCATGATGGATTCTGTATGGAGCAGAAACATAGATGCGAGAAGACATCTAGGCAAACATGCATGCAAATATGAATACACTCCCAGTGCCCAGATGAGTCTAGGGAAGTAACTATGACAACAACCATCTCTTACAAACACATTCACATTTGCAACATAAACCTAGAGTAGACTTGTTCTAGTCAAAGACATGCAGACGTCAGGGGCAGCCTCTGTGAGCATGTATGGGTGGGTGTAAGGGGAATGTGAATGCCAGTGCCCTTTTCATATTGATACAGCAATTTCCTACATCTCGAGGGAAGTGCCATTTTAAAGATTATCTCCCTTCTTTATTAGATAATTCATAATGAAAAGACATGAAGATGGTGGGGAGAGATGCGACAAAACAAGAACATTTCTTTTTTGGAAGAAAACATTGCATTAGTTTACAAAGTAGTTCAGGGACATTGCTAACATCAATTTCCGGTGGTGGAAAGTAACTGAGTACAGTTACTCAAGTACAGTTCTGTTTGTACTTTACCAGAGTATTCTAATTTTATGTTGCTTTCTACTTTTGCCCCACTACATTTCAAAGGGAAACAGTGTTTTTTTTTTTTTTACCTCACTGAATTTATTTAACATTAAGTTATTTGATATAAAATGTGATGCGCTGTTATACAACTACACCACTAATTCTTACTTAGTGCATCACCAATAATAATAGTATTATCTATAATGCTGATAAAGCAATTTAGCCTGTACAACTTTTATACTGTAAGTAACTTTTGCTGATAATACTTTTACTTAAATACAGTTGTACAGCACAGCTAATTTGCTCATTTTACTTCAAGGGTCTGATACTTCTTCCACCACTGTAGTCTTCACAGTGTTGGAGCTATGGGTTGCATCACAGCTGGTTTCCAAAGTCCTCCTGCAGTGGAAATTATATCCTTCTGTTTTCTGTCTTTCTGAAGTGTCCTGAGGTCCTGTGTCCTATGTCAATGATGCCTTCTCAACCAGACTAATAATAGGAAACTGTGACGCACAAACATAGTGGGTTACTGAATGTTTATTCCAATTAATTAATTTCACTGCTGTTTCTGTGTTGAGTCACTTCCCACTATGACAGAAAAATATCACAGGAGTGCAGCTGTTTCTTTGCTATTTGTTTTTTCGTGGAAACAGCAGTGTTGGTCATGGGTTGGTCAGCAGCTAAGTTACATCACGTCATTACCTTTCATTGACAAACCTGGCGAGCAAAGTGCATGTAAGATCTGAATGTCGCCACTAATACAGACACTACTGAGCCTCCACACTATGGATCAACAACAGGCGCTTTTAAATACGCACTTCCTGTTCAGCGGCATCTGTCTTACTCATTCGTTCGTGAACTAATGCTTTCCTTAACTTACCTATCATCGAGTTTGCAAGTAAAGCACCATGCAAACCCGTGCAGCGCCGCGTTTCCACTACCTGGTTTCAGGCTTTTGACCAATCAGAGCCTCCGTTGTGGACACATCACAGACCAATAGACCAATCATAGGAAGCCAGAAGAGGAAACAGGAAAAGCAATATCCGCTATGAATACACAAAGACAATTATTAATCCCTACATTGTCACCCTTTATTTTTCTAGACGGACCTAGATGACATCATGTCGGAGGTGTGGGGTCATTAAGTGACCGGGCTGACCTTCAAGGGGGGCCCCAAGGATCCCATTGACCCCCACTGTACATGGCAGTTTCCTCATTTCCCCAAGACAACAACCAGTACCTTAGCACTGTAGTGAAACGGGCGTTTTTCATTATTTACTGAAATTTTATAATCAATTAACTAATCAATTATTAAAAACAATAATTGTCAGATGTACTCATAACGAAAATAATTGAGGTTTGCAGGCTTACACATCTATGATGGAATAACATTGCTACACTACCTGAAGTTTTCTGCATGTTAATTACTTAACAGACAAAATAGAAACAACAAATTTTTACAACAAACAGGTTCAATATAAACTAAATATTTAAACTACATTTATATAGGATAGAGGACCTGTCATAGTATTATACTTCAGTGGTGCAATTTTCCAGTAACTTTGCAATTTTTGACTTAAATGATATATACACTGCTCAAAGAAATTAAAGGAACAGTTTTTTATCAGGGTATGGCATGAATTCAATTGCACTTTTCTGATAATGATTTGGTCAGTTAAGTGGCAGAGGGGGTTGTTAATCAGTTTCAGCTGCACTGGTGTTGATGGAATTAACAACATTTGCACTAGAGGGGCAACAATGAGACGACCCCCAAAACAGGACTGGTTTTGCATGTGGAGGCCATTTCAAGTTTCTCCCTCTTGATCTTTTTGAACTGGTTTTCCACTAGTGTTGGCTTTAGCTAGAGTCATTATCACGACTGGGAGCATGAGGCGATTTCTTAACCCTACAGAAGTTGCACAGATTGTCCAACTCCTCCAGGATGGCACATCCACGCGTGCCGTTGCAAGGAGATTTGATGTGTCTCCCAGCACAATCTCCAGAACATGGAGGAGATTCCAGGAGACAGGCAGTTACTCTAGGAGAGCTGGACAGGGCCGTAGACGGTCCTCAACCCATCAGCAGGACCGATATCTGCTGCTTTGTGCAAGGAGGAACAGGTTGAGCACTGCCCGAGCCCTACAGAATGACCTGCAGCAGGCCACTGGTGTGAATGTTTCTGCCCAAACAGTCGGAAACAGACTTCATGAGGGTGGCCTCAGGGCGTGACGTCCTGTAGTGTGCCCTGTGCTCACTGCCCAGCACCGTGGAGCTCGATTGGCATTTGCCATAGAACGCCAGAAT
Source organism: Trachinotus anak (assembly GCF_046630095.1). Lineage (NCBI taxonomy): Eukaryota > Metazoa > Chordata > Actinopteri > Carangiformes > Carangidae > Trachinotus > Trachinotus anak. The sequence goes on along the minus strand of NW_027273859.1, from coordinate 16,978,185 downwards.
TGGCATGTCCGCCACTGGCGCCCTGTGCTTTTCACAGATGAGAGCAGGTTCACCCTGAGCACCTGTGATAGACGTGAAAGGGTCTGGAGAAGCCAAGGAGAACGCTATGCTGCCTGCAACATCATTCAGCATGACCGATTCGGTGGTGGGTCAGTGATGGTCTGGGGAGGCATATCCATGGAGGGACGCAAAGACCTCTACAGGCTAGAGAACGGCAGTCTTACTGCCATTAGGTATCGGGATAAAATCCTTGAACCCATAGTCAGACCCTACACTGGTGATCTGGGACGACATCCCACAAGACACCATCCGTCGTCTCATTAGGAGCATGCCGCGACGTTGTCAAGCATGCATACAAGCACGTGGGGGCCACACAAGATATTGAGAAGCATTTTGAGTTGCAGAAATTGAATTTGGCAAAATGGACTAACCTGCCACAAAACTTTTTCACTTTGATTTTTGGGGTGTCTATATATTGAGCCTTCTGTAGGCTGAAAACTTTTATTTCCATCAAAAGATGTGCCATCCTTTTGTTCCTAAGACATTAAACTGTCCATATCAGTATAGATATCCAACATATTGTTTTTTTCACATTGAAATCTGATGTGTTTTCAAAGTGTTCCTTTAATTTTTTTGAGCAGTGTAGTAATACTGCGGATTTGGGGGTCCTGTTGCCCATTTTGCCTGTTTTGTGATTTGGCATCCAGTAACCTCCCAATGAACATGAAGCAGAGCAAAATTTAACTTCTACCAGAGAAGTCAACAAAACTCACAGATTTCATCAACCAAACAAAAAAGAATCAGCAACAATTTAAATTACTGACGGAAAATAACTGATGAGTAATTTGCCAAACTTTTGTCAATTGCGGCCTCTTTCATGTGAGAGTTTGCTGCTTGACTGTCTTGACTTAATTTCTTTGAGTTAAAAAAACAAAAAAAACAATTTACAGATATTACCATGGGCTCTAGAAATGTGATGGATGATTTCACTATTTCAGATAGAACTATAATTTATTATTGCAAAAAAAAAAAAAAAAAAAAAAAAAAAAATCTGCAAGCTCAGAAATGCAAACTTGTTCATTAAAAAGTGGCATCATCTTTATTCATTTTACAATATGACAATGTGAAGTCTACAGCATGGAGAGCAAACAAGTATAGAGGACAGGAAAATTGCAGGGACAAAATAGTTAAGTTCAATATCATTTCTCAGACCTCCAATAATTTCTAATTCCTAGCTACATCTTCCATTTGTGAGGAGTCACTCAAATCATTCAGATTTATTTCATCACACAACTACGATAGATGTTCTTACAAATTAGTCACACTGTCCAGTATCTGGTGTGTACAAGAATCCCAACTTAAATATCCCAGTATGAATGGTTAAATTACCACATCTCTAAAAAAAATAAAATAAAATAATAAAACACCCTATAAACTGTTCAATATAAAGAGAATCGTAGGTTATATTCTGCGTGTTGCACAGAGTGGTAATGTGGGACACCTGTGTGTGAAGTGACTGATAATGACAACCGAAAGCACATCAACCCACACACACCGACATGTGCACACACATGCACAAATTGAGGACAAATTTAAACAGAGACACATACATACACATACAAGTCATAAAAAACAAAACCATCAAAAAATAAAGGTTATGTTTATTTTTGTCTATTGGGAGAATGAAAAATATTTTGATAGATGTGAGTGTTAGCAAAACAAAAGCAAAGTGTATCTGATAAACTAAAGGACTACACTCTTAAAAATGCAGAACATCTACATTTTCTTTTATGCACAGGAATGTTGGACATTTATTTCATTAAAAAATACAAAAATAAAATTCAAAAAAGACACCCACGATCCAGAATAATAGTCTGAAGGGGCTGTGTCGGACAGGGGCAGAAAGGTTGTGGGAGTGGGGGCAATCTGAGTCTGCTTCAATCTGAGTCTCCTGGGTCTACAGCAAATGACCAGAGTACTGCTTCACACTGAAATAAAAAGAGTGCAAAAGTAAATAAAATACACAGGAAGGAAAACTGCAATTCACAAGTCAATGACAGTGTAAATATATAGCTATGCAACTGTGGGAGGGTGACATTGTAGGAGGAAAAGGATGGGGAGACAGAGCTGGAAGAGAGACACAGGGAGTCAGAAAGACAGGCAGAGGAAAGGGGGGACGATGTGACATTAAGTGGCTGGAGGAGAGTGAGAAAGATGAAGAGAAGGAGGAAAAAGAGGGGTGTGGTTAGTCCTTGTGTCCGAGCAGGTGCAGCACACTGAAGGGGGGGGAGAGGAAGAGGGAGGCAGGGTTAGTTACCATGGCAACACTACACTACTTATGAGACAGCGGCGGCAGGTCTACAGCTGTATTAGCATTCGGGCTAGGCTCAGATAGCATCAACAAGGAAGTAGTGTGTATTATACATGCCTACTGGTTGCCAAGGGAGACAGAAGAGGAGGAGCCCGTGCTATTTGGCAGACTGTGATTTGTTGTCGGTTGATCTAACTAAAAACAACAAAATCACTAGTCTTCCATACAGCAGCAGCCAGGGGAAGAATCAATCCACTCCCTGCTTCACAGTGAAAAGGCTTAGATGGAAAATAAACAGTTTTTTTACTTCTATCAATCATATTCAATGGACAAATGTGACAGTCAAAGAAACTTGTCTATCACATTGACCTTTTAAAGAAATGTTATGCAGTAGGTAAAACTATTAAGTTTGCCTACTCCGTCACAGCCATTTCACGTAAGAGGAAGGTTTGAACGAGTTGCAGGTTGCATGGGAAAGAAAGGAAGGGGGTTAGTGAAGAAGAGACAGCAGGCAACAGAAATGCATAACCCAACAATAAGTTGGTTAACTAGTATTAGGATGCAATTTCAGGAAAACATTTATGCATTTACAATCTTAACCAAATCTACAATCTATGCATGTGTGGTTCAGTAGATTGACAGTGAGGTTAAGAAAGAAAGCATATTTTAAGTATCTGTGGTTCTTTTTAGCTTGCATGACTTTACAAGACTTCACTTTCTAAGATGGGTTGCATCAGCCAACTTTTCACATAGCAGCTCAACAGATGTGAGCTCAGGCCAGGTTAAGTTCCCACAGAACAAATTCATGGAGGTTTACAAAGAGTTCCACTCTAAAAAGACAAACTTGATGAGATAAAATTGTTCAACTACAACCAGGTGGCTGAATCAAGGATTTCTACATCTAGTAAGAAGGAAGTCAGTGTAATACACTGAAGCCGTGTCAGAACTTGCCTGTTCTGTAGAAGGTACTGGGCGTTCTGGATCTGATCCTGGGTGCCAGTAATGGTGATGATTCGGTCCTCAGAACCTTCCAGAGGCTCATCGATCTTGATGGAGGCTCCGGACTCGTGGCGGATCTGTTTGATCCGCTGGCCTCCCTTACCAATGATAGAGCCAGCCAGCTGTTAGTGAGGTACCGAGGAGAGAATGAGAGGGGCGGGGAAGGAAGAAAAAACAAGACAACATTTTAGGCACTGGGGATGCATGCGTGTAGCTTCAACAATGTGGAAGGCAAAGAGGAGATTGAGACGCCAGATATGTTCATGAAAATATAGTTTTTAAATATTTTAAGTATTTTAACACAATGTGTAAAATGTGAACAGATGAATGATGCTTGTCACATGATTTCTTTAATTACACTGAAAGGCTACTTGACTGACTTTGTCTAGTGTGGGTGCATATGGAAAAAAGTCAATGTATGGAGACATAACAAAACATAACCTATTTATCCCTACAACTGGAAAACTGTACCAAATATGAAATATGATGTGTAATGATATGTAAATGTAACTAAATGTCATTTAAGTAAGAAAAAGGAGAGAGTGCAGATGGGATTTTTACACAGTCTGACTGAATTTTATTAATGGTACAAGGGTACAGTAGATGAAGAAAGCATATTTCTTTGGTGTGTCAGTTTGTATGTTATGTTGCTGTCATTTACTCACATCTTTAGGGATTGTCACTTGTGTGGTGATGACAGGGCCACCCATGTCATTATATGAGCCACGTCCACCTGATGCAAGAGGGAGGGAGAGGTGGGAAAAGAGCAGGGCAGAAATAGCAGGATTGTAAGTAGAACACCAAAAAGCAATACTTGGCTGCCCACATCATCACACGTGGCTCAGCAAATTTTTCTAATCATACTTATCAATGAAGTGTTGAGACTCACCTGACTGGTAGCTGTCCCAGGAAGAACTGTTGTCTAACAGAAGAAAGAAAGAAAGAACACTGAGTCGGTGATAAAGAAGTTATTTCTGTGACATTTACAAACGCCAAATATTCTAACTACTTATCTCAATGCTAAACATAAAATTGTGACTCAAACATGTTCAAAAGAAAAATATAAATATAAAAAAAATATATATATAAAATATATATTTTAAAGATGTATAAACAGTTCTGTGTACCATCTTCAACATGTTATAGATATTCTAAGTAAATCGTGTTTCAGTAAAATGCACAATAATGTTGCAAAAAAAACAGCAAAAACACCTTAGTCTTAGGAATGTCATTTTGCCACGAACGTGTTATTTTATCCATACACATCCCATTCAGACAAAATGCTTGACACTACAGTATGTTGGAAGGAACACTAAGGCCTGTACTCTCAATCACATTAAACACATTAACAACCTTGAAACCACATCCACATAATGCCACAGAAAAACATGAGGCTGAGCACTTACCATATCCTCCTCCACTCTGGAAAAAAACAAAAACACAAACAGATTACATACAGTACAGCCGATTCCTTTCATCATTCTACACATCCGAGATGAATGGATGGTGGGTTGTAAGCATAAATGTATGGATGATGCAGCAGCCTCATCCATGGAGTAGACTCAACTAAAAGCCACCCAGTTTTCATCCATAAGCCAGACTCCTCCTCATCCTTCCCTCCCTCCATCCCCCCTTCCCGTCTCTCCTTGCATCTCCATCAGCCCCCATTTTCACCTGCTATTCAGCTGCTGCTGTCACCAGGGCAACAGGCAATTCAAAAAGCTGTTGCTGAGCAACGGCAGGCAGTATCCTGCCAGCTCTCAGAGAGGGAGAGAGAGCGAGAGACCTTCCAGTCTGTCAACAAAGCGTTATTATTGCCTAGCAACCAACCATGGCCACCCCCACCCTCCCCACCCCCAACATCCTCCCTCTCTTTGCAGGAAAAACAGGCTGGCCGTGAAAAGTACACACTAAGAGGGCAATTATAGCTGATTATTATGGGGTGTCTCCGGCTGTGGTGATTATGGTCATTTGGTGGAATGGCATACACCATACCAAAACTAGCTTGGATACATGGCCAGGGCTCAGATGAGTGTGCGCACATGCCCGTACATGAATGACCAGCTATGTTTGGATTTTCAATAAACCTCTATTATCATGACAACACACTGAACAATTGTCTAGTGCCAGAACAAACCAGTATGCCAGAGTAAGGACACTGGCGCCCAATGAGATGCTAGTACCAGAGCTGCACGTATTTAGCAAAGGGTCACTAACCATGTTATCGCTATAGCGATCCGGTCTGCCTCTTCTGTCACTGGTGTCGAAAGAGTGCCACACAGGCAGGGAGATGGTTTAGGGGACAGAGAGAGAAATAGAGAGACAGAGAGAGTGTGAGAGAAATGTGGGTGGGGGTGGAAAGAAATAGAAAATGCTTAGAAAAAAAAGAGCTTGACAACATTCCAAAGAAAATTTCTGGTCTAGGTCAAACTGCATACACACGCTGAGCAAGATTACAGTATAAACACATTTCCTCTCAGCCATCTTCCCACACAGTAACAGGAACAGCTCTGACAGTGTTATGGTGAGAGGAGTGACAGGTGGTGGTGGTGATGATCACAGCCAGGGGATGCTGCCTGCCCCCCCCCCACCAAAAAAAAAAAAAAAAAACAATACAAAAAAAAAAAAAACTACACATAAAGGAATTAGCTTAAGAAATGTTTTTGGGTTTACTTGGTATTGTTGCTGTTCCTGACAAACATGCATGCACAGGTGTTAATGTCATGTCAAACTACAGCCACAACATAAATTAATATCACTTGTTGCTTTTGCTTAACGGTGTCTCTCTGTAGCAATGTGGTACCACATACACTAATCAAAAAAAGAAAAAATATAACTCAACCCAATGTGATACATGTCTTACAAGGATGTTTTAATGTTATTTTTCTACAGACAGTATCAGCGTATTTACGTCAGTTTGACCAAGGTTGCGACATGACACCATTATTCTGATTTTGGGGCGTGTAGAGATTTCCATTTTAGAATTTACTTGAACAGCTCATCAAGTTAGTTTTATTGACACACAAAAAGATGCTACGATTTCGGTATTTTCTCCTTTCCAAAGGGCAGCATGAAACTGAATTTAATGGCAAACTAATATGCCAGAATATTGTATTCATGTGCTACTGTACGTGATCTTGACCATCAGCACATGACCTTCATACAAACCACCACAAATACATTATCTCAACCTGGAAAATACTTGGAGTGAATAGCAGATCGCACAGGTTATTAAAAAAGGAAAGAGGTGGTGAGACAGCATTGCTGCAGTTCCCTACTAAGCACTCCAAATAAGTAGAGTGCAAATGGGTAAATGGGGAGCAGGGTAAGGGACTTATGCAGGCTAGGACATGACAGGCAAACCAATTGCAGAGAAATTAATGTTTATAAGGCAGTAATTAGTATTGAGGGTTAAGGATAGGACAGAAGGGCAAAAGCTTAGAAAGAGAGTTATTTTCTCATGAGTTGTGAGAAGACGTAGGTAATCAGGCATATTCAAAAAACTGCTACGATAGAAGAGTAAGGCAGAGAAACATGGGATGTGTAGGGATACCTCAACACGTAGTTTAATTTTAATCCTTCATGGCTTAACTTTAGTCATATTTGTGAATGGAGGATACGCTGAACAACTATCAGCGCTAGTAAATAACTTAATCCTCACAAAGACCAAAGAGTAAAATGCTACTCCACAGAAAGCACCACCCGATGGCATTAATGAGGAATCTTTGTTTCAGTAAATTAACACTACAGAACACCTATGTTGTGGCATGTTCAAGAAAAAGAAAATAGGAGAATATCAGAATGTCAAAGTATCCCTGTTAAGATAAGTTAGGAAGTTTAGGCAGAGGTTTGGGGACAGAAACTTACGTTGACCTGTCATCTGAGCCACGGTACGAGTCATAGTAACGATCATCTCTGTGGGCAAGATGGAGATGGGAAAAAGACACACAAACACACCCAGACATACAGTGATGAGCACATACAATTAATGGAATGATAATCATGAATACAAATATTTCCAGAGCAGTACAGTGTGACATTAGATTACATGCACAATATTGGATCCAGTTTATCCTATGAATTAGACAATGTAAAGCAAATCTAGTGAAATCTGTGAACAGAATGCATCTGAATGGAAAATAGGTACCTGGAGAGGGATTAGGCTTGGTATATGCAGATGGTGGACGTTAAAAAGCATGTGCTCTAGAAGAGAAACTACCACTGAACAGAGCCTAGTATGTCTAAAATGTAAAAAACACTCAAAATTCGAGAAATTAATAGAAGTAAAAGGACTCTAATGCCAAATGATTGCATGGTCCCATTCATCAGTTTGAAGTTTATAGTGTTCAAGAATGTTTACAAGATTTTAACTGCATTATGTTTTGATATATGTGAACTGTAATTTTTTAGAGAGGAAAAAAAGGTTTAACACAAATGCCAACAAACTAAATTAAGTGGGCACACCTTACTACAGGGCTCACATTTGTGAATGAAAGAAAAAGAAAAGCAGGAGAGCAACCGAGAAAAGATCAATACACTGTGCATCATTTATGTCCATCCCTTACCCTCCTCTGTGTGGGTGCCCCATGGGCATGTTGCGTCCACGGCTACTCCCCCTGCCAACTCGACTAGGATGAGGTGGAGGAGGACCTCGGCGGGGGCTCATTTCATCGTAATCCCGGCGGGAAGGAGGCATAGGACCCCGTGCCCCTCTGCTAGAGGGCATTCGGTCAAACCCACGGTCTCCACCACTGGACCTTCCCCCACGCATGGGGAACCCACCCATAAGCCTGCGGCCACCCCCCCTCTCTTCAAACATCATTGTGAATCCACCATATTCATATGTTTCGTCGTAGAAGTTAGGGTCGTAGGGCTGTGCACGGCCCTTTATGGGAGCCTAAAAAAGGGGAGAGGGAGAGGGAGATAATGCTGACAATTAAGTTTGTGATGTATACTTTATAAAAACATGGGTGTGCAGAGAATAAATCTGCTTCTACTAGCAATAATATGGTATTCTTAAAAAATAATTGCTCAAAAGGGCATTAAATGGTCTGATGCATCTCCAACAAAATTCAACATCTGCTGGACCATGACATGCTGTTTACATTTTTGTTTTCCTATTTGAGTGTCTTATACTACACTGCATTTAAAATTTCTCAATAAATGGCTTCAATGCCTTCCCTCTCCCTTCAATCAACGTCTAAAGGGTGGTAGATTAAAAAAAAGCTTTACAAACACTACGCAAGATTCTTACTTCACAGATGAGCTCCAGCATAGTCTTGATGCACTCCACCACTCTCTCCGTTTTACCGCCAACCAGCACCACCCGGTCTGTCGACTGAGGACAACACTCCTGAAACAGCTTGATGCTGGTCTTTGTGTTCTACAAAACACATATGCACAGGCATACATGAGGGGGCACAGCAAAGGATGACGCTACTACAAGCAGGTGACAAATTAAAGCACAAACCTGAGTAAATGAGTGGAGAATGCATGGTACAATAAAACAGTTAGCGAAGATCAACTTTTCCTCAGGTGAGTGAGAATGTCTATGCCGGACATGATCAGACTTTGTCAACAAGATCAGACGACATTAACACAAAAAGATATTACAGTAGAATTGTAGTGCGTAAACCCTTTGTTACAAAGCTGAATGCACGTTTGAGAGTTAGTGGTACAAAAACCATAGCCACTGGTCTACAGGGATTGTGAAGAGCGTGTATGGTCATCCTTTACCATTTTCTCCACAGGTGGATGTGCATGTGTGGCATACACAGAGAGAACGGCACAGGCCTGAATGTTTGACCCCTACAAAGAGGAGATCAGTTGGCTCTATTATTCTCTGGGGAGCATTTTGCATAGTTGGGGTCCACTTGTCCCCTTTAGAGGGTAGGGTCACTGCAAATCAATACAAAACTGGTTGGAGTGATCACCTTTATGATGACACATTTCTATCCTGATTTTGAGAGGTCTCTCCCAGGATGACAATGCCCTCATTCATAGGGAACAAGGGGTATGCAAATGATTTTAATCAGATGCTGTGATCTCAATCCGACTAAACACCTATGGGAGATTTTGGGCTGATGTGTTAGACCAAGACCAAATGGGGGAATATCTTTTGGAGGAATGGTGTTCATCCCTCCAGCGGAGTCCAGAGACTTGTACAGTAGAATCAGTGCAAAGGAGCACTGAAGATGTTCTTCCAGCACGTGGTGGCCCAACACCTTACTAAGAGACTTTATGTTGGTTTTTTCTTTAACTTGTCTGTACATGATATAGCAGTTGATTCTGCTGTAGGAAAAATAAACATTTTACACATCAAATCACAACTATTGTATTTTATGGATGTTTCCATGTTTTTGAGGTATATTAAATCTTCCAGTACATTGAAGATTTATCCAGACGAAAGTTAACAGTTTACAGGGTTTAATCCTGTCATAAATTTCGGGAGCTCACAAGGCTGAGTGAGCACACATCTTGTACGTTACTCACACTTCAGTCTATAAAATGCTTTGCAACTAGTTTAACAGCAAACACTGATCCCCATTTCCTTGTATCAACATACCTCCCGGAGCTCCTTGATCTTGGCTCCCTTTACCCCGATGATTGATCCAGCAAGGCTCTGGTGGATCAGCAGACGCAGCTCACAGTCAAAATCCATACCATTATACTGCTGGTACTGAGGGGAACATTTAACATGTTAATACCTTGACAAAATCTTTTTAGATCACTGAAAGATAAAGGCAAATTAAAATAGAGTGCAGACACAAGTAATTAGACAGGTTTTGAACCAGTCCAGTTGAAAATATCTAAACCACTACTTTGCAAGTGAAAACAGAGGTAAAAATACCCAAACAGCAAAACATTAAGCTCACAAAACTACAGCTGAACACTGTAAATTCGATTTGATGTGGAAATCATTAGTTTGTTTTCACTTCCAAATAAATAGTTTAATTCAACTGGACTTGACATGAAGACACAGAAAATAAGCTCAAGAGGTCCGCACCTCTTCCAGTGTTGGGATAATCTTCAGCAGGATTTCTCCAACTGTCTCGATGTCAGCACTGATGCTCAGGATGCTTCATATTTCACCCGCCAATAACAAGGCAGAGCGCAGCCACACAGAGAGGGTGGGGTTGGGGAGTGCCAGCAAGGCATCCCAGGAGGGAGGGAACAACATTTCAGATCAGAGAATTCATGACATCCCCTTTTTTGTCATAGAATAACAGTCAAACCCCATTTAACCAATTCCCTACTGAGACTATCACAGCTAAATAAAGTGTTGAGGTCCAGTATTTTATAAACATTTACATGCAAAGTCATCGCTAATTCAACACTAACAGGGAAAAAGTTTGTACTCAAACAATGCAATGAAAAGAAAATAGCCTTTTGTCCAGAGAAAGGAAGAAAATAGACAAAATAAAAAGGGACCCAAAGAAAAGTGACTGCATTTGGTGATCACTGAAGGGGCAAGACGGGGACGGTGAAGTCTGAGGACGATCTGGCAGCAATAAGCACCAATAGTGCCAGTGAGAACTCTAAAGTCATAAAGCATAGTTTGGTGGATGCACACCACAAAGACTTTGCCTGCAAAGATCCCAAATAAAGTGCTTAACACAACTTTAAATATCAGGGAAGATGAAGAGAAAGAATGAATCCTCTCTCGAATTTTTATCATTTGCAAAGGGTTCTGTCTTAAAAATTTGGCTCAGATGGCTATTTTGGTGTTTAATTTGGCTTAAAAAATTGTTTATAAAAATTTTGTTGTCTGCACCCACCTAGTGACATAATAAAATAAACACAATGAATTTACTGATCAAGAAAACTTAAGCACAGTTTGTACATGGAAGTAGAATGATAGACAGCTGAAGAAGAGTGACAGAGCAGGTTGCACCATGGAAAATGAAGTTTGCCACCACTGGAGTTGATGCTTTTTAAAGGGATGGGAGAAGCGACAAACATAAAACCAGAAAATGCAGAGGTGAGTGGGACAGAGAGAGATAATCTGTACTTTCAATGGCTCCAGCAGTTGATAAACAAGTTCAGATGAAGTAGAAGACAGGAAAGGAAAAACAAACACAAAACACACACATACACACACACACACACACACAACTCTTGAATCCTAGCTTGCCTTTTCCGTTTCAGAATGGATCAACAGTCTCAATAAAATGAGGACATCACAAGGAAAGAATGAGATGGTGCGAGAAGCAGATGACCTTATGAAACTGACGAAAAAACAAAAACACCAGTATATCCACTCTGGGGGGGAGGGGGGGTGAAAACGCGAAAGATTAAGAGGATAGATAATCATCAATGAAAATAAAACAAAATTTGGGAGGGAAAAAAAAAACAAAAAAACAAAAAAACACTGACATATTGCACAGATTATAGCAAAGTTTTTAAAAGACAGTGGCAGATTGTGGAAAAAAATCCTGACAACACCAGCCTATGCTTCAATGTTGACGTGACTTTAAAAATGGCATATAAAGGATGTTGACATGACTTTTACAGGCTCAACAGGCAGATTCGGACATGAATGCATTTAAGCATTTTGACTCAGGCTAAAATACTGTGAGAACAGGTAGGTTAAAATACAGTGACTTGACAGAGGCAGGATGACTATTTATTATTCATTTCTTCTTGTTTGTTTGACCTGTAGACAGGCAGTGAGAGGGAGGAGCTTAGGGACATACCGCTCAGGCCCACTGCTGTCTGGGACTGACACACTGGCATTGTACTGGGCGTGGCATGGGCAGGGGCCAGGGCCATTCGAGCACAGATGTCAATCAAGTAAGGCGCCCATTTAGGGACAGGGCACGATTATGGGCAGGGCCAACCAGGGTGTCAGGTGGGCGGGCGCAGGAGGGGCCATCCAGAACATGGGCAACAGAGGAGGAAGTGGGCAAAAAAGTCAACAGTAAATAATAAACAAGGGAGAGGGAAGAGGGAAGAGGAATACATTTTTAATATACAGGCTCTACACTGTGCAAATGTGACTTTAATTTGATTCTCTCAGAGATTGGTTTGTCAAAGAGAGAAAAGGAGAAAAGGTGACATTGGAAAATGGGTAATGGCATATTAAAAACATGAAGAGTTCAAAGTTGGGGAACAGACCAGAGACAGTGAGAGAGAGGGGTTGAACAAATTGTGGAGGGCTACAGAGAGAGGCAATGAATGAGTTAAGTACTGGTCGGGTTGCCTTAACTCTTATACAAAAAAATGTTAGCTGGCACCACAGGTGACCTCAAACATCACACTGTGCCCATAAATTTTAACTAACAAGAGCATCAGTGTTGCCACAACAGCTTTATTACAATAAACTGTCATTGTAGAGAAACAAATGGACATGAAATTGGACTTTTGTGCCTAGGGCCAGTTTAGCTAAGGCAATCACATGGTGTTCACGTGAGAAGGAAAACATAAATCCAACCCCAAAGGGTTTGTCAGAAGATCTCATGAACAGAAGGCTAATATCAACACAGGCATCAGCTAACCACACCCCTTGTTTTTACAGAAGAAAACATTGCCAAATGCCAAAATAAGTTCTTTTTATCATTTATCCTAGGGTATATGTTTCCAAAAAGAACTGCTGTATTATAGTTGAGACTGGAAGGTTTTGACGGGCTAAACACCACTGGAGGGAGAAGTAAAAAATAAAACAAAATTCTCAACAAAATAAAAATTCAGGGTATATAAAATAGATGTACTCACGTCTGTACGCAGGGCTTTGATATTTTTGCCACCCTTTCCAATTACAGCCCCTGCATTCTGAGAATACAGAGAATACTTACAAAAACGGAAAGCATAACAAATAGATGTAAATTAAAAAAAAAAGTTTAACTATGGTACTCCAATTAACAAACAAGGTGTGAGGGAATATATCATTTAATGTCAGGAAAAGCATAATGCCTATAATGAGTGAAAATCAATTATTCAAAAGATACATGTGATGAGGGCAACAAAAGGAAAACCATAAAAAAACAGAGGGTGCAAAAAATTGGTAGTCTTAAATAGTGCGCCAGAGTAAGAGACAAAAATAGAAATAATAGCATAAGGGTTTGACATGAAATGAGAAATGAAAAGGGAGCTGATTTACTTTGCTCTGCAGGAGAATGCGGAGCTCAACCATCTCGTCTGAGTTCCTGGAGCGCTTGAATGATTTCTGCTCATCTGCATCCTCAGCGGGGCGCTTACCTGGCATAAGGAGATAAAGACACACACTGACAACCCTGCATGCACAGCAATTCACATGATAAAATTGAATTATCAAAAACATCACAGTGAAGCAAAGACTCACAAAACTACACAAATCACTGTGCACAAAACAAGGAAATTCAAAGGATTAATTCAAAGGAAGTGCAATTTTGAGAGCAGACAACACTATATACATATGGCTTTGTTCCTTAGATGTTGCACAAACATTTTGAGACATCAACCTCTAAGAGGGATACCAAGAGCATTTTTTAAAAATCACAGATACCTTGCACTAATTTTCAAAATCAGAGCTGTATGTAATCAGCTACTACAACACTGCCACTATTGTCTCTAATTACATAACACAGACATTTCTATTATGGACAGATTTGTCAAACCTGTCAACAAACCAATGCACTTTAGAGAGCATAATCAAGAATGTCAAGAAGCTATGTTTTATACCGTTAGTCTCTGTGTTGCTAAATGAAGTCTCTTCTTGCTGTTCAATTTCTGTCTCCATGGTCTTCTGACAGTGGAAGAGATGCGGTAGGCACCTTGGTCCGGGAAAAAGGCGGAGGCAGAAGGGAGAGAGAAGCAGAAAACTGGCCCCTCTGAGCTATGGTAGCCTGTCAGCATTGTAAGAAGGAAAATAAGAATTTAGACAACACAAGCTGTGTTCTGGTTATCCGGTTGCTCAAGAAGCCAGGATGAAATGGCAAGAAAAACTGGCGGAAAAGCGGCACTCACCGATATTTATGACAGCAACAAGGGCGTGTTGATAGGCGGAACTAAAAAAGCAAGGACCAAACAGCTGCTGCGACCTGCCGGGGAGGGAGAGGCTAGCTGAAATACTGAGATGTAACGTGAAAAAGGCAGAGTGATAGTAAAGTTTGAAATGCACCGAAGTTATTTCTGTGTTTGAACGGAGATTACTGGTCACGTTATGCAACAATAATGGTCTGCTGTGCTTAGCTAGCATCCATTCAGCAAGCATCGTTATCTGAAAGCACACAATTAGCATTACAATGTAATTACTTATTCTTTGTGACATTAATAGGATTGCTTGGTTGGAGATAAGCATACATTATGCAATGTTTCGAAGTCAAGGAGGTGTGCGACTGCTACGGTATTTTAGTCAAGAGATGAGAGTTGAACGGACAATATTAGTGTGAGATATCAAAGTAACGTTAATACTTAACGCTACTGCTATCTTACCCGGAAAAAGAACATAGCGACTTTTCATTATCAAGCATTTTACAGCTTAATAAGTGACGCCAAAAATTAAGTGCTTATATGCTGTATATGAGCCGAAAGTTAGCTAGCTCAAGTGAATCCCAAGCTAAGTCGTTAACTTTGGTTAGTGCTAGCTACCGGGATGGCTAACTAGCCTGGAGGGAAATGCGTTAGCTATGTGCTTCATCGTGTGGATTTGAATAGGTATTTTCACTAAATCTCAATCCTACTCTTTTTAAACATTTTACTAGATGCATACGACACAGGGCACCGCGATGTATTACCGATTTAAAGAGTGGGGTTGATTAAAGATTACCAATTGACTGATACAAAGAGCAGCCCTAGCCACTTAAGCTAGCGGCTAGCTAATTTCGCCATGTTGCCATAATTTCGGTTGAGCGGGGCTAGCCAGGCCAGCTAATTAGCCAGCGTTGTACCCGACACAGAATAAGTAACAATGTGGCTGCTTAAATACACATTTTTATAGCACATGTATACTCCAGTTGCTTTAAACTCAACATGGTACAGAAAAAAGGGGAAAATACCGTCAAAACACAAACCTGTGGTGCAACACCTCGTTCGTCCCCCTTCCTTCTCTACCAAACCTGGAAATGTACCAGTTGAGCTAAAATGTGCTGATTGGTTGAACCGAAAGCAAATCAAGTAAGAGAGAGTCATGATTGGTTAGAAGAGCCGTCAATCACCGGAGGCGTTTCAAAACGATACAATACGTCCTCTTTCCGGCTGAAGTTAAGTCAGTCGTCTGCTGTAGAAATTCAAGTTATTCCTGTTAATAAGGTATGATCGACAGGGCTAGTGTTAACTTGTGTCTTTCTGGGAACTTGTAGGGATATTCTTGTTAGTTTTAAAAGATCTGCATTTGAATAAAGGAGCTGCTGTGGGAATGTACGGACACAAAGCTAAGGTACCACACCATCAACAAACGCTAAATAAGTTTGGTTAGTCAACTTTGGCGCCTTGGCTGCTTTCCACAACACTTCATGGTAGAGGCTGTCTGCATGCTTCTCAGGTAATCTTTACAACAGTGCTTACTTGTATATATAATTATGTCGCATGCTATCCTTGCCTGCATTTATCACTCAGTATGTCTCTTTCTCTCCTCCACAGTATCCAGACGTGACCCTCTGCAGAGACACAGGGCTTATCCATGGTGATGTGACCACAGAAAAATAACAGAAAGCAATTCCCCTTTTGTCTATATTATGGTGTCAAGTGGTTCCAGAGATGCAGACCCCTTAACACAGAAACCACCCTCCAAGACCTCAGGGATTTCAGGGTGCTGTGCCATGAATTAAATTAAATGCAGCATTTGAGCCACTTCTTGTAGACTACACTTGTAACAGAGTGAAATTTGACAATTAATGTGCACAGTTTTTACAAAGATATTGGTGCATTACTGTTGTGAACAGGTACTATTTAGTCTGCAAATAAGACTGTGAAATGTGTTGTTCACAGAGTAATTACTGAATTCAGTAATCAACTTGATTGCATCAACCACCAATCAGAAGCTAGAGTTGTGTTCCTGTATAGAAATAGCAGAAAGTAGCCTATGACCAATAGGCTTGGACAACAGGAAGAGAATGGCCCCGGATATACAGGCAGTGGTACGTGCTACACAAGTCTGGCTGCAGTCTTCCTGGCATGTCCAGGTGCCCTTTGCCTGGCTGGAAGCCTGTGTGGAGTGGCTACAGGAAGAGGCAGGAGGAGCAGGTTGTCTGTCACAGCAGCAAATCAACCAACAGGTATGAGGTCTGAGTGTTTAACTGTGCAACTGAATGCAAAATGATCACACTATTCACAAAAAATGTTAATTCGAAGTCCAGTCACGAGCTGTTTCTGGAGCTTTCCTTCTCATCCTCAGTCCTCAGCAGATGGACTTTCAACAGTAGTCATGGAGATAGCTCAGTTATTATCACGTGAGTTAAGTATAGTCCTTGGGTGACATGCTAACAGATGGTCCTATATTCAAAAGATGGCCTCTTGTGGTGTGTACCTTCCCAGTCAATGCTGTAACTGGTTTTGGTCTGATGTTCACAGGCAGCTGTTCCCACTATTCATTCAGTCTCTTGTCTCAGGTTTTTGCCATTTCATCTACATTTAAGAGTGTTCACCACAGTTGTGTAGTTGAAAGAGTTAGTTCAATAATCAACAAAAAAATCAATCTAAAATAATTTTGATAGTATACTTAATCATTTAAGCCATTGAATCAGGCAAAGCTTGCTAGTTCTGGTTTTTCAAATTTGGGGATTTGCTGCTTTTCTTTGTTTAAAATAATACAAAATAAAAATGTACATCTTTTTGTTGATTTTTGTTGGACAAAAGGCATTTGCAGATTATACATATTTCATATGAGATATTTCTTAACTAAAAAGTTAATAATAAAATGTCTTAGCACCCTGTATGACTAACTGAATTTGAACTGAATAATCTCCTTGACACTGCAGATGATTTGTGTCTCTTTCTTTCTTGTATGGAAGGAAATTCCCGTATCCTTGCATGTGCAGATGTAGCAATGCACAGTGTAATTTTAAGTAGCTGTTTTATTTAAATTGGCTTGTCAAGTAACCCCAAAAGATACTGTACGCACTGTGGGGCCCAGTCATCAAATATCGTCGAACCCTACACAAATATACAGCACAAAGAAAGCACAACCCATTGAACCTGGGAGCAGACAAGCTACAAAAGCTGAAGACCATGCACATCACTACTACTGTCAGCTGCGAACAAGAAGATCAGAGTGGGTGATTGAGAAGTGAAAGAACACCCCCTGATCTGACAAATCCTGGTTTCTGATACAACATGCTGATAGCAGGGCAAAAAATTTGTGTAAACAGAATGAATCCATGTTGCCTAGTGTCAGCTGTACCAGCTGGTGGTTGCGTCATGTGGGGTATGTTTTCCTGCACTGACGCATCATTTGTACGCCACAGTGTACCTAAATATTGTTCCTGAACAACTGTGTCCCTCCGTGGCCAAAGTCTGTCTTTTTTTCAAATAGATACTTGCGGAGGATAATGCTTCATAATGATCACCTGATGGTTCCAGGATCATGACAGTGACATCAGTTCACTCAATGATGCCGCAGGGACTTAATCACACTCCTGACTCACTATGCCTCAAAATACCTCTGACACTTCTCAATTTTCTGAATAATTTCTTTGAAGAATTTAAACTTGTCTAATTGCACAATTAGATCTGACCCAGAGATAAGTGTGGCTAGGGTTGATCCATTGAAGTTACTTTTTTAAGTGTATCATAATTTGCTTCATTTCATGGAAGTGAACGTAACTAATTCTTTGTCATGTAACAGATGTGAATATAGAGTGTCATAAAATAGGTCTTACAGTTGGAAGTACACCTTCTGTGAATCAATGCAGGATATTAAATTTTAGGCACTGGATCAGTGGCTGCTGGCGGATCTGAGAGATCTTGACTACCCTGTTCTCCCAGAAGGACTTGCTGAGGCCCAGAAGACCGAACTCAGTGGCACATTCTGCGTCCAGGTACAGGCTTGTTGATCATATATTTGATGTTATCTATTTCGTCTCATGTTTATTTTTTACGTTTTGTGATGTACATAATACCTGTGGAGTAGAAAATTATAAATTAGCCTGAGTTGACTCAGAAGGCTAATTTTGGCCAGATATTAAAAGGCATTCTAAAAAATCTAGTTAAGCAGCCTCATTAAAAACAGCTAACAGCATGCAGAGGACAATGTCTACTCCAGCAGAACACAGGCAAGAAGGAGGGGAAAGACAAATTCACATTTAAAAACAACACACAAGTTAAAGTATATAACACGAAAATGTATAGCAGTCCACACGAAATGATCAGGATTTACGTATTGCATTTGTTTAATGGAGCCATCAGTTTAGAATGGTCTTCCTGTAGTTTGTGTATATTATGTTTGTTATTATGTTTGTTGTTTTGCATCTTAATCGTATTTGGTTCAAGGCAATTTTTGCTTAATGTCATAACATATTCATGTGTTCTTTTGTACAATGCAGATTATAATCCAATAAAACAATTATAGATAAAAACAGACAAAATCACACAGCAAGCTGTTGTAGAAAAATGAAGGCTGTTGGGCAGTTCATAGAAAAGAGATGATTGGTGTACACTCAGAAGCCACGCTATAACAAAGCACTGCTGGATTCCAGTTTTTCTTTAGACAGAAAATATAAAAACCCAGCTGGAAACCCTGAGACAGAGTAATTAAATGTTCCAAACATACAATGATGGGAGCTAAAGGTGCATTTTCCACTCACAAAAGAGACTAGCAATTCAAGTGCAGAACTGTATGTTCATGATACTGTAATGAAACTGTTGTGTCAAATATTTCACTAGATATTTAAGAAATGATTACACAGGGAAAAGGCAGTGTATTCAAAGGTCCCACTCTGTTTTAGGTTGACTCATTACTGGACATCAGTCAGCCTGCGTATGGTCAGCTGCAGAATTGGAAAGGCACAGACTGTGCTAACGATGAGGTGTCCGCAGTCACACAGACCACACAGAGGCCCTGGGAAGCCAAACCAACCCGTATGCTACTGCTGCAGGTCAGAAGCGTGTATGAAATAGATCACCCTGGAATGTTGTGCTTTTAAAAGTAATGCCCCAGTGGACCTAACAGTTGCATTAATCTTAAACAAAATACAGAATTTGTGATATGAGTTGTCAGCGTCTCAACTAAGAGATTTTTTTTCTCTCTCACAACAAACAGCAGTAAAATAATTTGTAGCTTTTCGCAGCTTATTGCGAGGTATCCTTTTAGATATCTTTGTTGAAAGAAAACTGTACTCGTCAAGGACAGAGCTGTATTATTATTTTGTTAATGGAAAAGTTTAGAATCACAGTAGTCTTGAAGCAAAATTATGTTCCAACGTTTTTTGGCATTATGGATGAACTAGTCTTGACTACAGTGTATTTGATATTATAAATACAATGTTACACTATCAGTATTACTTGATCAGCCAGCACAATTATATTGTTCAACCCTAATAAAGGCTTTGTCTTTATGTTTGTGGGTAGAATGATGAAGACTTCTTTTCCTAACTGAATCAGCGTGGACAGGTGCAAGCAGTGAGAATATATTAAAGAGTAAATTGCTGGAATATGAGACACGGACTGTAATTTTCACCTTAGGTAATATACTTGTCACAACTCTATGGTTTCTCAAAAATAGTGTTGTTGTTGCTTAGAAACGTTGCATCAGCTTTTTTTCTCTCTTTTTTTTTTTTTTTTTTTTTTTACTGTTTCTCAGACCGGTTTGAGCAAGTTCTAGGGGTTATGGGATGCATGGCTGTTAAAATGCATTGTAATCACTGCTTAAAGGCAGCTAGGTAATAAAGCACACGTGTTTACATTAGCCAGCTAGCCTATATGATGAAAAAACAGCACAGCAATTTTTTCCAAATTCTGTCAGTCTAGGTTGAAACAAGATTTGCAGTTTAACAACCTACAGTGTGACTTACATGTTCAGTATTACAGTAGCTGCAGGTCGCAGGTTTTATTTTTTACTTTAAGTATTTCTAAAACAGTTTGGTAAAATAAGCTCAGGGCAGCAATAATGTTGAACTTTCCTTTTTATAATATTTTGAGAATGTAATAATTTCCATATAATTTCTCTGTTCCTGCTCACACACACTCTCTCTGTTTTACAGGTGACAGATGGAGTCCAGAGCTTGGAGGCCATGGAGTATCAGCCTATCCCTGCTCTCAGCTCAGCACTCAGGTAAAAGGTTGATCTATAACAGACTTGCAATGTCTTTTTGTTGGTAAATGAAAAAACTATGCCCTCCTAAAATGTAGTAGAAATTTAGGAAAAATGTGTTTTCCAGCAAATGTGCCTCAGTTTAATATTAACACATGCGTTCGAGCAACTTTTAGAGAAAGAGAGGGACTACTCTCAGCTACTTACAGCGGGTTTCTTAGTTTTGGGTAGAGATGTCACAAAATCTAAATTTCAGTTAACAAACATGAAAGTTTGTCATTAATTAAGACACATGAGGATTTTCTGAAAGCTCTATATTTTCTAAAATGCTGGTAACTCTCCCAGGCCCGGTGTGAAGCTGCAGTTGCAAGGACAGATGGTTTGTAGACTTGGGATGCTGCTGTTGGGGCCGTCTAACATCAAAATTCTGGGTGGAGAGGTGGAGGACTTGGTTGACAGGAATAACCAGGTAAACTGTTGGTTTCTGTCCTCTGTCAAAATAGGTTTTTACCATTTCACATTTGTGTTTTCTGTGTCTTTGTTACACATTTGTAATGAATATAAACCGGAACTAAACACCCATTGATCCCTGTTATATTAAAAGGTGTTACAGTTCAGTTACTGTTTTAAGTGAGAACAAAGATCAATAATCCCAGCTGTTGCAGTATATAATATGCAATAATATATACAGATTGAGTGGCATGTTTCTATATAACTCTGACAGGGCCGCATGTTGTGTCGGACACTGGGACTTCCTGAGGAGCAGCAGCAGCAGCAGGAGGGAGAGGAGGCCCCGCCAGCACCACGACAAGGTATACTCGTGAGAGCCTGTGTATGTTTAATGGTAGACCATGTGCTACAAAGGTCACTGAGAGTATAAAAGTTGCACAAAATGACACAACCACAGTTTGGTATAACTTTGATTAGAACTTTAGATTTTAAATAAATTAAGAAGAAAGTATATTGATGCTTTATTTTTTTTTTTTGTGATGGTTAGTTGATTTGATTAATTAAATGAATGAATGAAGGAACTCAAGTCACTGACATGGCTATGAATCACATTTTTATGACTAAAACTACCCATTTTATAATCTTTTTGTTTTCTCTTAAGGTAACCAGGAAGTGGAGGATCTAGAGCTGGATGATGCAGAGTTGTTGGCCAGTCTAGAGGCCCAGGAGGGGGTGGGAAGGGTTCAGGATGGTTCTGTTGCAGACAGTGGCTATGGGACACTCAATGAGACCTACACTCAGTTTTCTGAAAGCTCCTCTGTCAGGAGCCTTGTCTCTGCAGCCTCATCCAGGTGAGTGGTTAACACTATGATGTCTTGACATTTTATTGCTTGAAATCCTTCGTCTTCATTGTCAGACAAATACACCTTGATATTTTGAATCGTGCTTTAATGTTTGTTTTCAGAAAAAAATATCAGTTATCATTCAGCTACT
The DNA here is from genome assembly GCF_046630095.1 of Trachinotus anak. Classification (NCBI taxonomy): domain Eukaryota; kingdom Metazoa; phylum Chordata; class Actinopteri; order Carangiformes; family Carangidae; genus Trachinotus; species Trachinotus anak. The sequence continues at coordinate 16,956,268 of NW_027273859.1, read as the reverse complement.
TGAGGAAGTGTTTAGCACTTTCATTCTACAACCTAAATACAAACTTATTTTATATGTTGGTTTTGTAATTGTTGCTATCTTCATGGAGATTTATAGTTTTTACTTTTTTTAAAGGTTTCAATGAAAATGCTCCCTTGATTGCCACAGGCTGTGAGACCACAACCTATTAACGCTGTTCAAACCTTTTGATGGTTTAAAAGCTCTTTTTACTCAGTTCAACATTATTGGCTGCTGTCTTCCAGAAGTGAACCCTCCACCCACTCTAACAGAAGGGGTTTGACCCAGAGCAGCAGCCATGGCAACAAACAAAAGGATTCTGACCTCTTACCTTCTGAGCACGAGATTCAACAAGTGGTCCAATCTCACAACGCGGCAGAAGAAGACTTTCCTGATGAAGACTTTGACGATCTTCCCCTGGATGAGTTGGACAGTGTGATTTTTCAGCAAACAACAGACGTTACTGTGCAGTCTGACAACAGTCACAGAAGCACGCCACAAAATAACAGCAGAATAACAGGAAATCCTAACACTTTGGACAGGGCAACAAAATCCCAAGCTGCTCAGTTTGAGCTGCACACTGTAAATAGCTCGGGGTCACGGTTTGGACCCAGCAACTCCAGATCCATCACACAGAAAAGAGACTACCAAGGCTGTACCAAAGGAGCTACAGGGCAGGTAGTTGCTGCCACTTCCACACCTTTCTTTTCCCGAGCAGCTCGAGAGCAATCACGTGAATTAGAGTGTGTAACCAATGATGAGAGCAAGTTTATGGATGAGGACATGGACTGCTTTCTTGAAGAAATACAAACCTATGAAGCGCAACCTGGGAGGACCGGGGGGTCAAATCAGCTCCCTGTTCAGAAAGGACCTAGAGGTGACAGAGAGATCACCTCCAACAAAACAGAAAGTTCAGGCTCCAGTTACACACTAACCAACAAATCACCACAAAGTGTGAAAGGGCTTGCATTTGACAGCTCACAAAGCACCAACATTGCAGAGTCCGATAGACAATCAGCTGACAAAGATCCACAGAGTGACAGCACAGTCACTGCTCTCACGCTGACCTCTCCACCTTTTACGTACTTGTGCCTGCTAGAAGAGCTGATGTCCAAGGCACACGCCCACGCCACTGAGATCCGCATCAAAGCTTTCATCGTGACTCTCTTGGGGAAACTGAGCAGCAACAATGGTGTTTGGAGTATCTGTGCAGCGATATCTGACGGAACCGGCTACTTGGACGTGGAGCTGTCCGATGAGGTTTTGACAGGCCTGCTGGGCTTCTCTGTGTCAGAGAAGGCAGCTCTGAAGCGTGACCCAGCACGGAGGGGTGAGCTGGATGCTGGGATGAGGAGATGTCAGGAAGAGCTGGTGGACATGTGCTGTGTTATGACCATCACGGTTGAACCAGAGGGTAGAAAAGCTGTGGTTACGAAGGCAGAGCAGGTCAGTGAGAAAGTACTCCAGGAGCTGGAGCAGAGAGTGAGGGACAGGAGAACGTAAGCACAAAGGAGAGGTTTGGGGAAGTGGGTGAAAATTACAGGTAGCAGAAAAGTATATTGCTCTGGAGTAGAGATAAAACAAAAGTGGCAACAAAACTGAAGCAGATCTAACAATGCACATCAGCATTGCCTTGTAAGTTTTCCCTCTTAAAATGAAACTAAGGTATTTTTAGGAATGCTGATCACCCTGCCCTTCTACCTCATATTAGGAGAGCAGAATGTGTGAACTGGATGGCTGATGATCAGCAAGCAGTGTGTTGCAATGCACCCCATCTGCTATATGTGAACATGACATTCTGTCATTTGTCATTAGAGGATTTCATTCATCTATTCAGAGAGCTGTTTCCTGCTTGAAATGCACCACATGACTGCCAAGCAGTAAACAGACTAAAGAGGGAATATTTTATCTATAGTGTATATTGATTGGTTATCAACATATAAGTTCAAACATTATAGAGTGGAGCACCCTAGATTGTATGTACTATTTAAAGCTATGCAAAGATAAGAGACATTTGAGATGAGAAAAAGGGAAATTGGGGGAAGAAATTCATATTCTGATTGTTGTAATGAATTTCCAGCCTTTGCATTCATTCAGTACATCCATTACCTCTGACTGAAAAATGATTGAATATCCAAGGGCAACATGGGTCTTTAATAAACTCTCCCAGAGGCGAACAAGAGGAAAGGAAGATAAAGGAGAGGCCATGAGCTTCGATTATTTCTGTTCATTATAGAGCCTCATCTATGTTTTTATGTCTATGATGAGCACATATACCACTAATGTGGTGCTTTGCCTGTATTTACTGTATATTGAAATAAAATTGTTCTGAAGGTTGTATAATTTTCTTTCACACTCTTTGACCAATGACGCACGTGTGAAGTAGGAGCTTGCTGCTAATTTTACCTTTCCATTTCTCCTTATCAAATGAGTATTCTGTTGTATTAGATGGATAACGAGACAAATCAAACCGTTGCACTGGTGCACTGTTTCTTCTGGTTTTTAATAGTTTTATTAAATGCACCTTTGGGATATGCACTGTTTCAGCACATGTAATTGTAATGATAAGTAGCCCTGCATTATAATCTGTTCTTGTAGCTCTGTAGAGCTGCCAGAGATCACTCTTTAAGATGAAGCATCTCAACAATTTTTAATATACAAATTAGTGTATATCTTGTCTGCCATCATGCAGTGTAATTAGGCAGTCTCTCATACTTCAGTGTCTTCAGGGTGATAATGAGCAAAACAGAAGCTAACGAAGGTACCACAGGGAATATACGTTAGGGCGTATCTATTTGTACATGTATGTGTGTTATTGTCTTATTCCACTGTGTGTGCTTCCATTTAGGTAGCTGGTCTCAGTTCATTAAGGGCTAATCAGGTTGAACATCTAAATCAGGACCCTGCTATGAATGATGATAGCCTGTTATGTGCTAATGAGTCTGGATACAATGGAGGGGTGGGGGAAGAGGGGGAGAAGCAACCCAATGGGAGATACAAGTGGAATAAGTATTGGGTGATTGAGTAAATGAAACACAACGGGGAGCGTTGTCTCTTGGAAAGTGATGCTGCAGTCAGAGCTCACTATATAGGACCTACAGTACAAACACATTTCAGTGGTAGTTACGGATAGCTATATTGTTAGTGCACCTTTAGAAAAATTATATGATAAAATACAATTTGTGTTCACTTTATTTTATTTTTTTTATTCCACATTCATATACAGACATGTTGAAATCTAAGACAGAAGAAACAGGGAATTAAAAAAATGAGTCTTGTTATATTATGTGAGTACCATTATACTTAAGATCACAATGGTATACCAAGTTTCATTTCTTAAGTATGTATAGTATTTTAAATTTTGATGATTATATGCATTCTCCTGTAGACCGCCAATCAAAAATAACATTAATTAAAAAAATATATATTTTAACAATCGGAGATATTAACATGCTAGCAAATTTCTTCTAAACATGTTGAATTGGAAGCATGACATTAAAACTGCATGAAATTGTGGAGCTTTGTCCACTGTTGCAGTCTGTCTAAGAGAGGCAAATTTGGTTGCAACTTGATGAAGCATTCAAGACTTTTGGCAATTTATGTGTGTTTGGCCACAACGACAAATGTTTGGTATCCAGATATAGACGGTGATATCCTAACACAAACATAGTACCAAGTTTGCTGAAGATTGGCTGAAATTTGTAGAGCAGGGAGCCAAAAATGTGTCTAGCAAAAAATTCAAAATGGCGAAAGGTGGTCTTTAAAGTATTTTTCTTCTGTGTCTCACATTTCACAGGATATTAGTCAGAATATGAAGTGCTTCATTTTGCGTAATATCTTACCACATGGTGGCGCTGACGATAATATGTAGACAATTACTCATGGTAAACCTGGATACCAAATATGATTATTTTAGCATGTATGTAATATTGGTGATACTGAGGATTTTTTTCAGTCTCACATAGATTGAAAAAAAAAATCAAAAATATACTTTTATTAACGATAACAGATGTCACAAAATTAAATACAAGCGACCATCTCCTTCATATTTTCAAAATATTATAATTGGAAAGTTTCTAGCTTCTTCAAACTCAGCCCTCATTTTGATCTTAACTACACACCTGTAAAGTTTCATGACTTTATCTTGCATGGTTGTGACACAATCAGGGTGATTGTTCTACTAATGGAGGAACATATAAACACCTGCCAAAGCACAGCCTATGTGGTAGTTCCTGCTACAGTGGGTGTCTCCAGAGCCACATTTTGCCTAGATGACAAACACTCACACACACACAAGGTGAAAACAATACCAGCCCTGCTGTCGTGGCTCGTAAAAATAAGGTGCAAAGATAACAAACAATATTTACAATATTTAAACAGTAAACGACTGAATGTTAGTTAAAGTGTTACCCTGGTATTTTGAGAATATTTCCATTTATTGCTGCATTTTACTCCCACTACATTTCAAAGAGAAACATTTTTGACAGCTTTAGTTACTATTTACTTTGCAAATTTAGAATTTTTATTTAAAACCTATAAAAGTTTTATACAGCTGTATTTATGTATTCTTTCAAGAAATGTACTACCAACACTATACAATAGTTAAAATTAACCCATAAACCTGAAAAGTATATAACGTTTAAATGATGCTTAAATGCTTAAATGTTATGTAATATATCACTTATAAAATAATTCATATCTGTGTGTGTGTTTATATATATATATATATATATATATATATATATATATGTATATGTATATGTATATATATGTATATATATATATATATATATATATATATATATATATATACATAGAGAGAGAGAGTAGTGTTTTAGTTCCAGGCTGTAAATTACAAGGGCAGAAGTGGACAGGGAACAAACACGGGACACAAATCAAACATTTACAGCAGGAATTCTTTTCTCAGATATTTTATATGAAGCTTCGGACCGTCATCATTTCCTCCTAAATGTATTACATGTGCACTGTGGGATTGAGGAAATTACAATTTTTTTGTCTGTCATTTTTGAGTCTGAGTTTGTCATGCAGTGGCACATGATAAATGACATATTTCAGAAGCAGCATGGCAAAGTGTTCGACCGCCCTAATAGCTTTCCATTTGCAATATTATTTCCTTGATAATGTTAGTCTTCCACTTCTGTTTCAGTCTGGAGCTGCAGCAGGAGATAAAACAAGCTTTTTCATTCTCCTGTGGGTTTGGACGTACCTTTCCAAATTGCAGATAGCAGGTGAGTGAAGGAGACTGAGACAGGGGGGACAGAGCGCACGCATGGGAGAGAGAGCACAGTGCTAATTTCTCTAATGCTCATATACAGCAGCATTGAACCTCTTTGGTCATTACAAATGTCAATGTAAAAACTACATGAGCAATCCCAATACCCCTTCCGCTGCAGCAGCTGTAATTTTCTCTGCCCTATTACATTTAGTAATGAAAAATCCACTTAGACAGCTCAACCTCTCTTTTAGGCCTCCATCAAAATGAGCAAATGGTTTCTCTTCATGGCAAAAACATACCTCTTTATGTGTGTGTGTGCGTGTTTGTGTGTGTATGTGTGTGCATGTGTGTGCATGTGCGTGTGCATGCCTGCTGAAGCTTGAGAATGTGACTCATTAAAGGAATAGAAAATTATGAGGAAATTGGACTTAGGAAACAATAAAGTACCTTCCTACTTTAGTTTGGTTCATTGGGATGGATGGAGGACATGATTATTGTGGTTTGAAAGGAATTAAGAAAAGACCCATTTTGTACTCAGCAAAGTTTTCAGGGTTTTTTACCTTAACTGACAAAAGTTTTTGGGTACAGTATGTTAGAGGCCATTAAAAGGCAGTGTGTGAACATATAGATTAACCACGATAAAAGATAGCAGTTTTTAATTACTATTTGAATATTTTTATCATAACATTACTAGCATTAACTCCAGCCTACAGCCATCCCGTACACATATCAAAGAAGAACATATACACTGATGGGGATTCACCCATTTTTCCAAAGAGAAGAGAAACTGTAGCTAACTACACCACAGTGTAGAAATACTCTGTTGTAAGTCATGCATTCAAAATTAGCTTGAGAACATAAGTACCAGCATCAAAATATACTTAAAGTACAAAAGCAAAAGTACAATATATGCAGAATTTCATGTTTCATATATAATTGACTCATAATTATTGACGATTGTGTAGAGGCATCACTTTATTATTGCTTTTACTGTTGGTTACTTCACATACTGCTGGGTAGCTTAATCTACAATAAAACATAATTAATTAGCGAATTATATTTTTATTAATAATCTGAATATGCAATAATAAGTAGGGGACATTGGGGATGGTTGCAAAAAGTCTTATTCCTCCAGTCAGAAACATGCTAACATGATAACACTCATTCTGCACATGCTCAGCTACACCCTATGCCCACCATGAAGACATAGGACAAATTCAACCTTTGCAGCTGCATTTATTGAAAAAAAAACTTGTGTTGGAGATAAGAAAGTAATTTTTTCATAGGCTGTATTTTTGTCATACTGTCCTGACCCTTTGTATGAATTAATCAAAACTTAGTTTGATTCATTGTTTTGTTGACTTCTAGGTGACATGGTTAACATGTGTCAGTGTATCTAGCTAGCACATGATGTTCTGTCATGGCTGGGAACTGAAATTATTGTAACTGTTCCCAAGCTAAGCAGGCACACAAAGCAGACCAGAACAGAACAGTATTTTTCAACATTTTTAGCTCAAAATAGGCAATATTTGCAATGTAGTCAAGGTAGGCCTAGGTTTTACACAAAACAAAACTCAATAACTGTTCTTTGATTATTATTGTTGAATAAATAAATTCTTCTCTAATATCATTGTATAAATAAAGAATACTATAATATTATTGTAAAACAATGCATAATTTCAGAATACTATGCTTACTGAGACAAAAGGCAAAAGTTATTAAGTTGCAACTGTCAGTTGCAACATCCGAATTTTTCCAGTCAACTAAGCATTGTGAATGCGATATGATACATAATCATCTTCAAATGGTATGGGTAATTAGCAGACAAATGTAAGTTTAATATATAAAAGTTTGGTTGGTCTAGTCCAAATAGTCTTAGTACCTGGGATAAATGCAAAATGTGTTGCAGCCGTCCCCGGTCTCTCCTATGTAACCAGTAAGATGTGTAGCAGAGATGAAAGCAACAGAATCACCTACCCGCTGATTGGACTGTGGGTTGTGATTGGATCACCATTAACCAATCAGATTCATCTGTAAAGACACGATTTGCATTTGTAACTTTCGTGTCACACACTAGGTGGAAACATTGAGTGCTGAGTTATACACACAGTTTTCTGTTTGTATCTATACACTGTTCATTCAGTCTTTGTGTAACATCATACACTTTTTTTTTCGTTTAAAAATACAAATCTTTCCTTCAAATGTACAAACTTGAATTTCTCACGTAGATTTATTTTACACATTTATAAACATATTTAATGTTAATATGTTGATGTATAGCTACAAACTTTGGCATTATTTGTAAACATCACTTTTCAAGCGCAAAATCTTTTTGATCCTTGTTTGAGCCCATACTGATCCACATACATCATAAAGGGCATGAAGAACACTTCCTCCTGCTCCTGCAGCAGCCCAAACATTTGGTGGCAGTTATCTGTCTCACTACTGCATCTTTAACAATTATTACATAATCCTGAAACAAGTTTTGCTGCTGATCAGATGGAGCCTACAGTACAGTATACTGCAGTACCCCAAACAATAGAGGCCCTGTGATAGTAGCACATGTCTGATACATACTGATGAGAAATGAACCAGACAAACCAGCATCTCTAACCTTTGCAGCTTAATGTAGTCTAAAGAAGGAGATGTAGCTCTATGGATTGTCTGATACAAAATATTAAAACACAAATAATACACTTGTAATGGGTCAGTTTCTATGTGTTCAAAGACAACATATTTTTAAATATGCTGAAAATTTAGTTTAATTTTTTATTTTTTATTTCATACACACCATCTTTTCTGTAAAGCCATTAGACACAATGTATGAAAAAGACCATAATGATTGTGAAGATGTAATCTTGCAATTTAGGAGAAACAATTAATCCGGTCTTTGACCTCTTACTGATGACTCAGGTGAATGATGGTTAACTAGACTTAATGGGAAAACCTATTAAAGCTCGGTGCAGCAACTCTGAAAGAGTGCAGACAAACGATTGACAGGCTAACAATACAGCCGGCCTCTCTCTACACCCTACCCTCACACTACCGAGTCATTACTACCATTTGAATACAAGCAGGATGCACTTGAGAAGCAGTACCTAAAAGAAAAGAAAGCTTAGGAGAGAGTGATTTTTCTGTGACAAGGAAGAGAATGGTTTGCTCCCCCAACTTGTCCTTTCTTTCTTCACAGAGACGAGGCAGTCTGACAAGCTGGCCATTAGAAAGGTAATTTGACGAGCTGCGCAGAGTGCTTTTGCCTCTTGAACATCCTGAAGCCTTGTTCTATACCCCTACTTAATATTAAGAAAATACACAGGCTGGAAAAGACTACAGAGGAAGGCAAATGACAACCATTATATCAAGCATATGTTCTGTTCAGGTCAACGTGGCTCTCTGAACTCAGTGGCAGAGAACAGTGAGTCAGTCAGTCAGTCGGCAGCCAGCTGTTCAAGATTTGCACACTGTCACTGAATTCCTATTATGTTTTATTCATAAAGGAGATTACTGCAGTTGATCTTATTGTGATTTGGCCACATTTTAAGTGAAGGCATCAAAGTCACATATGTCGCAGGGGTGTTAACTTATGAGCAGTGTGTGCCAGTTTGTGTGTGCTTGTGTGTGTTATCACTGGCAGCAGTAATACCTTTAATTCATGAAGCAGGATATGAAATGAAAGGTCACCACCAGGAAACCATTGGGACAAGAAGGAATTAAGGGGAAATGAGATCCACCCAAGGAGATTAGGAGGTATGTAGGTTAAAGGAGCTATTTGTAAGTTTTGCTATAGCCACATAGCCAACATTAGCATTACAGCATTTACTTACTAGTCTTGCCAAAAGTATCAGCCATTGCTTTGTTTACAAGACAATAATATAGTTAAAGGGCGTATTAGGAGAAAGTTAGAAGCTCACTATGTGTAGCCACCACCACTACACTGGACTGCGCATGCCTCAACATTGTGGTAGCTTTGTTGTTGTTTTCCAGAAATGTATTAAACTGATTTTAAACCAGTTTTTAAGCCACATTTTTACATCACACGTAATCTCTGTTTTTAACTGTATCTTTTACCTGGATGAAGGTTTTTAGTCATTGCACGGCTGGATTTGAAGGTTTCAGAGAATCAAGCTGAACAGGTGTGAGTGGCAGCTCGGCCTGCTGCTGCTCCCTGAAGAGTTTTGGATAATCACTGACTTTGAACGTGTGACTGTTCTTTTTCAGTGTTTTTACAGCTTTTAATGACCAGTTTCATTTTTTTGGAGTGGAGAGACTGAAATTTGGACATGCTGTCGTTTTTTGTCGTTTGCACGTTATTCTGGACTGAACTGCAGTGTAATGGCTGTATGTGTGGACAAACTTCAGTACTCACAGTTAAAGGAGGATCTCCACTGCCTGAAGTAAGAGCTTAAAAAAACAAAGCACTGAAAGCTTCGTCTACGAAGCTGCTGCCTAGGCAAAGCACATTTCCCATTGACAGTCATCAAGTCTTGTTGTACTGGAGGCCTGATTGCCCTCCTCCTGTCACAGTTGGTCTCAGCTTCTGTGGGTGCCCTTTGCACATGGCGTGCGTGTGGGGACAGCGCTGGTCATCCAGAGGTTCCCTCAGCTGAGGCGGCTGATTCCTCTGTACGAAAGATTTAGTTCTAGTTAGTTTTAGTTTATTTATGTATCTAATAGGGATGATGCAATTTAACATAGTTGCAATACAAAGCATTAAAAGGGCTCTGGGCACCACCACAACCTTTTGCAGCATTAGACTGGGATGTTACAACATTGAAGTACAACACCTGATGGGGCGGCCCGGTAGTCGAGTGGTTAGGGCGCGTACCATGTGTGAGCGTAAGCCGCTCTTAGCAGGCAGTCACTGGTTCGACTCCTGATCGGTCTGACTCTTTCCTGCATGTCATTCCCCTCTCTCTACCCCCTTTCCTGTCAGTCTCCACTGATCATAAAGGCACAAAAAGCCCAAAAAAATCATAAAAAAAAAAAAAAGAATTACAACACCTGTTGATCCAGACATTGGCTCAGGAACTAGTCTTATGGCCCTGACCTATAGTGCCACTCTTAAACCGGCCACCATGCGGAACAACTGCTGTAGGATGCTGCAGGAGGCCGTCGTCAGATGCTTGGGTCGTCCTCTCCAGCTTGAGCCTCCTCCCACACACACACACACACACACTTGTCAGTTGGAACAACTAGCTTACACTAATGCAGTCTAACACAAGATCAGTCCTGTAATATATCAAGCCTTCATGAAGGTTAAAATGTTCGGCTTTTGTTGAAGGGGTGTTAAAGATTTATTTATTTATCTGTGTGATCATTTTTGAGCCTTTAGTTCGTAGTGCTGTTGAAATGTATTGCAATGTATACATGTTTCTATTATTTACCCTACCATCATTGATTTGAATAGGGTGGACAAAATATCAGAAAATAACAGAAAAACAGAAAGATTTGTCAACATAACACAACTCATTTAAACAGTAGCACAAGTAATGATTGTTGTGACTATAGAAAGGGTGGTCTTGAAGCAGGCCTCTCAATTCCTGTCACGGAATAATCTCCTCAATCCAAGCCAGTCTGGCTCTAAGAGTGGCCACTTCACTGAAATGGCCTTGTTCTCTGTGACAGGAACCCTAAGGGCAACCAGAGCTGCAGATCAGTTCTAAGTTCTTATCATGCTGGACCTCTCAGCAGCCTTCAATACAGTGAACCACCACATCTTGCTATCCGTATTCTCCAACATGGGCATCTTTCTTGTTTTCAATCCTATCTTACTGGGCGCTCCTTCACTGTGTCATGGAAAGGGAAAATGTCCTTAGCCCATCCCCTCCCAACTGGAGTGCCCCAAGGATTGGTTTTGGGACCCCCCCTCTTTACTATATACACCACCTCCTTGGGTCCAATTATCCACTCACACGGCTTCTCGTACCCACACCCAGCTATCCCTGTCGTTCCCAGCAGACGACCCCACGGTCTCTGCGCAGATCTCAGCTTGTCTCTCTGACATATCTGCATGGATGACGCCACCTTCAGCTAAATCTCTCAGAGAATGAACTCCTAGTCATCCAGCCAATCAGTCTCTTCATCATGATATATATATCAAAATCACCTCTTCATCCCTTACCCCCTCTAAGGTTGCAAGAAACCTGGGTGTCATGTTTAATAACCAATTATCCCTCTCCGACCATGTTGCATTCGTCTCTTGGTCGTGCCACTTTGCTCTTTATAACATCAAGAAAATCAGTTCACCACCCAGCTCTTGATCCAGGCCATGGGTATCTATTGCTTCAACTACTGCAATGCTCTGCTGGCAGGTCTTCCTCTGTGCTCAGTGAAACCCTTACAGATGGTCCAGAACGCGGCAGCCCACCTGGTTTTAAGTCAACCCAAAAGGACACATGTCATTCTGCTACCCATCGACCTACACTGGCTACCCATGGCTGCCCGAATTGAATTCAAGTCACTAATGCTTGCCTTCAGAGTGACTTCTGGGTCTGAACCCATCTACTTAAACTTAATCATTCAGCCTCATGCTCCTTCTCGGCCATTGTGTTCCTCCAGGGAATGTCGTCTGGCATTTCCATTCCTGCACACAAGGCAACCTCTGTCCAGATTGTTCTCATTTGTGGTTCCCCAATGGTGGAACAAGCTACCAAGTTCAATCAGAGGAGGGGCTTCCCTCTCTTGAAAGCTCATCTCTTCCGAGAGCACCTCCTTTCCTAAAAATCTTAATATATCTAACTAGCAGTTTTTGACGCACTTACTTTTACAATCTCCCAGCAATTATTAAATAGATGTAATACCTTAAACTTACACAAATGTTTCCCTCTGCACTGTAGCTTTATTATTGTCCTTCACTTGGATAAAAGTGTCTGCCAAATGTGTAAATGAAATTGTAAATGTATACAGTATATACACCACCCAACACCCAGAGATTTAAAGGCTTTGTTGTTCCTGTTGTGAACATACAGAAATAAACCTCCAGTTGTCTTGCCAAAAAAAAAAAAAAAAAGGCTGGTAGGCATGTAACATGTTGTCAGAACCCACTATCCAGCCTTTACTCTTGTGTTATTTCAATGTTGTGCTGTGCTTTTATCTTTTCTTTCTTATTTCTTCTTTTCCAGGCTTGATTCTAATCCCTTTGCTCTTTTCCTCTGTTTCTTGTCTTCTTGTTGGTCTATTAAAACTAATGTTCTGCACATTATATGCAAGTTTGAAAGGAGTTATTATATCAACAGTTCACTTAATCACTGGGAAAATTCTAAATCTCACTTGAGGCAGAATTGCATTATTTTTGACCCTAAGAATAGTTTTTATATCTATGCTGTAAATTAAAAATATTGAAAATGGGGTGAATAAAATGGAGTGAATGATTCATATCCAGTGTGCTTAGCAGACATCATAATCAAATTATCTAGAAATAACAATATCCAAATACATTTGCAGGTGATTTGTCTTTTCTTTCAGGTTAGTCCCTACATATTTAACCACCATTTCCTCACATGCTGTATCTGGGAAAGTAAATGAATGAAAACTCTAAACTAGTGTATATTTTAACCTGTATGAGCCACTACAGTGAGATTTTGGCATGTTTGTATCTTCTTTCCCATGTTTACCTCCTTACCTCCTGAGGCTCTATGAGTGGATTCTTATTTTTATGTGACCAGTCTTTTGTAAATGTTAACTGTAGTCACTGCAAATGATTGCAATGGATGACAATAGGGCAACATGTTCACCATAACCTTGTTTCGTTCTTTGTTATTTACAGATCAAGGCACTTCTGGCAAAATCTCATCCACTACCAAGGTGCACAGAGAAAGGAAAGAGAAACTCCAGTACTAAAAAAAAAAAAAGAAAGAAAAGCTTCATCAGGGTCAGATGAACATACAAAGAACATTTAAATAAGAAAAGAAAAATTGACAAAGATAGAAGACAACCAAACACATAGACTTACTGTACAGTACAACCAATGAAGCATTTACACATAGGTGAGCCTGGTATGTGTTCATGCCCAAAGGGGTGGGCCTGATAATGGATATGGGTGACACTATATTTGGTCCATAAACAGGAAATGTGTATTTAGTCATTAGTAGATGCACTTTATAAATTTCTTATCTCAGAAAGTTCCAGGTGAATGTCTTTTGAGCTAATGTTCTCTGCTTCATACTTACCTGAATGATGCAGGATAGTGTTAAACCCGTTTACACAGGTAAGAGTGAACACAGACTTTGGTGTGCAGCTGTAGTTTTGTATTTTCTACTGATCCAGGAAGACATCAAGCAACTTCCAGAGGCTGCCAAACACTACAGTACCTGAGTCATGAAGATTTATTGGATCATTGAACTATAGGCTCACTATTGGATCAAATTACATTTTGTAAAAACATTCATGGTCCCAAGAGGATGAAGGCTACCAAATTTGCCGAACCCGGACCTTTCATCATCAGCAGGTTGACATGCGTAATGTTTTGACACCTGTCAAATGTATATGTTGTGAAATTAGATATATAGATAGACAGACAGACAGACAGACAGACTGATAGATAGATAGATAGATAGATAGATGTTTTTTAGATAGATCTCACACACACACACACACACACACACACACACACACACACGCATTCACACAAAGCTAAATAAGCTGTTGCACTTAGGGAAGAGCAGGGTTATGTTGCCCATGGAAAAATTATACAAACAATCAAAATTAGTCATTCATTTATGCACACTCACACACATGACAAACAAGTCTTGGATGTCTATGGGGACATTATCAAGTCTTATTAATGGACCTGATCAGAAATGGTCCAGCTGGCTGGTAACTGTTGCTCGTCCATTAGAATGCATTATCACACTCTTGCAAATGTCTTGCCCTCGAACCATGTTTGTTTTTCTATTGACGCCAGTGCTGCTTAATCGTGTTTTATTGTGCTCCCCATAATGTTAACAAATTTAAATCTTGCATCTAGTGGATAATTAATTCAGTTTTAACATTAGGAATGGTGGTTAGGCATTTTTTTCTTCTGCTCCTGTTTACTGCTAACAAGGAGGATGCAAGTAAATATTTGTGGTAATTGTTTCTGCTTGGTGGATGGTAGAAGTTTTTCTCTGGTGCAAGCCTGGTGTAAAAGGAAACATCCTGCCTTGGCACTGTCTTCTCTAGTAGATTAGTACTCTGTCTTTCAGGTTTGCAAACCTTTAATTACCTATTCTAAACAGACATAACTTTGTAGTTTCTATGTTTATTTGCAGCTCTTTTATCTTCTTTCAGCCCCTTAAAGTCACCTCCCCCATGACTTGGGTTTTCTAAGCCTCATGTTGAATCCATCTGCTTTCAAGGTAGTCAATTCAAAGATTTGTTACTGAAGAAAACTGAGATGCGTCTCGCTCTGAAATCCAATTTGATGAGCCTATCAGAGGATAGTGGAAAAGGACTGTGGAAGAGAATGAGGTGTGGGAGGGAGGATATTATAAAGGATATAACATAGATGGACAGAAGAGGCGAGGGTGCAGACAAAGCTCGGAAGAGGCTGAGGGAGACGGTAGAGGTATCTGCTGACAGGAGAGTGGACGTGGAGAGGAAAAGGATTTGTGAGGAAGCAAGAGGAAGGCGAAGGAGAGATGTCTTCATTGTAATATGTTTCAACAGAGACAACGAGGAAAGGCTTGTGTTGCAAGGAAATTTAACAACTGTGTGATCTTTTCATACCTTTTACAGATGAATATTCCTCAATTGTCACACATCCCTCTTATGTCTTCATTTTAATTTAAAGCAGTTTGACCTGCATTTCTTGTAAGGAATGTATTGCATATAGGTTTGTTGTATATGGGTAAATGTTTGACTGAGTGATTGTAGATAGAGGGCAGAAAATCTGAAGCAGATTTTGTTTCCTTGCTGTTTCAGTTTTCAGTCTATACAAGTATAGCACCGGCACACTGACTCCACACACCACATTTTTAAATTAGACATGTTGAATCCCAGGTGCCTGTGTCACAAAGATAGACTTATAATGTGGT
This sequence comes from Trachinotus anak, assembly GCF_046630095.1. NCBI lineage: Eukaryota > Metazoa > Chordata > Actinopteri > Carangiformes > Carangidae > Trachinotus > Trachinotus anak. The sequence continues at coordinate 16,941,022 of NW_027273859.1, read as the reverse complement.
TTGGATTAAACTAATAGACTTCAAATAGACATATGAATTCATGTCGTGCACAACACTTCTTTAAAATGATAAAACATGCCTGACCAAGCGACTGCATCGAACGCTGCAGGTCTGTCCACTCCAGCAGGATTCTGGAAAAACTTAACAGCAACTTTACAACATTTTACTGGGAAAAAAATGTTTAAAAAAATGTAGCGATACAAAAAAATGTTCAGTAACATAAAATATCAACGCAGCGCAGACCTGTAGCAGAGCTGAGCTGCTGTGGCCACGTTTGGTGATGCTAACTCCACTGTCAGGCTCAGGGTAGTTTTAATTGGACAAACAAAAATAACTGACCATGGCCTCATTGCTGCGTATTTGTAATAGGTTACTGTTATACTAAAAACTCCCCTTCTCAATGCTTGCTCTGGAACATTGTGAATAAACACAAATTATGAGCCATGTTTTCCTTTTTGTCATTTGGTTGAACTGATCAGCTCTTACCTCAGAGAAAATATCCAAAATCATTAGATGAAAGGATGAAATGTTATGGATGAATTTTTATCAGAAAATCTATTCTCTTATGCAATATATTTTATTATTAACATATGCTACAAAAAAGGGAAAAGAAGATGTAGCAGCTTGGTGATTTGTCTTGTTTATCTTGTTTTCTATTGCTGCTGATCTCTGATTATTATAATTTTCATCTGTTTGTCATAATTACTTATGTCTTATGTCTTTTAACAACAACAACAACAACAACAACAACAATAATAATACTAATAATAATACATGTTATTCATGGGCCACTTTTAAAGCACTCAAGGACACCTTACAAAACACAGTTAAAAAACAAGTAGCAATGCATCAACATCATAGAATAAAATAAAGCAGAAGTGCGTAGGTAGTATAAAATCATATAGAAAGATCAGACCAATTATGGCAGTTTAAAAATCCCAGTGTGTAGGCGTTCCTCTTCCTGATTTTCATTTGCCTTGCACATACCTTACATATATGTACTTTTGACTTTACTCCATCTTACTTGCAGTTTGATCAAAATATTCAGGAAATTATAAATTGATTATTATAATTTTATAAAAACGATACAATTAGCACACATAATAACTAGTAGTTTTATTCATAAATACATATAAGCTTGTGTGTACTCTGTAGATTCACAGGTGACAGTCAACAGGCTTCATCTTCCCGCACACAAGGTTTTGGGAATTCAGTAATTTTTTTCCCATCCCATTTTTCCATTTACATACTGTGTTATAAGTGATACTTTGTAGTACAATTTCAATGTGTCTGATTAAGAAAAAACAGTTGAAATGTATCTAGAAATTAACACAATACACACATCTGTATCCACATACACTCAAACTGACCATGTGTATTCACTGTTTTCTGTCTTGACACACACACCCTCACACTCAACATTCTCTAATGTACTGATATCATTATCAGAATCAAGGCTGTTTCACTTAAACCAGTATTTAACCTGTTTTCACACAGCTTCATCTTCTTTTCATTTTTGGATATTGTGCCATATTTTCTAAACTACGTTTCTTGGCCTCTCTCACACATACAATTGTCTTTCCTATTAGATTTTTTTTTATTGGTATTTCTAGGGAAGGCAGAAATAAACTACAATATCACCTAAAATACAGTGGTCTTATAAAATTTGTATAGGTTTCTTGATTTCAAACAAGCTGATATCAATTGTATCTCCATTTGCTGGCCACCCTCTGGAAGTAACAGATACTTTACTACTGCTGATGACCAAGACTGCAAGTACCCACTACTCTGAAACTACAGAGAAGAAGCCTGATTTTCTGCAGCATTAACACCTATAGAGAAGCAATGCCTACCATTAGCCTATATATCTATTATTTTTTTGTTGTTGCTGACCACCGTGATCATACTCTCTTTCAGCTGTAAATTCTTGTTCTCTTGTTCTCTTTCTCAAGTAAGTAATTATTATCTACTGTACTCCCATAGTCTTTGATTTAGATTTATTGTTAAGTTCAAAAAAAAAAAAAAAAAAAAAAAAAAAATAGAAACATGTTATTTGTACTGAAAAAAGCCCCTTCTCCTTCAAAGTAGCTTTCTTTTTCTCTGAACCTCATTTTACAGTTTTACATTAGATTTCTATATGCAGTCCTTGCCTGGTCAGTCCGATTGTTCTCAGTGCAGCTTATATTTAGATGCAGAGTGAGCTGAAGACATTTCCACGCTGCACAAATGAATCCTCTATTGGCCCTTGAAACAGGCCTGATGCAGAGTTTAGCTTACAGCTAGGATGCATCCCGTTGTTGCAAGAAGGTCCTAATGCATCCTCAAGGGCCATCCACCTGCTCTTTGCTGCCTCGGTCACCATGGAGATTTGTCTAATTCAGCAAAAGATAGGGTTAAATAGGTACACATTCAGTGGAGCATGAACAGCAGCAAAACATGTAAACACTTGTAGGATATCTGGAACAACGGACGGCATAAAATGGAGGGACTAGACATGGTGCTTTGATATGCTTTTAAAATTCACATCTTTCCCCTCCTCCACTCAAAAAAAAAAATGGATTGAGCCATCTCTTAGTAGCTGTTTGTGGAGGAACACTAAATGGGATCCCAATTGATGGAAAGATGGACAGAAGAGCTCGTAGAGGGATGGCACGAATGTAAAGCTTGAATAGAATTAAAGAATTAAGCAGCACTTGATATTCTTCGAGCCCCCGAGGCCATTAGAGGAGCGGCGTGCTCTCCAAATTAGAGTAATGAGGAGTTGGTACCCAGCTAGCAATACGAAAAAAGAACAGAAAGAAGGACAGGAGTGTAAGATCAGGGCAGAAAACACACGATTCTTTAAGGGAGAGGGAGAGAGAGCAAAATTCTCAAAATTTCAATCACAAATTTCTAATTGCTTCCATAGGTTCAGGAACAGTTCCCTGACAAGTTTGTGTGCAGAATACATTTGAAACACTCAGGTTTTTTCAAAGACACGGGTGGTAAACACAGCAGAGAGAGGTGGGAGTGGGGTGTCAATGATAAGAGGAAGAAGGAAGCAAGAGATTGAAAGAAAGAGGGAGAGGGAGAGAGAGAGAAATGTGAGTCACACACTGCTGCTCTGATCGCAGCATGTGTCCATCTCTGTCCCAGCGAGACCCCCTGCCTGGCCTCCAGGGAATTTATGTGTGCGTGAGACCGACAGAGAAAGAGTTTACACTGGTCAGCAAGCGTGTGTGCAGCAGTGTGTTTTCCATGCACGCTTGTGTGTTTGTGTGAGTTCTCCCAGCGGGGGTGAAAGCACATGGGATGAAGGGCACATGTAGCTAAACACACATGTAGTCATAAAACAGTCACTCAGCAGAGGTTTTTCTCAGAACCTGCCACAAACAAACGTTGCTAGAGGGGAGAGAGGCTGCATTATTTCCCAGAACAGAGGAAACACTCTTGACTCCTGAATCGCCAACACTCCCGAATGAAACTTGATCTAAACAGTTAAATGGGCGTCATCTTCACTTCTTCCCAGCCTGAAAAAGATTCTTCTTTAAAGTCCAGATGGATAGAAATACTACATGACAAGCTAATTCAAAGAACAGCAGTCCAAGAAAAACCATGCGCAGCATCAAATGTTTAGGGGCCACATCACGTTGGTGTTTCACAGATTCTCCTCAGCATATCTCGATCTGTTCACCATATTCACAAAACATCTGATTCACATTCCCACTCCGATGGGCAGCAAAAAGATGGATAATGATCACATGAATAAGGAGCTCACTGTTGTGATGTCAGGGGAGTTCAACAAACACAGATTTAAAACACTTCTAATATACTGTAACCTCTGTGTGTGTTTCTGTATAAATTATGTTAATCTAACTAACATGCTCACTACTTTTGTGTGTAATTTTCTGATGAGAAACATGCTCTGCTGCCGTTCACCACAATTAGAGCATCTATTCACTTTCACACATTTGTCAGGGATTCTCCTGTTTAATTCCTCAGTCTGTGCCAAGACACATCCATGTAATTATGTGTCAACGAGCAATTAAAGCATCAATTAAGGTTTGTTAGGCCGAGAGCATATCATGGAGAACAGTGATTAGGTACAATGGTCACGTTAATGTTTGCGTAGCTTGATAGGATTGTCAATAAGATGATTATCTACACTGTTAAGGGTTTATCATTACAATTACAATAACTTACTGACAACATTTAAGTGGCTGCAAGTCATACCTTGGTAAAATTACAAGTCACAGAAATTTTTTGCATATTGTAAAATGCTTATAGGAACTGTAGAAGTAAACACAGCACTGTACTGTAAAAGGTACTAGACAGTAGTGATACTGTCCATAATTTTTTACTGTATTTATTACAGCACAGCTCCACTGTAAAAGAAGTTGGACACAGAAACGTTTGATGCCAAAGTGCATGATTTGTGGACACAGGTCCTTTGCTAACATTGACACCTAACATTGACAGTGAATTTGAACCTGAAGTTCCCTTTATTGTAAAATAATTAAAATATCAGAAATATTTATAATACAATATGGAAACATTACAGTATCATATATATGTATATATATATATATATATATATATATATGCACACTGAACAAATTATCTATCTATCTATCTATCTATCTATCTATCTATCTATCTATCTATCTATCTATCTATCTATCGATGTGCATAATTATCACCTCCACTTGATTGTGTCAATCCCTCGCTCCATCTTGAGCCCTTCTTCCTCTTCCCTCCCTCTCTGATTCGTTTTCCATGTTCTTACCATCTCTTTCTTTTCTAATCAACCCTCTAAGTGCCTCTGTGAATCCCTCCAAACTACCATTTTCAATCAGTATGTTTTCTGCCATTCCTTGATCCACCTTCATATGCTTCCTTCATCCCAGCCTCCCTCCCTCGATCCCTCCAATCTTTATGTGTTCTTTGGAGTGCCAGTGGATGACAACTTCATTTCAATCATTCAGGTTTTCTGTCCTCCTCTTCACTCCCCTCTTCCTCTGTTGGAGTGGTGCTACATGACAATCCAATATCCACCAGTCTCGGCTTCCTCAGCCTCTTCCTCTCTGTCCTTCTGTTTTCCATCTGTCCAACTTTCTCTGTCCTTCTCGTATCTTTGTGTCTTCTCCTTGTATACAACAATCAGCCACAACAGGAAACTGGTTTTAAAGTTGTGGTTGATCGGTGTGTTGCTTTTACTGTTTCACAGAAGCAGTTTTATTATATATGGTATAATAAAAACATGGACATGCTTGAAAGTAAATATTTAACATGTTTAAATTTGAATTTCAGCGAAAATTTTCATTGAAACAATTTTTATTACATTTGCAAATGCCCACAATCTAACACACTATACCCAATAGACAACGATAACTATAATTAGCAATAATTAAATTCACAATAATACACAAAAAGCCCAAAGAATAGAGCTTAATCTGTTTTCTGTAAGGTAAATTTACTTTAAGCTATGCTCTAAGTTTAAGCATAAATATAAACTGTATTTAAGTAATACATGCTTGTGCTATTTTCCCTGAATTAGTGTCAGTGTCTTTGGTGTATTTGTCCTTTTGTCTCTTTTGTCCATTTTCAAATTTTAGAACTATAATAATAATAATCATTATGATTTCTTAAGGCTCAGACAAAGATATTTGCTAATTTTAGTAACAAAAAATTTTTGAAGGGCACATTCAGGGAAACTAACAACTGCTGTAATGTTGGGCCAAATGATTTGATGTCATTTAAAAAAATAATAATAATAATGTTGTTGTTTTTGATTTATTTATTTAAAAGGGATAATGCACATTAATAAAAAAAAATTTAAAAAATCACTGTTAATGTGTCAGTTTTTATATGTGGCTGAGCAGCTGATTTTCACCTGTCATCCTAACACAAATGAAAACAGAACATTTGTCACCAGTATTAATTTACAGTAAACACTGTCCAGCCAAGATGTTCACAAGAAAAGCATTTTATCAAAGGCAAAATTCCAAATCACATAATCTCACATACATATTTATTATGTTGTTATAATATTGTTACAGTGCTATGTTGTTCAGATTATTTTTATACATTAATAATATATAGGATTCAAAAGGGTCTATGAATACACATTTGACAGGCAAACAAATAAGAGTGATGTACCAAATAGACTGAGCAACATATTGATCAAATGACACAACCTTAAAAAATATTATGTCCTGTAGTTTGTTTTAGCTTTCAAAACTTTTTATTTCTTGGCCCTACACGGAAAGACTGTCAAAGCATTCTGATTCCTCAAAATTCCAAGACATGATGCTGACAAACACGAAAATGAAAATGAGCCCACAGTGATTTTATTTTTTTTTCAGGGCGGGGGACACATGGTAGCACAGAGCCTAAAAAACGCCCTATGCGTCAACGTCTGATGGCTGAGTCTAATGTTCCCTCTCTGTGGGTGTGTGAAATTCACACATGTGAACACACCTCCTGCCCGCTGAGAAGGGAGCCATCTGACCTTTTGCTTGTGGTGAATTTAATGAAGAGACTGTCATTTGCCATCTCTGTGACTGCATGCTTGGCTCACACATGCCAATGTAGTAAATGCACAGCACTGATACCGGCCTCTTTGTTCAGCAGGTGGTTAGAATCCATCATTTCTGTAAGTGTTAATAAGCCAGCTACTTGGACAATCGGTCTGCCAGTCAAGCCAGAATGACTGCTGGCTTTAAATTGATGAATAAGGCAGGCACTTCAACATGTTTTGAGAAAAAGAAGACACCACTGACATCCAGTGGCCAAGTAATACATTATTTTTGCTTGTCACTGTAATACTCAGCCCATTCAGGCAAGGCAAAGAAAAGTGAGGTATCAAATATGTGGTGGCATATTGTGCTGAATACAAGGAGTTGCCATCCTGTATGGTCACATACTATATATATACAGACATTCATGATTTTCACCTGTGCTCATAGCTGCAGCTAAAAAAGTTATTAATTAGAGGTGTTTCATGAAAATGTAACAACTTATCAGACAATTCAACTGACAGAAATAATAATGATACTCAGTTTACTACATATTAGTCTTTATTCTTCACCTTTTGACTTTTTTTTCTGTACTTCTACTGTTTTAATGTAAAGCATTACCTGTACTGTGTTCCGCACATACACACACACACACACACACACACCGACTTACGATTAGTGTGACATAAGGATGGCTTTTTTGTACAAAACCAGTGAAGGACAACTTAATTGAAAATGCACTTTAAATTGCACATTGCACACAAATACATTAATACATTAACATTTCTACCAGTAAAATGTGTGTTTTTGTTGACAGTGATTCAAAGCACCGAGGTACAGTTGAAGTGTGTCGGGGGTGTGACTGTGCAGCAGCCTTGCAGACTGCTCTGACTGAATTCTTCCCCAATCGTCATGTTCCATGGCTCAAACACCGTCACACTGCAAATCAAGCACATGCACACACGCACGAACGTACACACACACACACACACACACAAACAGGCACAAAGTTGATGTGATGTATTCTTAACTGCATCACAATATCAAAATAAATAAATAAATAAATGCTTTACTAATGTTAAATAAATAACAAAAAAAAAACATTATACATTATTTATGAGCCACTAATAAGAACAACTTTTGGGTTAGCAAGAGAGTTTGCTAAAAAGCTCTTTAATTTATTGGGAAGACCCCATCCAATGGACTGTTTGACCACTTCTGGAAAATAACTGCAAGTGGTGTCAAGAAGAGAGTAAATACACCGCAAAAGAGCAAATATATGGTTAACTAGGAATCAGTTATTCCAAAAGCACAAACACAAACAGGTCCAAACAGGGTCCAAACATCAACTTGTTACAGTAAAACACAAGTACACACATACACACACCTGTCATATAGCAGTGTGCAGCAGGTGACCAATTGGTTGCTGATAGTCACGTTGTTGTTGCTGAACTCTGTGCTCAGGAAATGTGGGCACTGAAGATCAGGGATGTACAACATACCTAGAGACCCACAGAAGAAGGTATTATTTCTGTTCTAATCCATTCACACATACAATACAAAAGCATGTAAACTGTTCCACATTTTCACACCTTTAAAGCTGTGAAACATTAATCACTAATTACAAACTTTAGTTTTGTAGTTCAGACAAATTTCTGACTATTCTTACTGTTCATTAATGTTGAAAAGCAGGAATAATACAAATATGGCTGTTAACAAGAAGCTCGTGAAGTCAACATGAACATGAACATTTGTGCGTGATAGACCAATATACTGTACAGAATGTATGTGAATATGTAATAGGCTAGCGCTTAGGGTGCATGTGTTATCTATTAATATGACATATTGGTGTGAATATTCATGTAAATTGTGATTAAAATTGTATTTGAAAAGTTTATGGTCCTTGGCTAATCACCACTTATTACCCACTTGAATTCTCCCAAAACGAGGCACTTATTTTCTTAACATTTAACTCTAAACTCAAAATAGTAAGGAATATGTATGTAATAGGGATATATTTTAGATATAGTACATTTTATGCATGGATAGATTACTGAATGGGCCTACCAGGCCAGAGTCTCTGCTTAAAGTGACCATTAACATTTCTTAAAGCACAGAGCTCATTTAGATATTACCCATGTTTTTGCTCCTAATCACTGTATTAATATTCTACCAAAAAGGTTTATTTCGAATATTTGCTTTATCTTACCATAACATTTCATTCAAGTAAGAAACAGGCTATTTGAATGAGGCCTAACAGCATACAGTTCATTCACTATATGGATACAGTAAATGACAAATCAAGGCACAGATAGACTCGATACTCACCTGCAATACAAGCTGTCATGAAACAAGAGACACTGCCTGAAATCAGAGCTCTGAGACCACAAGTGGAGATGTCAGACCGTCTCTCAGGAGCCAAGGCCGCTGGAAAAACAACTATGTGTTACGAAAAATGGAAACAAGTCTTTAATAAGACTTTAACAGCGACAGGTTTGTAACAATAACGTTTAGACAACAAACAGCAGCAAAGAAACCACCACAACAATTTGTTCATGCATTCAGTATACAACATATGTACGCATACTATATAATCAGGGTTTTTTTTATATTATTAGAGTTGTATGCTAAAATAATAAAAGTATCAAAGATGATGTTTCCACTTAAACATTTTATATGAAATAGGCTATTTGTTGGTTGGCGCTTTCTTCTACTTGCAGCTGCGGCCCCTTTCAGACCAGAACTGAACACAAGTGGACAAGTCTAAGTACGTCAGTTCACACCTGGCATTAAAATGCATCTCCATGTGTCTCGAGTGACCACTTGTGATCGGATCTCACTTCCCTGCTCAATATGCAAATAAACGCGTATGCCTTGTTGTTTTTAGCTGGTCTGATCATGACAGACTGTCTGTTGTCAATGAGAGAGCGAGAGAGAGTGGGAAGGAGAGAGAGAGGGATGGAGGGCAATGTTTTCCCCTGTTTTTCAATCATTTTAGAGTAAATTGTTGTGGATTTTTTGGACTGTATCTTGTGCTACAAAGAGATTTAATTTTAAAGTAGATTTATCAAGGTCAGCCTGTTCATTTGTCATGTCAAGGGCAATAAAAGTTGGCAATATTCAACTGGTGACTACTTAAGAAACTTACCCACAAATAACTCTTTGATTCCCATAGCCAAAATTACCACATTGCGGTTTTTTTTCTATTCAACACCATCACACATTTTTTTGGTTTTTGGATTAGAAACTTGAATTTGCACATTTAATGATCTGGTGGAGGCTTTTGTTGAAGATACAAGGTCCTTTTCCAATGCCACCCTACTTTTGACATTTGTATAAGCACATACACAAACATAAACTCACACACAAATGCAGTCATTAGGTTTTGGACATTTGGTGATGTTATATTTGTTTTAGAATTAGGGAGGAATATCAGAGTTTACTTTTGTTTCCCAGGCCATAAGGCAGCCACAGGCTAAATCAAACAGACTTAACTCCCATTCAGCCCACACACTGCAACTCACTTAAATGTAACAGATGGATTCCTCACCACTTACGCCCACTTGTGCCAGCCATAAAAAAAGATAAAAAAAGTAAAATACACATCCCATTTTTCATCCTGTATAAGCAACATTTCTATGTGTGTGGCAGAAATTGTATCTGTTTGTTTACAGTAACATGCTGAATTAAAATTATAACATATTTATCTGAAACTTTATTGGAAACTTAATGAACTTTGATTTTCCTGTTAGCCTGTTTGGTGTTGGTGCTCAGGCTTGCTAAAGCTCAGAGGTGCCACTCACACAGGGCTCCAACTGACATCCCCAGGGCAGCAAAGTTGGAAAATCCACACAAAGCATAGGTTGCGATGGTTTCAGAGTGGACCTAGATGAGAAAACAGAATTAATCTAAATTGTTGAGTGAAAAAAAAAAGTACAAACATACACACAAACAGGCACAAAGTTGATGTGATGTGAACTTTGACTTTGGTGCCTTACATTTACCACTACATACAGCACTATATTTTCTGTCATAGCCTATGTAGCTGTTGAAGGGAAAAACACCACTACATGGCATTTAAAGGTTCCTCATTCAGTCATGTGCAGTTATATGTACTGCTTCACATGCATGTTTGACGAGTACATGTGCATCCTCATACACGCGAACAAGAACAAACAAAACAAGACCCAATCATAACATTGCTCCGTAGCGTTACTAGTGGTACAAAACAAGGTTCAAAACATTTTAACTAAACACTAGTTTATCACCACTGAGATAGAACAGTGTGAAATACAATGATCTAATGAGTGCATAACAGTGTGGATAATGAAACTGGTATCACACCCTTCCTCACTGGATTTTATCACCTAGAGGGCAGACAATGACTGACTGTTACCACTAAATCATACTCTCTTTCTGGACCAGTCACCCATTATTTTTACTCCATTTATTTCTCCTGATGCAGGAGACAGACGAATAACATAAAGAAATAGTTGTAAATTCAATGGAAAAACAAAAATGACAATGATACTGTGAACTAAAAAAAGTGAGAACACTGGGTGAGATGAGTGAAACTTACAGAAATATATTGCTTTACATTGTTCACATATTCAGGCCCTCCTGCCTTCCGCCTCTTAATTAACTCTGACAACTTCTGATAGGCCACAAACTCGTTGAGGAATGTCTTTATGCCAATCAGCTCAGCAACAATGAAGCAGTCCTCCCAGGAAATGCCCATCATGAAGGACAGAGGCATGAACACGTAAGAGCAGATGAGCTAAAGGAAGGACGGGCAGAAATAAAGGGAGTGTGAGTTTGCACATGTGGGCTGATGTTTGAATATACTCTCAGTAGCTGGACAAATGGTGTTTGCGTGTGTAATCAGGGTCTTCACCGTAAAGCTGAGCTCTGGACAGTCCAACATCCCACCTAGCCAGGAGAGGACAGCATCGAAAAAGGCTAAAAGTGCCAGGAAGGAAATGAGGTTGACAGCAATGTTGGCCACTAAACCCACAGCACAGGATGCACCTTGGGATGCTGCCTCCAACACATTTTTACTCTCTCTGAGGAGACACAGGGATTTGAAAAGTTATGACATTCAATCTTCTGACCAGTATCTCATCAAAATATTACAGTGTCATCAGCATATCGGTGTTGATGGGTTGATGACATTTGAAATATTGTGAGTGTTGCTGCAGTTCTGCACATTGACTGTTAAAATACAGGGGTTTTGAGATATTGAGGTTCAAAGTTTCAAAGAGTAAAACAGATTTGTGGAACAGATCTCTTTCATACATGAAAATGACAGGCACCCTTAATGTATTCCACATGTACAATATCAAAATCCTATCAAATTTGTAAGAATTTGGTTTTTGTGAAACAGTTCAAACACAAACAGAAGTTTGTAATCCTCAGAACTCGCTTTCTGCTTGGAATTGGAAGGTTCTATTTAGCAAAACATGCAAAGAAGCAAAGATTTTCATGGAAAATAAACAGTCTACTCATAATCTGTTTTAAAACATAACATTTATGTTGTAATAGAGTGTCTACATGTATCAGAAAGCTAAATTATGCTTTCTATGATATTTTTATGACATTTATTTCTTATATCTTGTATTTACATTATAAATGATGAGAGATAATCCATAATTATAAGTTTCTTAAATTCTTTGTGTCTTAGAAATTTAGTAGAAATAAAATGAATGCCAATTTCCATGGCACAACACGTGTAATGACGACTTTACAAAAGCAGAGTAATGCATACAGGATTTCAAAGATGGATGAAGACAGACAACAGGAAGATGACTAAACAGATTCAGTGTTTCTGCAAGTCAACCTTGTGAAAAAGAAATCATACAGATCACATATGAACATGTTTTAAAGAAGTAGATAAGAGTATGTTTTTGTGTGTGTGTGTTTATATATATGTGTCTATTCTGGCCTTTCCTACCCTTTGTCCATTTTGAGGCCATGGTCATTGATTGTTACATTCGGGGTCTCAGTTTCAGGCCAGAACGTCTTGGCAATGGCCAAGGAGGCGGGAGCAGACAACAATGATGCTGTCAACAAGTGGGCTGCATCAACCTAAAAAGAAGAGCTCACAGAAGGTTACATAAGTTCAGTAGTCAAACTGCAGTGGTCACTTCCTGTCAGAGCTGTGAAAATCCTTTGCAAACTGTCAGGTCAGTACAGAGTCTAAATAATTCCCTCAGATCTTATGACCAGGAATTGAAAATTACCAGGCTATATTTTAAACAGTGCTCCTAAAGTAGTTTTCTTTTCTAAGTCTTACTCTCATAACTTTGGGATATTACAAATTTCTTCCAGCTTAAAGTTGTGCTTTTGTGGTTAATATAATTCTGAGTTTGGTTCAGGAACTCCCACTATACAGGTAAATCACTGGCATTCCCAAACTGGCACTTAAATTGTTAATAAAAAAAGCTTGATATCATCATCTTGATTATCTTGATAACATGTCCTATTTTGCTGTTATCCTACTGACAACCTGGTTGGGGGACAACCTACAATCCTACTTTTTTTTAAACAACTCAACTGTTGATGACATCAAGCCACAATCTGGACCTTCATCTTTGATATTTATTACTTGCATAAAATATATTCTATTAATAGTGGTTTAACACTGACAATCTTAGTGCCCTTGTCATCCTCTCCTCCCCTTCCTCCTACACATCTTCCTCACCCCAAAGGAAATAAAGGCTCCTAAAATGGTGCCAGAGATGCTGGCAAAACCTCCTGTCATCACAGCATGGATCTCAGAGAGAGTTAGTCCGCTGATGTATGGACGAATCAGGAGGGGTGAGTCTGTCTGAAAGAAAGAGGCCGGGTTGATATGAGATTAGTGGATTGATGGGTTAATATACTTATATCATTGATTGTTTGTCATTATTTATTGTTTAAACTGTTGTTTACGTGTCCCAGGAATATATTCCCAGCTGCAGCCATTGATTCGACAGGAGACGTTCCCATGGTAACCTGCATTACCAGTCCAATCTGAGAAAAAAAAAAAAAAAATCAGCATGGCATGAAAAATCAAAGGAACTACTGAGAACTACAATATAAACTATACCAATTAAAAACGGAAAAATAATGGCCCCCATTTTTTCATTCAGCTCCAATTTCAAATTACTTTAAACATTCATTATTTGTCTTTATTGCCTAAACTGAATTTATGAAAGGTGCTTTAACAATAATATTTCTCTCCATACATGCTCTTTATTCTCCCACTTTCTCACCTTGGAAATGAGCCACTGCATGAAGCCAATATAGTAGAGGATGGAGATGACAGAGCTTAAAAAAACCAGTATAGGCATCACCTGGGGAGAGTCAATCATAATCCTCATCCTCATCATTGGTATCATTAAGTATGTTTGAATGCACACTAGTATCCTGAGTCTTATCCGGGTTTCCTATTCAGAATATGACATTTTACGTGGAAAATAAGAAACCTCATTATTCATATTCCTTTATACCTGATTCTAACAGCATCCAGATTTGTAACAGTTGTGGCTCTCTGTTCACTTTCATTTTGACGAGTACAGGTTGTTTGTTAAATTAAGTTCAGTTTTGCTCTTATTCTTGTCATTGTTTCTGCTCATTCATGTCTGTGTGCTTGTGTGCATCATGCAGGTGTGTGTCATACCTGAAAGACAAAGAAGTGATCTGTGTAATTGTTACCAAACACAAACTTAGACCCAGCGTCTGTGAATGACATAAAAGTCTGTATGGAGGAGATTTTGAATTGTTAGCAACAGAAACATAAAGTTTGGTAACAATCTACTGTATCTTTTTCATGTAACCTATAAATCTTCCATCACCTATACTTCAAAAGATGCAGCAGGAATGTTTCATAACTATAGTAACGTTAAGTAAATTTACCAAAGGCAAAAGCAGATGTTTATGCTGGCAGTGTAGAAAAAAACAATGACAAGCCACTGACAATTTATATGTTAGTGTTTGTGTCTGTATTTATGCACCTCTGCTTGTTTTCCAAGCCATGCCAGGGCACCAAAGCCAAATGTGGTCCTGAGAATCAGCAGACCAAAGACATATTGGAGCCCAATCCCACAAAACAAAGTTTGCCAAGGCCACTGCAACACACATGTACAACATATGATCATGAATTTTGTTGTCATCATGTGTGTATGCACATTGAAGCTTGCATTTACATCCCTTACCCTGAATGGGTGTTTGGAGAACAGCAGCATTAAGAAGATGAAGAGCAGCAAACCAAAGAAAGACACAAGCTGTCTGGTCCCCAGCTGGGCTGTGTCCAGTGCAAGCCAACACACCAATGCCACCAGCACTAACACATATATTACCCTGGAGAGAGAGAGAGAGAGAGAGAGATGAGGAAGACAGAGGAGAGAGTACATCTGTAATGTTAGTTGTGTATCAGTAAGAAGGCGGCAGTAAAAAAGTAACAGGATGACAAAAAGAGCATTCCCTGTCTTTTATAAGAAAATGTTTTTATATTCTCAGATGGTGGATTACTCAGGAAAGGATTAGACTGCGTATAAAGCCACTCAATCACAACATTTTTAAGACCGTGCCATCTTTAACACTTTTAGCACTTTTAATAAAACCGTTTATATCAACCAGTTTTGATAAGATTGAGTGGAAAAGACTCTGTTGCTGAGGATGCTATGGGAAATTCAAGCAGCCTGTGCAGTATTTGTAAGGAGACTATATAACCTCCAAAAGGCTCGGGTCCAAATTCGCCATGATGTTTATCCTCTCATATTTGACTATCTCCTTTAGCCCTGATTCTGGCCACCTGACAAATATAAGTCCAATATACACTCCCTCTTAGCTCTGTTTTTCTCTCCAAAAACTCCCAAGGGGAATATCTTGCTCTTTAGCTGCTAAATGCTCCACTAGGCTCACTAGCTAGTGACTAACTTAGTCTGCAGTTTGGTGCTGCAGCAGTTAGCATACAGTAGATTTTTTTGCTGTTTTGCAGTTTTTTGCCGCTGCTTACACTGACAGATTCACCCTTTAACAGCTACAGGAATAAAAGAGAGTGTAGTGCAGTACATCTTTGTTTGAAACATCCTATAGCGGTGAGCTGAAGGAAGGAGATCAAACTCTTTTGAGTGGGTGATCAGGAAAGTTGAGAATTTTTAACCCATTTGGTTACGTTTGTTATTTTTATGTTTCGGGTCGTTGTAACATTTATTGTAATCTATTTTGTGTCCCTGCTTCACCTTTCTGCTGAGGAAACTTCCACTTAAGTGTCTTTGAGCTAGTGGCATAACTTCACTATATGTGCACTGTAGCACACATTTTTTCTCACCCTGTGATATCAACTGCTCTGGTTTCGTTTAACCTGCCCTGTTTAAATTCATGATTCATGCTAATTTCACAAATAATTAATTTTCTCAGTCTGAGGAAATTATTGTTGCCAGGAGACAGAGGAACCCTCATCTCATCTGATCTGTCTTGGACATTATATACATAATACTTACATATACACACATATGTAAGTTAAGAACATATTATCAGGTGAGGTATCAGGTCAAGCAGGTTTAATGATCTCCCTGAGGAAAATAGAGTTTGTTTGCTATGCACTTTAGGTGAGGTTTAATATGAAGTCCATTTTGTATTTTATTGTTCATTATATAATGATTTCAGTGCTACACAATTTGGTGAAATTAGTTCTTCTGGTTCAATGACTATAAGAAACTTGAGCTGTTTTTCAGGAGGTGAACCTTTTGTGTGGCTGATTTTATTTGTAGAGCATGGGAGAGAAGACAATGTTCTTTGTTTGCAATATGATATAAGAAGTTATGTTCATGCTAGACTAATGTTTCACCACTGCAACATTTTTTTGTTTCCATGTGGGTTGGGCATTAGCTAACTAACTAGCTATAGCCAACATTAGCTCAAGCTACTTAGAAGGGCTTTTAGTAAAGTGACTTTACAATGGCTTGATTGATCTTGTTTGTAGGCATCATTATGGTGAAATCACCAATAAGCCTCTGTCCTTTATTTGGGAATGTGCACGCCAGCCTAGGGAAACTGAAACAGGGCTTGAACAACACCTTATTCCTCACCATCTGATCCAGAACCAGTTTCTGCTGAGAAGGTCTCTTATAGGATGGAGCTCCTCCCACACCCAGTTGCCATAGTGTTCCATCATCCAATCCCAGACTAGAAAGAATACGGTTACCAAGGAGATGACCAGCAGCCCGAGAGCCCGGTGGAAGTTCAGAACACATGCCGCTATCACTATGGCAATGAAGCCTGAAATAAATTCAGAATTAATATGAATTATATCCCACAGTGCTGACAACATTTTAAACCATTTTTATTAAAACTATTTAAATCTTTTCATGTATTTGCTGCGTTACAAGAAGCCATGAGGGGGTGTAAGCTCCTGCCACAAAGCTCCACTGCACTGCAAAATCAAAACTCATCCTCAAAAGACAAATCTGACTTATCTGTGACTCTATGTGTTACCACCAGTCTGTTGCAGTAGTGGAACAAGTACTCAGATCTTTTATAAAATAGAGGTACCAATACCACAATGTAGCACTACTGAGTAAAAGAACAAAAGTATTAGTGTCAAAATATACTTAGAAGAACCAAAAGCAAAGGTGCTTGTTATGCAAAATGCATTCCCTCTGTATGCATCTATTTTGCATATTTTTCATTATAGTTCATATCATTTTCATGTTCAGCAGATTGGCGTGCTGATAAGAACATTTTTCATTCACCATATTAAGAATGGTACATGAAGAAAAAAATTTCTAAAGTCAGACAATGCTCTAAAACGTTTGTAAAAAGGACTAAAAGTCACTGGTGATACTTCAGAGAAACATAAGTTGCATAGGTCAAAGCCTGCTGTATGATCTGTTATTATCTTCGGATCAATAAAATGTCACAATAAAACTAATTCTGTTCATAAATTGCTACCGAGGATGCACTGACAAGTCATTGTTTGTATTTGTGTGTCTGAACAGTAATACGACGGGCATCCACATTTGCTGTTATAAATCATGGTTTGTTTTTTCCAGTAACAATCATAGCAGTTCCATGGTAAAGTGTCCTAAATAGAAGAAAAATGTTCTCTCCCTATTTTTCTCAGTCTGGTCTACACACACACACACACACACACACACAGACACACACATGCTGATGTCAATATTCTCCAAGGCACAGAGCATGTAGGTCCAATCTAACCAGCGCAGCTACTTTTCAAAGGTAAATTAAATTGCCCTTTACAAGCCTTCATGCAGACCGAAAGTCCTAAAGCAGGACTAGATATTGATTTTTCAGTTGTTTAGGTTTGGTAATTTTATCCTATGTGGTAGCGAAATCAAAAGTACCAAACAAAGAAAATCAATTGAGCAGAACAGTACACACACAGCATTAATGAGTCTCTCTCATGCTTTCAATTTAAGAAGTTAGTTTCATGTGGAGGCCTGCAAACAGAGAACTACAATCCATTTAGGGTCCTGAGTTACCCTTTAACAGATGCTAATAAGATCATTAACCTGCTGCTAAAACCAGGTGTATAAACAGGCGGATCTGGCCTCTGTGATCAGCCAAAAAGCCTTGGATTGCCTCCATTTTGTTCTCCAGCAAGCTAGGCACACACAAAAAAAGAAAGATAAGGAGAGAGAACATAAATGTTACATCAAAGAGACAAGAGAGAGGCTGGTGATTTAGAAGACACAGAGAAAATCTGACATGAAAAGATATTGTGTGTTTGGCAAAGTAACAACCTTTTGTTCTGTTGCTCTGTCTTTTTCTGTGCATTGTCTGCAACTTCGGAAGCACTGTCCACATCAACGTATATCTGATCCTGCTCCTGTCACACACACACACACACACACACGTCTTAAGGATGCATTTGCAATATATATTTACACAAGAGTACTTGCACAGTGACACATATTTCCTCTGAAGCTAAATTCAAACTGTTAATTTGAAGGAGTGCTTCTTTTCCTGTGCACGCTGAGCAACAAGCACTGCCTCTGCGGGTGTGTGTCAGGTGAAGTGTGTGATGAAACAGCCTATTTATCCTGCAAACCTGATACTGAAGCCACTGGATATATTTAGATTTATCAAACCTTACCATAAATGGATGGCAAAAACATTACAGTGCAGTTACAACAAATTTGTTGTAAAACGATGCCCAAAACTATTTTTTATTTACTTGGTTTGCCAAGCTTATGGTCTGATTCGGAAAAAAATTACAGAGAGATGTTGTTTTAACAAATTAATTCGTGAATGAACTTTTTTTTTTCCATGAGGTTACATATAGAGGGCTGTTGAAACTGACAGCAGTGAAAATGAAATGTTTCCAGTTCTTGTAAACTGTATTATCATTCAAGAATAGCTTGAGTGACCAGTCTGACCTGTATTCAGATATTTTGCCTACCTCTGACTCAAAGGCCTTGTTGTCTCTCCCTCTTTCGTCGTTCTTCTTCTCCATTATGTTCAGCTCCATTCTCTCTCTGTTCATGGATGTTCAACAATGGCCAGAAACTTGCTGAGAGACTTTTTAAGCACACCTGTCCTATCCTTTTCCCCTCCCACCCCCCTCCTTCTGTGACTCTCTCTGTCTCTGTTTCTCCCTGGATCTGTTTTTATTTCCTTGCCTTTCCTCCCTGGTAATGTCTTCTTGTTATTTTGTTAGTTTTTAGGATACTGCAGTAAATATTTTTGTCAAATGTGTTGTGATAAGGTTAAGGCTTTCTTTCTTTCTTTCTTTCTTTCTTTCTTTCTTTCTTTCTTTCTTTCTCTCCACACACACAAACGCACACACACACGCACACACACACACACAAGCACACTGGGGCCGACTGATGTCTTGGGTAGCTGCCATCAGGTTAAATGGTCAAGGACATTAAGGGATTAGTTGAACACACAAAACTACACACACACACACACACACACACACACACACACACACACACACACAAGTTTTAAGAGTTAATGCGTATAGTTGAGTCATGCAGTCACGCATACTGTTCTGCTGCAACAGGAATAATTATTTGCACAAGCCCTCTTAAGTCTGACCAAATACCACAGAATACTATGACCTCTGTTTTCTCTTATATACTCTTCTCTTCCTGTGTCCCCAACAGCCTTGAATAGTAGACTAAGTATTAGTTAACGGTTTTTCATTTTATCTTTTTCATGAATTGCAGTAAACTATTTTCATTTATAAAAACCTCCAACTCCCTGGAAAAGTTGTATCGTTCTTGTGTGAATGAGGCTTGTGCAAATGACACTGTACACATTTATTGAAATATCCCAGCAGCCACTAGAGAGCACTAGTGTATAATTTCTCTGGACCATAATACACATGGCTGGCTTGCAGAGGTTAGGACAGGTTCATGTGATTGTTCTAAAGGACTGAGGTTTGTTCATGCACAGATCATGTATCAAAATCCCTCACAGTTAGGGAGGGAAGAAAAACATTTGATATACTGAATGAGCCAATGTGATGTTGTCTTCACATACTTGCACCTCATTGTTTCTAGTATCCCAATCATGACCCGATTTCTCCTATATCTTTGGGGTGAAACACATGCAATTAAATCTAAGTAATGTTGTATGGGGAAAAGTAATACACGGAATACCTGCTCGAGCAACACTTGAAGCGAAATTACAATTTTTATTTATTTATTTATTTTTTTCATTTGAGACAGAAGGGTGAAAAGGGTGAAATGGGTGAAATCTAAAGAATACAAAAAAATGATCTACAAGGGTATTCATTTTATTTCCATTTGCTTCCCAAACCAAGCTGTTTTTACAGCTTTCTGTCTGGAAATGAAAACTATAGTGGTGCCAGAAGAAGATCAAATACATTGCATCCCCTTTGGGAGAGAGCACATTAAAAGATAAGGATCTGAAGTTCTTAGAGTAAAAACACAGAATACGTCATGCGTGTCACTGAAGCCTTAAACAAACCAGTGCAAATTTCTGTCATCACAAAGATAGTTTCCAGTCTGTGCAGCCAAAGGAGAGCAGCTACACCTTATTTGCAAAACTTATGCCACAATAGGTGATTGTTATACAATGGTTGATGCTAACTCAACTCAAGGTGATTGTGAAGCAACAATGGGTGACTCTGATGCAAAAACAGGTGAATTTGATTCAACAATAGGTGATTGTGATATAACAACAGGGGATTGATGCAACAATCCATGAGTGTGATGCGACAAAAGGTGATTATGTCGCAACAATATTGATTGTGATGCAGCAAAAGGTCGCTGTGATGTCCTCCTGAAATAGATTTTCAATTAGTCGATGAATCAATTAAAAATACATTTTTGAATATTTTATATTCTACTACTCAAATGAGATATTTTTGAAAAAAATGCACCAAAATTTGTGGGTTTGGTTTCTGTCACTCTAACTTTAAAAGCTTTAGAACTGGTCAAATATTAATTTTGGCTTTGGGAACGTGTGATGGACTAATCGAACATATGTTAAACTCAACCATTAAGAGATTGATAAATGATAAAATGTTGTTGCAGCTCTAGTGTAATGACACAGCAACTCAATACCCATGAGGTAATTGTGACCATAAAAAAAACACGATAGTGATAGTAAGATGTCATGTTGCCAGTGGAGCTTAGTTACATCATGAGAAAAAAACATACACCTGCCATCTGACCGACAGAATCAATATTGCTTTCAATAGAAAATAGAGCATAAACCTTTGAATTAAATTATACTGCATCAATTTAGTGATACTGCTCTACATTTTAGACTTTATGATCAGTTTTTATTGTGTCTCATTCAGAATCAAATGCTGGAGTTGCTCCATAGACAAATAGGATACACATCACCCATGCTCCTTTTATGTATACTTTGAGCAAGTCAAATCTCATTCAAATGAAGGCATTTTAAATGTACTATCTCAAACTATCTTTTATAATTTAGTGTCAATAGAGCAACTCCAGGAAAGTGTCTTATCTGCGCCTTTTAAAGAGCCCCACATTTAGTTTGCAGATGCTGACTTTGCTGTACAGTCATCAATGTATGACACTCACTGAAACCTTTTCTTACTCCAGATGTAATATACATTTTGACTGCTAAGTCAGTTTAAAAATAACCTTCACTTTGTTTGTACAGTGATTGGAAAGTGGTGATTTGTGTTTTACAATTAAAGCATTAAACATAATGCATAATTTGCACAAGAATCTAAATATACTTGGCATACTCACAGTGTTGGATAAAACATCCTGACTGATGCTTTGGCTGTGAATGACAGATGGTTCAAGAGGGTGAATACATGTTTAATATGTTAAAGACCTTTGACACAGGCTATAACCTCTGTCTCAAAAGGAGCATAGAGTAATTGGGATATTCTGTTTGTGAGACAATGTTTTAATTAGTACGCCCATTCTGTGCAGAAAATATAGTCCAGTGTCTGAGGCAGGCATCCACCAGATTGGTTCAGACACAGACAGGGCTCCATAATTACACTCCTTTATTCAGTGCACAGCCTGTGCGTCAGTGCAAACGTCATATTAGAGCTGCACATGGGGGACAGGACATTCGAGAGGAGAGGAGAGGAGAGGAGAGGAGAGGAGAGGAGAGGAGAGGCCTCCCCACAGCTGTGGTGTGTTGGTGCTGTTGCTGCTCACAGGCAGATGTGCTGTTATACCTGGTGAAAGAGTGAGAAGAAACTTAACTCTGTTCCTCAGTGGCTATATAGCGTAAAATACAGATCAACTTCTGTGTCAGAAGTGCGTCCAGCAGTAGGAGCTAGGATCCATAGCAGCAGAATGACTGGCATACAGCCGTATATAGCTTCCACTCTAAGATGACAGCTTATTGATTCAGGTCTGGTTTTGGCTGGGAGCCCCATATGATGAATGAAATATGGCCTAATGATTTAATAAGGCGATGCTTGGTCTAGTACAAGCCAGCTAAAGACCTGATGATTGGCGATTGCTCCCTCTTTCTCTCTCACTCTCTCTCATGTGCTGCTTTAGACATTACACCCACATCTTGTCCTGGGTATTTACAATGTCAGCTCAGCTGGCATTGTAAAGGTCTGTAGAAGAATTAGCAGGCTGCTTTTTATTTGCCTTATTTTTCCATATTATATATATATATATATATATATATATATATATATATATATATATATATATATATATATATATATATATATATATTTTTTTTTTTTTTTTGTTTTTTTGTTTTGTTTTGTTTCCTATTTCAAAATATAAGTCCTGAAATGAGGTACTTGAGTGACTCCCTAACTACTTTCAGACAACTTTATTTTTCAGTGATGAACTGTATACAGGTCTACTTATGAAACGCCTAGTATAACAACCAGATGATGATGATGATTATAATGACAACGACGGTGATGATGAGAATGATTATGACAATTAGAGCTTGCAAATTGATAGCTACTTATATCTCATTTACGCACATAATCTGAAGCCAGCTACCGGATAAATTAAATAACCTCTTTAAGGGGGGTCTTTCCACCTCTCTCTCTCTCTCTCTCTCTCTCGTCCTCTCTTTCTCCCTCTGACAGACAAGGACGCTCACACCTCGCTCGCAACTCAAGGCAAGGCCCGTCACAGACCGTGTGCCCCGAGAGGAGCTTTAACCCCTGACGGCCCCCCCCAAAAATACAGATTCATCCCGTCATCCATCAAAAGCACATGTGCCCCCAGAGCAAGAAGCAGGGATCAATGAGATATCACGTTATACATGAGCTGCCTTGATGCTGGCACCCGTCCTCTTCCTCCTCTCTCCCCATCACGGTCTTCATCCCTGCGCATCCCACGGCTCTCCATCCTGACTGTCGTTTAGCTATTCTCTTTCCTGTCCACCCACCCGACCACTACCACCCGAGAATCATCCACACACACGGAACATTGTGTCGAGGGGGCACCAGTCCGTGCCTGTCTGCCGGGAGAGAGAGAGAGAGGGAGAGAGAGAGAGAGAGAGAGAGAGAGAGGGAGGGAGAGAGAGGGGGGGGGAGAGAGATCCTCCTTGGCACACACCCGTCAGTGTGGCAGTGTGATTTTGACTGACTGGCTGACTGACGGGGGTTTCTGAGGGAGACACGCAGGAACGGGACAACACGCTCTCCGGTTTTTCTTTTTTTTTTTTCACACCTTTCTCGCAGTCTTGTCTGTCACCGTTGTCACGGCCGATGGTTTTCTAGCCGAGCCGCCTGTATCCACCTCAGCATCGGATTTTACTTTATTTCTCCTCTCCTTGATTGGCTGAACCGGGGCTGATCCCAGCCTACCTCGGCCGGGCCGTGGTGCTGTTCAGCGAGCCTTACAGCTGAAGTTGGCACCCGAGATGAGCGCCTTGAGACCCGGGAGCGGGGCTCTCTCCTCGCCGGGGAGAGGGTCTGGGTCGTGGCGGTGCCTGTGGTGGTGGTGGTGGGTCGTGGCACTCGGGGTGGCAGTGGGCTCGGGAAATCCGTGGATGTCCGCGGAGGCATGCCCGTCGACTTGCTCCTGCAGCGGCACCAGGATCTCCTGCGTGGATCCGGAGCAGGGTATTAATACCTTTCCCGTCTTGCAGACCGAGGCGGAGATGGAGAACATCACCGACATGTGAGTGTCTCTGAGCATCAGATTTACAAAGGAGAGATGTCGGATTCACATGGCCTGTACAGATTCACATGTAGCCTACCCCGCTTCCATCAAGGTGGCTGCTTTTTCCAACACTTAGCAAATAAAGGAATGCCATCCCTCACCCCTCCTCTGTCAACTGTGTCTGGAGCTGGCAGACGCGGTCCTGCACAGAAAGAGCCAGAACCGGTTCCGTTTTCAGTGAATCTGTATCCATCGCATGGGATTAAAGGCGAACACACTAATATACCAGTTCACATATAAAATCTAAGTTACATTAATTTATTCGGCGCGGGTTCGGCTCAGACAAGCATCATGTGTAACCTACATTGCATAACAGACTCGTTGCCATCGTGGGGCACATATCAGCCTCTCAACACCAGCGTGGAGGCAGCTCATTGACAAAATAAAAGCGGTTTTAACAGACTTTTATTCCGCCAAACAGACAAAATCCGGTCTGTATGCGACCGCGTGCGCGACCGCGTGCGCGCGCGCGCCTGTGGACGGGGACACGCACTCACCAAACCCCACTGTCCAAATATTAGCGCAGACACTTCCCAAGATGGCTTTTATTAGTGTATTTAAATGAACCGCAGAAGCGGAGAAAAATCGAAGGTGAAGACAAAGAGCAAATTCTTCCAGCCGGTGCCAACACCTTGCGTGCAGCTGAAGACCGGACTGTCCTTCCCGTCAGAGATGAGAAAGAAAATCTCAGTGTGTATTGTAGATGTTGGTACTGTACCCCCCCCCCCCCCCCCCCCCCCCCCCCCCCCCGCCCTCCCTTCAAGCTTTCACTGTCATTTCACAAAACGTCATTTGGCCTGAGAATAAATGGAAACAAGCATCTAAGCGTTTCTATCTGCCGGCAATTAAACGGGAGATTGAAATATTTAACTGCTGCATTATCGTTCTTGGCAAAGATAAACGGCCTTGTTGATAATGACTTTTGTCAGAGATAAACAATCTTTATCGGTGGCCTTGGAGAAGCCTTGGAAGCGCTTAAAATGAGCCAGCAGGCTGGTGAAGAGCGATCACTGAGTGCTCGGCTAATGTAAACAGACAAATTACTGATGGCCGTGCGACTTCCACTTCCAAACGACCTTGCCAAAAAAAAAAAAAAAAAAAAGAGATCGCTTCGTGTCTCACGCTTGTGTTAATTGGTTAGAGATCCTGATTTTATGACATCTGCACTGAAGCCACACTCTTTGACAGAACAGGCGTTCAGTGTCAGTGTGAATAAACTAAATGGGTGTAAAAACCTAAGCGCTTACACGCCCTGTTAATATCTGATATAAATGGATGTGTTAATGTTAAATGCTGAGTCAAACAAATCACATTTAAGCCCCAGTCTGCAAAATGTCCTCCAGTAGATCTGGGGAGGTGGGTATCAGGACAAAAATGACATTTCTTTTTGACTGATAACAGCAGCATTGATAATGTTGGTGATGCTTCGTGGGTATTGGCTCTTTTAAAGATATGAACACAAGAGAAACAATATAGGAAGTCGTTTCATGGGGAGTGCATCCTTTCGTAAGGGTTGAGAAGACAACATTTAACCTATGAAAAATATCAGAAAATATGTGTATCACAATATTGATTTATGGCCCACAGGCATTAAGACAATGGACAAATGTGTGTAGCAGGCTTAACTCCCCCTGTTCCCTGACACAAACATGCAGTGACAGGTTAATCACACCTGATGCCAAACCAGAGATGGATGTGCACGCTCTTTGTGTTTGGCAACAGTAATATTATTCAGCAATCTTACTGGAACTGGAAACACCATCTGCTTTTGTCTTTATTGCTTCCAGTGAAGTTTGTGATTTCTTGTTACCTCGAAAACATTTTGTCGGAAATTAATTTTAGTTGTGGCATTTACACTCTAGTGAAAGTAATTTTATGAAACAGTTTGTTGACGATGCTGCTTTTCCAAGAATGGGTTTCATTTATCAATGTTTGTTTAGGTGTAAAGCAGTGAAAGTGCTGACATTCTTGCTTCCTTGATTATTGAAAGGCCCATATCAAATTTTATTACTATTTTTTTATAAAGTTTTTCCGGCTTTTGGGCTTCATTTGATAGTGACAGTAGAGAGCTGAGAGGAAATGAAGGGCGAAAGAGGAGAGGTCCCCGACCGGACTTGAACTGGGGATGTTGTCACTTGACAATCTTTTGACTTTGATGAACTAGAATCTGATTATTTTGGTATAAATCCGGTGACTCTAAATTTAGAGCCTTGTAATGTTCTTTGAAATTACAAATTTAATTAGAATATTTTTTGTTTTAAATGACCTTGTGATTTAGATTTAGTGATTTTAGTGATTTAGACAAACAGTCTGTGCAACAGTAACACAGGGTTCGTGTTGGACACAGAGCTCTGCTGCGGCTGTTACTACATGTCCCTTCTATTGGAGAGATTGTTCTCAGTTCACTCTGGAGGTTTTGTTTGGGCCTAGATGTCCTCAGACATCTGATCCCAAAGCTGTGATATTTGAAAAGTACATGTAGTGTTTTTCAGAACCTGTTCACACGGTTAGACTCATTCATGAGAAGGGGTTACCATCAGTCACCTCCTGTTGGCCTTTAAACACGGTCAGGTCAAGTGCCTAGCTCAAGCGCAGCTGAGGAGTGGAGGCGAAGGCTGTGCCTGTTTCTTCACTAAAAACAAAGCTATCAGCTCCCCCTGAGTACCATATATCAGCTACAGTCCTTCAGGTGCTCATTTTTTAATCTTGAACTCTAATTATATGGGTGTATTATGTTCCTTTGCTTATTGAAATGTTTCTGTTTATGCTTCCCCTCGTTAACAAATGAGCCTTCTGACACACACTTGTATCTCCTGACAGCTACATCACCAACCAGAGCAGCTTCTCCTCCATCAACGACAAAGACCTGCATGACTACAAGAATCTCAGGAACCTGTGAGTCTTTTTTAGCTTATATTACATGGAAAAAAAACTCATGAGTTATTGTCAGTGGAGACATTTGTTAAAAAGCTGATAGAACACAGTGTTTTATATTATATTTTTGTGAAGATCTGTTAACCATACCAGCTATTGTGTTAAAATGTATTTGTTAATCCTGTATATGTACATAATGGTCAATATAGGGTTCAACTATAGGCAGCACAGGTAGAAGAACAGTTTCACTACATGTTAATAACATTTCAGTGGTATTTCTATACTTACCTGACATATTATTTTCCACTATATGAGACATATTGATTTACTCTGCTTTTACCACTAATTCCTCGTACTTGCTTAAGGCAATATATTGTTTATGTTTATTGCTTTAAAATCCTGCAGTGTTTATTGCTATGTCCCTGAGTGTTTGTATTTGCTGTGTTTTGCTCATTTTATTTCCTAATCTAAACAAGACCTGTCTAACAAGCAGCACTTTCCTGCAATGCAATAATCTGTTTATTTCCCAGCTAATATCCAGACTAATATAAAGCATTTTATGCACTGCAACTGTAAATGCTTTAATTGTGGTTTCGTCCTGTGTGTCTACATTTTACACACTATTACACCCAGTGCAGTGTCGTAATAATTTCGTAATATATGGTACTACTACTTCATAGTATGAATATTTTTTAAAGTAATCATTTAAGTGTCATTGCAAAATAAAAATCCTTTTTCAGTCCAAGTCATTTCAGACAAGATCAATGAGTCACAGAAGATAATTTAAACCAGATAATGATATTATCTTACAGCCTCACCTCAGCTGATGAAGGGCACTGACTCTCTGAGCACCTGGTTTCAACAGTGCTGAGAACTGCACAGTTTGCAGCAATGTTAAATGCACCTGACTCTTAAAACTTTGTACATGAAAAGGCTTTCTATTGAGACGTCTGTTACACTATAGAGGATTAGAGTGTAAAAGGTTAACTGAATAGGCTGCAACATTTTTGATAACTGTTTCAGTCATTTTTTAAGCAACAACAACATGAGAAGATTGTCTGCTTGTCCTTGTCATATATCAGTGAAAACTGAATATCAATTATCCTATTAGCAGGATATCATCATTTTGTCTGTGACTTCTAAAACTGTCACTTTGGAAAACAAAGCCATTTTATGATGTGACAACACTAAGGCTAAGGTTAGGTTAGGTTTAGGCACAACAACAGATGGATGGTTAGGGATAGGAAACAATAATGGTCATTCTTTAAAAAAAAAACAGCACTGACTGCTGATTTAAAATGAGAAACAAACAGTGGCCAGAGATGGTTTGTTGAACCCTCCATCCACTCCTCCACACACAGTTGTTGTTGCTGTATAGCAACCTCTCCTGACTTCATCCTTTCCTCCTGTCATAATCACTGTGGCTGCTGGAGGCCTTTGTCACTTGATCGAAAACATATGTTGCTCTGCTTGTGAGGACAGTCTGCTCATATTACATTGCTAATCTTTTGATGTCGGTCATCCGATGCT